>NC_091305.1:20468484-20615984 GCF_038502225.1 Cherax quadricarinatus | reverse complement strand
GTGAGGCTGATTCATTACCTTTGTAACTTGCCATGATTGTGACCAGATCTACCTGGAGTTCATTGCCTTTGTAACTAGTTCAGTTATCATAACTTTGGGGTTCAGTCCCTGGACCCATTATGTACCTCTGTAATCTTTTGACTACTGCCTACATGATGGGTATGGGGTGCATAATAAAGATATTAAACTAACTCATTCTAACACTTCTCAATACCAGTCGCACAGTCAAGTAGGGTGCCCTAAACACGTCTGCGCGTATGCAAGTGTCGTTTAAGCATCAAAATATAAAAAACGAGCCCTGCAGTAGCCTTCCTGCTCATAGATATTAGGAAGATCCAAGTCACATACAATTATTCCCGCTGAAAAGCAATTTATTTGGCCACGAAGATAAAGTAGGGGCTCCGCGGCAAATTACACTGAAGTACACGAAAGATGGTAGTGGAGGAAGATTTTTTTTTTTTTGTACTTTGGCTGAAGGACCTAGTTTATTGTTCTGTGCAACTCATCCTGTAAATGTACATACAACTATAAAAACAGTACATTACAGCTCAAATAGATAACACGCCAATGACAATATCAATTTCAACCTTGCCTGAAGGTTGCCTAAAACAATTCTGTCACAGTGACCCTGTCCCAGACCAGGCCTCCTGGTTGATGGGCAGTTAAATAGTGTCGTACGTATTTCAACGTGGGGAGCAAAGTAATGAGCGTGAGCGAGATGGTAGGTGGGGAACCACGTAACAATGGTGTCTGGGCCAGTGTTGTGAGAGGTACCAGGTGTCCAGCTGTCTGTCTCTTGCCCGCCTCTCCGACACCCGCCTCCACCATGTAAAAAAAGTGTACACACCTACACGCCTCTGTATCAATGATCGACGAAGTAATTAAACATGTTAAGACATACACTGGTGCCACATACCTGTCACCAAATTTTTATATTTTTGCTGCCTAGTCTTCGGTCAGCCTTTTTCCATAAATTAAAATCAGTAAGAAAATTGTGTACTGAGGAAATACTCTTAATTAACAATCCCCTTCAGTCTGAGAACACAAAACACAACCATCCTAAGACAAGTTTCTTGAGAATGAATGGAAATTATATGAACAACTATTATATTATTATTATAATCAAAAAGAAGCGCTAAGCCACAAGGGCTATACAGCGAACAACTATTATAATAAAAAAAAGAAGCGCTAAACCCACTAGGGTCATACAGCATATGGCTAAAAAAAAAAATAAGAAAAATTTACAATTACGAGAAAAATATTTCAATATCTTCATTGAGTCAAAATATCATCAACTACTGAGTACCCCCTCACTCTTCTGATCCAGGTTACCAGTGATGACCTGCAGGAAAGATGTCAACGGCGTAAGTAACCACGATAAACAATTATATATGGTCAATTTTCACATATTATTGTGAATACAAATAAGAGTAAAGCGGTTAGGGCCCAAGCTGTGGTTAACCTACTTCACAACAATGACTACCAACATCACCGACAGTGTTGGGAAGTCGCACGCAATACTCACTACCAGAACCATATAACATTAAGTACCTAATTGCTCTTTGCAAGTGCTCTCAATTCCACTTTTTTTTTAATTTTCCGCAGGGTAATTAATCATTTAAAACATGTGTTATTCTGAAAAATAATTACCAAAAACACAAACACTTATGATATATGACACACGCATAACAAGACGAGGTCGTTCAAGTTTATTATTATAATTTAATATAAGCGCTAAACCACTGTTCAATGTAAGAATTCTTATTAGGCATCTCCGAAGGGGGACCTTTAAAGAGGGTGCCTAATTTTTCCCCAACTTTTCGATTTTATTACGCTCATAACTCGAGAACGTTTCATACAATCGGCTTCAAATTTTCAAAGCTCGTGAACGGGAACGAGGACCAGATTCTTGGAACAATTGGTATGTTCACGTGCCCTATGACCAAAGTTATTGAACGCATTCTCAAGAGTCCTGGAATAGATCAGATAATTTAAAAAAAAACCTCCTCATTGGCACAGCTTCAAAAAAAAAAAAAAAAAAAAAAAAAAAAAAAAAAAAAAAAAAAAAAAATCGACAACAGCCCCGAATGAAATTTCAGTGTATGTGCAGATCTGACCATTTTGTGAATAAAATACTTATTCCCATTAAATAAATCTCAGTTAATATCTACTGAGCGGCTGCAATATTTAACGACTGGTACATCTTCAGAGCCAGGATAGTACACGTCAAGTTTTGGTTGCATGCAGGCAAATAACTGGAGAATAACTCGATTGATCAAGCTAGCTACTAAGGAGACCTGGTCTGGGACCGGGACACGGGGGCTGTGACCTCCGGAAATGACTCCAGATAAACGTCTGGTAAACGATGGGAGACTTTCCTATTTTTCAGAACGTTCTCAGCAATTTCTTTAATTAAATTTTCGTTTATTCCTCGAAAACGCCTCATTTGATCGGTTCAAATTCTCAACACTGGTGTTAGGTATCTTAGACAAGGCCCTTAGTAACCCTTTCGGATAATTTTATCATCATCATCATCTTGGCCAAGATTCATGGGAACTATTTGCATTCGTGGGTGGCCTCTTATGCACGTTGCATAGGCAATTTCTAAATTTTGTCTCCGTGTGATAGCTGCAAACATTATTATTATATTATTATTATAATCAAAAAGAAGCGCTAAGCCACAAGGGCTATACAGCATTATTATTATAATAATAATCATGGGGAAGCGCTAAACCCGAGGATTATACAGCGCCTGTGGGGAAAGGGGGGATGGAGGGTATTCAGGCTTAATTCAGGGAAATGGAGCACATATCTAATTTCCTAGATCAAGAGCCCCTCACCAGCGTCAAGGAACCTCCCTTGAGGGGATAGCTGGAGACAGCCTCCTCTCATCAGCTTCAAATTTCAACACTGTTGTATCCTACTTAGAAGGTTGGTATATTTAATGAGTGTATTAAGTGCCATTTTGCCACTTTTAATTGCAGCATTTTGTCCTGATGCTGGCGAGGGGCTCCTGATCCAAGGAAATGGACTTATCTTTCCCTTGCTTGGATCTAGTTTGAATGCACCCTATTCAACTGGCGCAATATGGTCCCTATGAATTTATGGTTTTCGTCTGCTTGAGATATAACAATTGTGAAAGGCATCGGTCTTCAAAGGCTGATGCAATGTATGAAATGCATAAAACATTTCATGGATTAAGGCTGTGTACTCACAAATTTTGTTGGATTCTGTGTATTAACTGGAAAATGCATCTTCTGGTCAGCTTTAAACTTTTCAATGCTGAAGTGTTTTCGTCAGAGGAAGCAATATCTTGATTTAACGTTGTGCAAGTTATGTGCCGATTTTATTAATCGAATTAGTTTCTATGAAATTTGAGAATGTTGGAGGAAAAGAAAAAAATAGGAATGCACAAATCTAGGGAATTACTTTTTACAGATAACTGATGAAACTTCATGTGTACCACTTGTGTTGCATGTGAATTATTATTATTATAATCAAGGGGGAAGCGCTAAAGTTGCATGTGAAATAAAATATATATATGCATTTTCATATACGAACCACAAACAACCCAAAAATCGGAGAGGATGGCGAGTATTAGTGAATATATAGATAATGTTGAGAATGTTGATGTTTTTTTTTTTTTACTTTATTCAAGTTGACGGCATTTTTTTTTTTTTTTACAAATTGGTGTTTTGGGTTCGTATAATAATTGCAACACACACATTAAGATACAGGTTTAAGTTCAGGCTGTTGCGAGGTGTCAGGTGTACACAGTAGTGTCGGTCATACAGTGAGCGTAGAATAGCAGCAGGTACAGTATGCAAGTGGGCGTGGGTAGGATATAACCAGTATACAGGTGGGCTGGGTACAGAGTATAACCAGTTTACAGGTGGACTGGGTACAGAATATAACCAGTTTACAGGTGGGCGTGGGTACATAGTATAACCAGTATACAGATGGGGTGAGTAATGAGTATAACCAGTGTACAGGTGGGCTGAGTACTGAGTATAACCAATTTACAGGTGGGCTGGGTACAAGGTATAACCAGTTTACAGGTGGGTGTGGGTAGAGTACAACTAGTTTACAGGTGGGTTGGGTACAGGGTATAACCAGTTTACAGGCGGGCTGGGTACAGAGTATAACCAGTTTATAGGTGGGTGTGGGTACAGTATAACTAGTTTACAAGTGGGTCTGGGTAAAGGGTATAACCGGTGTCAACATTCCTCTTGCTCTCCCCTGTACGCTCACCCATGACGTCACTTATCTTGGCTATGAATGGCCCCTTCACCCCGCACCCAAACCTCCCCAACACTAACTTAAACACTTCTCAATGCCTCTCTTCTAAATTTGTGAGAGAAAATCAATATTTTGTTGTGTTAAACGACACCTGTAGTCAGAGTGTGAACAGGCTGCGTAAATAATTAAGGAGATGTGTGTAACATATATAGGCAATGCGGAGAGCCTCTGACACGTCATAATGAGAGGCGCTGGGATTGGCCAGTGTGGTGTGTGGCGTCAGAGGGTGGGATCGTAGTAGTGATGACCTAATATAGCCACAATACTCTAGCGACTTGGGCGTGGGCAAGGGGTCCCTTGCTGTCGTATAAGGCGCCCACGACCGCTACGCCCCCGCCACACGCGCGTAGTTTTTACTCTAAATTACTGATGTAATCTCTTCGACAAGGTCAAGGCAGGTGAGCATGAGCAAACGCTTCCTTTATTAGGGTGAGGAGGATACAAGTGTATTCCCTCTGGGGTGGTGGTGGTGACCGTGGCCTTGCTATTCGACCTCAACAAATACAAGCGCGCGTGCGTGCGCGCACGCACACGCACGCACGCGCACGCACGCACGCACGCACACACACACACACACACACACACACACACACACACACACACACACACACACACACACACACACACACACACTCACACTCACACTCGCGCGCGCTGTTTCAAGGCAGGGAAATCCTGTCACAGACCCACTGGAGTTTTACAACGTGACGGAAATAAGATGAGAAGGGTGGGTAAATTGCATTTTCTTGGACTGTAAGAAAGCTTTCGACAGAGTTCCACACATGAGATTAGAGCAAAAGCTAGAGGATCTGGCAGGTATAACAGGAAAGGCATTGCAGTGGATCAGAGAATACCTGACAGGAAGGCAAAAACGAGGTGTCAGAGTGGGAGCCTGTGACAAGTGGGTTTCCACAGGGGACAGTCCTAGGACCGGTGCTGTTTCTGGTATTTGTGAATGACATAACGGAAGGGATAGACTCAGAAGTGTCCCTGTTTGCAGATGATGTGAAGCTAATGAGAATTCAATCAGATGAAGATCAAGCAGAACTACAAAAGGATCTGGATAGGCTGCAAGGCTGGTCCGGCAACTGGCTCCTGAAGTTTAACCCCACCAAGAGAAAAGTCATGAAGACTAGGAAGGGCAAAGAAGACCGCAGAGTACAGACTAGGAGGCCCAAAGACTGCAAACCTCACTCAAGGAAAAGGATCTTGGGGTGAGTATAACATCGAGCACATCAGCCAAGTAACTGTTGCAGCATATGGGCGTCTGGCAAACCTAAGAACAGCGTTCCGACACCCCAGTAAGGAATCGTTCAAGATTCTGTACACCGTGTACATCAAGCCCATATTGGAGTATGCAGCATCAGTTTAGAACCCATACCTAGTCAAGCACGTCTAAAAATTAAGAGAAAGTGCAAAGGTTTGCAACAAGACTAGTCCAGGAGCTAAAGGGCATGTCCTATACGAGGAGAGGTTAAGGGAAATCTACCTGACATTTTAAATGATAACGACATTTAAAATACTGAGAAGAATTGACAAGGTGGATAAGGACAGGCTGTTTCAGAGATGGGATACAGCAACCAGCTGTCACAATTGGAAGCTGAAGACTCAGATGAGTCACAGGGATGTTAGGAAGTATTTCTTCAGTCAGAGTTGTTAGGAAGTGGAACAGTCTAGACTCACTCTAGAGAGTGATGTAGTGGAGGCAGGATCAATACATAGCTTTAAGACGAGGTATGATGAGGCTCATGGAACAGTGAGAGAGTGGACCTAGTAGCGACCAGTGAAGAGGGGCGGCCAGGAGCTATGATACGACCCCTGCAACACACACAGACCATTATTTCCACGGTTAATGTGATGTAATCAAGTTTTATCCAAGATAGAACAGCTTCAGTTTCATGTATCAAGATCCTTTCTCCGGCAACAAGGCACCTCTTCTGTCCCTTATTAAAGGCACCAGAGATGCCACTGCAGACTCAAGCCTCTTGCATGAAGTAATAAAGATTAAAAAAAATCTAACATGTCATATACCGTTCATCTTTAATATAAATCGTACGAGCCAGAAGTTTAAATTATAAGTGAGCATGTGTAAGAAGACCTCGTGCTAAGTCTCTTCTCGTCTTTCCTTCAAGCAGCGTGAACAGCAGGCACATAAATTGCCAGGAGTATAAACATTCATCATAAGTTTACAGAGAAAAAATTGTAATGTGATGTACATAACAACCGCCCCTATTTATAGAGCAAGTATTTCTCCAACTATGAATGGCATTCATACAATCTACCTCTGTGTATAAATTGAGTTTATTCACTAGTCTTCCTTCAAGTGAAGGGGGAGGGGGGGAGGACCTTGAAGTCGGTTAAGTGTTTTTACTAGGGACGTGTCAATGTATTGATATCGGCCATTTCTACGATATCGGTGATAAAACGGCCGATACGTTTTAAAATTATTAATATTACATGGGTGCTTAAAAACATCAACATTAACATTACCTCACGACTGTGAAGATTACTCATACATTCGCGCACACACTATTAACAAATGCTTTTGACAACCAGTAACTAACACAACTGGCCAAGTAATGAGTAATGACATCTCAGAGAAATTAAGTTCCCTTATATAATGACTGTTCATTATAATTTTAAAAATAAAAAAAAATATAGAAAAAATATCGGTATCGTTAAAATTTTGTCACTGTGCCATCCATATTATTATTATTATTATTATAAAAAAGAAGCGCTAAGCCACAAGGGCTATACAGCTGTGCCATCCATAGTTTTCACCTACGACATACTGTGACCAGTTTCAAACTATTCTACCCTCGCAACCGAGGGCCAGGGCTTTCCAGTTGACGACTCGCTGGCCCAGAGTCATTACAGCCTATTTGATCTGGCACTTAGAGGAGGTAGTAATCCAGTTTTCCTCTTGAAAACTTCTACACTTGTTCCGATAATGCTTCTGGTATCAGATCATAGTAAATATAATCAAAACCAAGCGCTAAACCTACAAGGGTCATACAGCGCTGACTCATGGCAGATAGAATCTTCAGCAACGGTTATTGATACTGTGCTCTCTTATTGTGCCCATGAGGCCCTTCTTTTCACCGAGTCTATTTTACACTTTCTCATATCTCACGCTCAGTAGTGGTAGTGCACATGTTCAACGTATATATTATCAGACATCACTCTCTTCTTCACTCCAGAGTACATTAGTACTTTGAGGCATTCCCAGTAGTTTAAAAACTTCATTGGCTCTAGGCGGGCTGTAGATCTCCTTACTTCAATATTCTCCCAGCCTTCCTATCTCTGATCTCTCTCCTGCTTTGAATGGTGTCGTCAATGCCTAACAATATTCTAGATCCTTGATAGATATAATATAAAGAAGTGCGTCAAGTGAGCGTGGAGTGACTTCTTTGTTGTGCCAAGTGTGTTGCACGAGAGGGATGACTTCACTGTTGTGCCGAGTGTTCAGTGTACGACAGGCAGTTTCATTATCATGCTGGTAGTTTTTATAAGTCATGAGGTCACTGTCTGCCCGGCAGCCTGGCAAGGTCAATATTAAATTACTGTTAGTTATCTTGCCTAGTGAACCTTGAAACGCTTGACTGAGAGAAATAACGAAAGCTTTTTCAATGCTAATATATTCATTATAAGTAATTTTTGAAAGGTAGTTTAACTGCCGCTTTATCCCCTCAAAGGGGTGCCCTGATGTTGTTTAAGGCCTCTTGAACGAAGGCATTATCTTCCCTGTCCCTAGATCGAACTTTATTAACTGATTCCCATTCCTCAGGCTCTATACGGCCTCTACGGAGTTCCCCCCTGAATATAATAACAATAATGGTGAGGTCTTTATAAGCCCAATTTGGGCCGGCGGGGACGCTGACTGCACAATACAATTCTTAGAAAATGCAGCTGCGTGGGCGACCCCGCTTTCAGTACCTGTTAGCAAGTGCCACCCGTTGTCAACAACATTGCTCTTTACATTGTACGCAAGAAGACTACACGAGTCCGCGGAGAGAAGGATTTTCGGTGATGAGCAATAGCGTGTTACGGTTAATGACCTATTTGCAAGGATTAAGGCTGCTTTCTTACTTGCTTCAAACCCTCAACTATATTTGAATTCCGAGTCAAGGATTGAAATAAAACTGCGACGGCTGTATTTGTTATGCAAGCTGGTACCACTCCCCCGTATGGCTTCCAGATGACTGCGGAGAGTTTAGCCAACTTGTCCTCATGCTCCAACTTACCAGAGCTTTTTTTTTTTTTAGTATTATCACACTGGCCGATTCCCACCAAGGCAGGGTGGCCCGAAAAAGAAAAACTTTCACCATCATTCACTCCATCACTGTCTTGCCAGAAGGGTGCTCTACACTACAGTTTTTAAACTGCAACATTAACACCCCTCCTTCAGAGTGCAGGCACTGTACTTCCCATCTCCAGGACTCAAGTCCGGCCTGCCGGTTTCCCTGAACCCCTTCATAAATGTTACTTTACTCACACTCCAACAGCACGTCAAGTATTAAAAACCATTTGTCTCCATTCACTCCTATCAAACACGCTCATGCATGCCTGCTGGAAGTCCAAGCCCCTCGCACACAAAACCTCCTTTACCCCCTCCCTCCAACCTTTCCTAGGCCGACCCCTACCCCGCCTTCCTTCCACTACAGACTGATACACTCTTGAAGTTATTCTGTTTCGCTCCATTCTCTCCACATGTCCGAACCACCTCAACAACCCTTCCTCAGCCCTCTGGACAACAGTTTTGGCAATCCCGCACCTCCTCCTAACTTCCAAACTACGAATTCTCTGCATTATATTCACACCACACATTGCCCTCAGACATGACATCTCCACTGCCTCCAGCCTTCTCCTCGCTGCAACATTTATCACCCATGCTTCACACCCATATAAGAGCGTTGGTAAAACTATACTCTCATACATTCCCCTCTTTGCCTCCAAGGACAAAGTTCTTTGTCTCCACAGACTCCTAAGTGTACCACTCCCCCTTTTCCCCTCATCAATTCTATGATTCACCTCATCTTTCATAGACCCATCCGCTGACACGTCCACTCCCAAATATCTGAATACATTCACCTCCTCCATACTCTCTCCCTCCAATCTGATATCCAATCTTTCATCACCTAATCTTTTTGTTATCCTCATAACCTTACTCTTTCCTGTATTCACTTTCAATTTTCTTCTTTTGCACACCCTACCAAATTCATCCACCAATCTCTGCAACTTCTCTTCAGAATCTCCCAAGAGCACAGTGTCATCAGCAAAGAGCAACTGTGACAACTCCCACTTTATGTGTGATTCTTTATCTTTTAACTCCATGCCTCTTGCCAAGACCCTCGCATTTACTTCTCTTACAACCCCATCTATAAATATATTAAACAACCACGGTGACATCACACATCCTTGTCTAAGGCCTACTTTTACTGGGAAATAATTTCCCTCTTTCCTACATACTCTAACTTGAGCCTCACTATCCTCGTAAAAACTCTTCACTGCGTTCAGTAACCTACCTCCTACACCATACACCTGCAACATCTGCCACATTGCCCCCCTATCCACCGTCATACGCCTTTTCCAAATCCATAAATGCCACAAAGACCTCTTTAGCCTTATCTAAATACTGTTCACTTATATGTTTCACTGTAAACACCTGGTCCACACACCCCCTACCTTTCCTAAAGCCTCCTTGTTCATCTGCTATCCTATTCTCAGTCTTACTCTTAATTCTTTCAATAATAACTCTACCATACACTTTGCCAGGTATACTCAACAGACTTATCCCCCTATAATTTTTGCACTCTCTTTTATCCCCTTTGCCTTTATACAAAGGAACTATGCATGCTCTCTGCCAATCCCTAGGTACCTTACCCACTTCCATACATTTATTAAATAATTGCACCAACCACTCCAAAACTATATCCCCACCTGCTTTTAACATTTCTATCTTTATCCCATCAATCCCGGCTGCCTTACCCCCTTTCATTTTACCTACTGCCTCACGAACTTCCCCCACACTCACAACTGGCTCTTCCTCACTCCTACAAGTTGTTCCTCCTTGCCCTATACACGAAATCACAGCTTCCCTATCTTCATCAACATTTAAAAATTCCTCAAAATATTCCCTCCATCTTCCCAATACCTCTAACTCTCCATTTAATAACTCTCCTCTCCTATTTTTAACTGACAAATCCATTTGTTCTCTAGGCTTTCTTAACTTGTTAATCTCACTCCAAAACTTTTTCTTATTTTCAACAAAATTTGTTGATAACATCTCACCCACTCTCTCATTTGCTCTCTTTTTACATTGCTTCACCACTCTCTTAACCTCTCTCTTTTTCTCCATATACTCTTCCCTCCTTGCATCACTTCTACTTTGTAAAAGCTTCTCATATGCTAACTTTTTCTCTCTTACTGCTCTCTTCACATCATTCCACCAATCGCTCCTCTTCCCTCCCGCACCCACTTTCCTGTAACCACAAACTTCTGCTGAACACTCTAACACTACATTTTTAAACCTACCCCATACCTCTTCGACCCCATTGCCTATGCTCTCATTAGCCCATCTATCCTCCAATAGCTGTTTATATCTTACCCTAACTACCTCCTCTTTTAGTTTATATACCTTCACCTCTCTCTTCCCTGATGCTTCTATTCTCCTTGTATCCCATCTACCTTTTACTCTCAGTGTAGCTACAACTAGAAAGTGATCTGATATATCTGTGGCCCCCCTATAAACATGTACATCCTGAAGTCTACTCAACAGTCTTTTATCTACCAATACATAATCCAACAAACTACTGTCATTTCGCCCTACATCATATCTTGTATACTTATTTATCCTCTTTTTCTTAAAATATGTATTACCTATAACCAAACCCCTTTCTATACAAAGTTCAATCAAAGGGCTCCCATTATCATTTACACCTGGCACCCCAAACTTACCTACCACACCCTCTCTAAAAGTTTCTCCTACTTTAGCATTCAGGTCCCCTACCACAATTACTCTCTCACTTGGTTCAAAGGCTCCTATACATTCACTTAACATCTCCCAAAATCTCTCTCTCTCCTCTGCATTCCTCTCTTCTCCAGGTGCATACACGCTTATTATGACCCACTTCTCGCATCCAACCTTTACTTTAATCCATATAATTCTTGAATTTACACATTCATATTCTCTTTTCTCCTCCCATAACTGATCATTCAACATTACTGCTACCCCTTCCTTTGCTCTAACTCTCTCAGATACTCCAGATTTAATCCCATTTATTTCCCTCCACCGAAACTCCCCTACCCCCTTCAGCATTGTTTCGCTTAGGGCCAGGACATCCAACTTCTTTTCATTCATAACATCAGCAATCATCTGTTTCTTGTCATCCGCACTACATCCACGCACATTTAAGCACCCCAGTTTTATAAAGTTTTTCTTCTTCTCTTTTTTAGTAAATGTCTACATGAGAAGGGGTTACTAGCCCATTGCTCCCGGCATTTTAGTCGCCTCATACGACACGCATGGCTTACGGAGGAAAGATTCTTTTCCACTTCCCCATGGACAATAGAAGAAATAAAGAGGAACAAGAGCTATTTAGAAAAAGGAGAAAAACCTAGATGTATGTATATATATATGCATGTGCGTGTCTGTGAAGTGTGACCAAAGTGTAAGTAGGAGTAGCAAGATATCCCTGTTATCTAGCGTGTTTATGAGACAGAAAAAGAAACCAGCTTTATTACGGTAATTTTATGTGAAAAAAAAAATAATAATTTTTCTTACAAGGTGTCTAATGTCAGTGTCTTAACGCCTTGTGCAAAATTACGAAAAAAAAGTTCTTAATGTTTTTTTTTTACGTTAGGTTACATAAGCCTGAAAAATACTCGACCAGATATAAGCAAAATAAAAGAAAAAGGGTATTATTATTATTATTATTATTATTATTATTATTATCAAGGGGAAGCGCTAAACCCGGAGGATTATACAGCGCCTGGGGGGGGGGATGTGGAAGGCATTCAGGCTTAATTCGGGGAACTGGTGCACAGATCCAATTCCCTAAATCAAGAGCCCCTCACCAACATCAAGGAACCTTCCTTGAGGGGAGAAAAAGGGTAGCGATACCAAGAATAATTAAAAAAAAAAAAAAAAAAAAAAAAACGTTAAGATGGGGACGAACAACACTAAAGGTATGAGAATGGGTTGCAAACTCTTAAGTTAAATTGTTACACAATGTCTAGCAACCAGACCCCGTAAGTGAAGACCCTAGAATGAGGTTAGTAGTTTATATAAATACTTATAACATTCAATTTAAATTTGGTAGGTCATGTGAACTCCCACTTGCTGTTAAACAATATTACGTTTATACAAAGTACAACTGTATGTCCCTTCAAGGAAGGTGCCTTGATACCGATGAAGGGCTTTTCAGTCAGAGAACTGAAGCTACCCTCCCTTTCCTTAGATCAAATCTGCGTCTCATTCTCCAGGTGTTAAATGACTCGAGGGCTTACCGCTCTTCCCCACGACTAAAAGGAATCATTTGTATGTAAGGATATTACTTATGTTTTTCAGTACCCGTAAGTCGCATTTTACTTGCACATTAAGCAATGATGAACGTGAGATGCTTATCACTCCTGGGTAATTCACTCATTAAAAAATGCTGCACTTTAGCGCAAGCTTATTTTACTCTGGTGTTGGAAGTATAGTTAGGAACTACACATGACAGATTAGAGGATATTGACGTAAAAACATAACTTAATATAAACACACGGAGACAAGAGTATATACTGAAATAGAAACATTTCAAAATAACACATGAAGACATGAGTTAATACCGAAGCAGAAACTCCAGTACATGCACATGAAGAGCAACAGTGACGTCACTACTGCCACTGCACCACACAAGATCGTCGGAGTTTTGTGTTGCAAAAGTCCGTATCATTTAGTATTACCTCACACTCCCATTGATCGAAGTAAACAAAACCGCGTTTGCTCTACTATGCATCTACAAAACTGCACCAGAATATATTTAGGAGTATTACCACAATGCGGCTTTATAATAAAAAAGAAGCGCTAAACCTACAAGGATCAATGAGGCTTCAACGATATTACAACACAACACTCATAGTAGTGTAGTAGGTATTATTATAATAATAAAGAAGCGCTAAGCCACAAGGGCTATACAGCAGTGTAGTAGGTAAAGCTGGTCAATTAGCAAAAACTCGTTTAAAATTAAGTCCTTTCTAAAATTTTCTATTATACGTTTAAAGATACATTTTTCATTAATGTTAATGTAAAAATTTATAATTTTGCACCAAAAGAATCTTTGAAAACTTACCTATCTTATTATAACAAGCGCAATTTATTTTAGCCTAATCCAACTAAATATATTTTAGATACGTTTACAATAATTTAATACTAAACAAACACAGTGAAATATATTTTTCTCGTTAGATTCAGAATTATTTTTGCGAAATTATTGCATACACAAATTATATATACCACCTCTAGAACTGTCCTGGGGACCCTCATCCTCAGAGAAAAGAATAAACTTGCTTCAGGGAAAACTCAAGGTTCTCCCTGAAGCTGCTTGAGAATTTTCTCCTACCACCCCCTATATTTAATTAATATATATTTTATTTAAAGACAGAATACATTGACAAAACATTCACAAAGATACAATAGAAAGTAAAACAACATAGATATCTCAGAGCTACATCTCGAATACTTCGTCCAGCTCCCCGGCGGTGGGCCGCATGCCCAGAATGCTGCAGGCATTTCCTCTCTGGATCGCAACACTGAGTCTCTGAAAGAGGAAGCTGGTCACCCTGTGGTCCTTGGTTTCTATGATGAGCTTTTCACCCAGCTCTTTGAGGCACTTTAGAGCACACTTGCCCCATGCTCCAAGGGTCTCCGACCCTATTGGGATGAAGTTATATCAAGGGGGAAGGTCTTCATATTTGCGGATCTTCTGGGTCTCCCTGTGACTGGCAACTCCACCCCCTTCCACTACGGAGTATGGCAAGTAGGTGTCTGCCAATGTGGCGGCACAGGTGTAGTCCCAGGCAATCTGTTTTCCATCCTTCCAAGGTAGCATAGTGGCTCCATCAGGACGCTTTTGACTTCCGTCATATATATTAGCATATATACGTAGTTTATTTTAATCTTTGACTCGAGATTAAAGTATAACTGAAGATTTGAATTACGCGAGACCCCAGCTTTTCTCTGGCAATTGGCCTCTAAACCCAAGCACTATTTCCTATCGCTAGAAAAAAATCATTCACACTGCAGAGTCCTGCACCCCTTTATCATACATTATCATCACCATCAATTTAAGCGCTAAACCCGAAATGGTCATACAGCCTCTGGCATACAGTGAACTTCAAAATCAACTAGTTAGAATTATCACCAAATATGGATCAGCTGACATTAATAAATTATTTTTGTGAAGAGAATATCAGTAACCTGCAGTAAGACGCTGGTCTTGACCCCTAGTAACCTGCAGTCAGACACTGGTCTTAGCCACCTGTCATGCGCATCAATGCTGGTCTCCACGGGGATGGGTATGAACGACGAAGATTGGCTATAAAATGTAATTATAATAATAAAGAAGCGCTAAACCACAGGGGTTATAAAATGTATATATACAATGATATCGTAGAGTATATAGAGTGAAGCGTATACCGGGGTAAGAATCCAACAGAACTAAGGCGTTTATAATGACGTTCATAAAATAAAAAGTGCTCACCGAGATGTTTGCAGGGAATGTTTCGTAGCTGGACCTGCATCTTATCCTATCGACCTGTATTAATTGTTCCTGGACTCTTTGGCCTTATCTACTCTTGAATTATAAAAAAGAAGCGCTAAACCTACAAGGGTCATACAGCGCATCGGAGAAGGAGATAGTGCAGAATTATAGAGTAACAAGGGTGGAGTGGACAACAGAGGGAGAATTAGAAAGGGCTGGGAGGAGCGCTAGAGGAAGTATCATCCAAGCTCTGTATAATTAACCTCCGCATATTTTTATCCGGCTCATTCCACTTACCACCTTGAGACTGATGAAATGCTTCATAACATCCAGTATTACTATTATTATATTCACAAGTGATAAATCCTCAGATAGTTCATGCGGCGAGTTTAAAGGAAGGTGGAACAGAATACAGTAAGACATTTTCTCTCACGCAAGATGTACATGGCAAGTACAATAACTAGGCAATTATAGTAATTTGTTTTTAAAACGTGTTATGAAGCCAGGGTAGTGAAGGTTGTAATAGTATGATACCGAAAATGTGGAAAACGACACTTGTAAATATGTCTTGAACCGTAAACAAGTGTCCTTTTCCACAGGTTAATAAATAATCAATTTTAAGAGTGAAGGTGGTGGCGTTGAGGCTGCTCAGTCATAGGGCTCACTGACATGCCTGGGAGGCTTGAGTAACATTTCCCACACATCGCAGTCCGGGGATTTGCTGGGGAGAGCTGCCGCGTTCCACACATACATGACGCCAACCCACACTTATTGCGGCTTATTTTAGTGTTTTTCACCCGAAGTGCGCCAGGGTGTGGCCCTGAGTGTCTGGGGTGTGGTCTGTAGTGTCAGGAGTGTGGTCCGTAGTGTCAGGGAGTGTGGCTTTGTAGCGTTAGGAGCGTGTCCCACAGTAACTAGCAAGGTGTGCCAATGGTGTAGTCCAGAAGTGTACTCTGGGTGGTGGTGTGTGATGTTACTCCAGCTATGTTAAATGTTAATCTGTGTTTTAGACCCCATCCCCAAGGCAAATCTTATTAATCCAAAACTCTGACATATGTACAAGGACATATCTGATTCGTTATATTTAGTTAGGGATGTAGCAAGAATTCTTTTGAGACAGGAAAGGACTCTCTTGGGCTGCAACTTTGGCAAGACTGGGAGGAGTCCAGATATTTTCCTTTTCACTCCCCCCAGTTACCAGTAATACAGTCCCATTTCTTTATAGTACGATGAGTTATATTCAGTATATATTTGGTCTATTAAGGAATTAAGTCACCAGCGGATTTAGGATATTACAGTTCCAGCCTGACAGTGCCCCAGGAGTGCGCCAGTGGTGCACCAATGACGTCGCCCAGCAGTGCAATAGTGACGTCACTCAGGCGCGCACCAGTGGTGTCACCGAGAGCTGCACTAGTGGTGCCACCCAGGAGTGCGCCAGTATTGGCACACAGGAGTGCACCAAGGGTGTGGCCCGCAGTGAACCAGGCTGTGGTCCGGAGTAACAACCCAACATGAGAAAGTGCCACACCACCTTCATAATGAAGGAACTAGTAACAAACGTGGCCTCAGGTTGGGCTACCTGAATGAAAATGCTTGACCCCCGTCACAGGTAAATTCCGGTGACGGGTGTAAGGAATCGACCTAACCGCACAAGATTACCGGAGTCAAACAAATTAGAATGTACTATTATTATTATCATAAACAAAACTAAGTGCTAATCCACAGGGGTCATACAGCTCTGCAGAGTGGAATGTAAAAAGGTGTGAAGAATAAAACTCGAACACAGGAATACGGGTAGGAAAAAAAAGCAAGCTGAACCTAAACGTTCCATTAAAGTTAGGAAAAAGCAAATTAAATGAGATATATTAAATGAAAAGAAATGTTAAAAAAAAAAAAAAACTTAATTTGGACCATCTAGTCAAATGAGTGCTCACTGGAATAATCGGTGACGAGGTAAAGAAATTACTATTACACACAGTACAAAATAAAGAAGTGGAACCAAATAAGGTGTCATCCTGGGTATCAAAGGAATGTACGGAAGAAATAAACTACACACTACAATACTTGCCAAATTTCACTACTACCAAGCACCTTAACAGATATATGAAAAATGACAAATATTGTGCATGTAAAAAAAATAAAAGGCAAGACCCCATGAACTAAAGAGCATTTTTTTTCTGCTAAAACCCTGGTAAAATTCATTAGATAAGCAAATAAGACATCTGAAGAGGAAAAAACACGATAAGTAATAAATAGGTCGTTAGACAAAAAATGAAACAGACAACAGTGTTGTAATGTCCGTAAAACACCAATTAGGATAAATCGGCTAAAAATATTTAAAATGGATTCTAGAAAGACTGAACTCATAAAATAGGAAAAAAATAACATGAGTTCAGGGAATAAGCTATATTTACAAATTACGTTCAGAGAAGCAGCGCAGAAGATCCATTAAAAAATATTTCATAAAGTGGTTACCGACCGGAAGGAACCAATTAATATTTAACTTCAAAATGTCGATAAATACAAAGTTAAACACAATGACCTGCGCAAGACCCCAATTAGGGTACATGCATAATGAGATATACAAAATAATATAGGAGCGTAGTGGTGTTGTGCACAAGGTTGTACATGTTGCTGCATCTATTGTGTGGGAAGAGTAACGACGGGTGTGGGTGATCATCACTATATAATAAAGTATTACCCAATATACAAACCAGTGTGTAAAGCATTTGTAGTTGGCTCGCCACTCGCACCAAATACAAAGTACTCTCGTGGCAAAATACCAGAGTACTTTCACGAATTCCTTAACAATTAATTCTTGCTTTATTGGAACGAAACCTTGTAAACTCCGGCAGGTGCTGAACCCTGAGCCTGTCAAACTGAAGACTTCCAGAGCACAGGTTGACAGATTTCATTACGATGTAAAATTATATTAGGGAGGCAACGTTAAATCCGTAGGAGTCATACAGAGCTTGAGGATGGGAGCCAATCAGGTTCTATCCAATGATGGGAAGGACAAGTCCAATTCCTTGGAACCAGAGCCCCTTACCAGCAATTTAAAAAAAAAATCCTGTGTCTTGTCATACCAGCATACTGCTGGTGTATTCAATTTGTTTTAATAAAAAAAATCACCGTAGAGTGATTTGTATACTGTACTCAACATACATATGAATACCACTTAGACCACCACTAGTCTGAATTACACACAGTCGCTTCAATGCTAATGATCCTGGCAGTCGATTACTATTAGTATTATTCATGAGAAAGCACTAAATCCACAGGGGTCATGTAGCACCTGAGGAACTGGCTGTTCAACAGTAAAGGCTCAAAACAGAAAGGGCCTAAGCTCGATTCCCAGGCTGGAAGAGACGATAAATCTCCTTACTCTTGTTGCCTCAGTTTCATTAGGATATATATTATATATATATATATATATATATATATATATATATATATATATATATATATATATATATATATATATATATATATATATATATATATATGGGGTTGACCTCTGGTGTAAATTGTGGGACCCATAGCCTCGGAGAAGTGGATAAAAAGGCTTCAAGGAAGAATAATTGGATTTCTTCCTGAAGCCATCTGAATATTCCACTTCCCCTACCACCATCTTTTCATTCTTTTTTACCAATAGGTATATTTTATTACATAATATGGTACAAAAAGGTTTAAGAGATACAGTGTTGATATACAGATGGCATATACAGTACTACAGTACATGAGATGTGAGAAATATATATATATATATATATATATATATATATATATATATATATATATATATATATATATATATATATATATATATATATATATATATATATATATATATATATATATATATATATATATATATATATATATATATATATAATATATATAATATATATATATATATATATATATATATATATATATATATATATATATATATATATATATATATATATATATATATATATATATATATATATATATATATATATATATATAAACAATCACAGACAGGCGATCTTAACTATGCAAGACAAGCCACAGGGGGGGGGGGTGGAAATCTTTAGCTCAGGTACATTCGCACTTCTCAGTGCGTCATCAGGAGCTAAGCAATGTTGCAAGGCTGCAACTGAAGGAGTGAGAACTTCCCCTCACTCCTTCAGTTCCAACCTTGCAACAGTGCATAGCTCCTGATGATGCACTGAGAAGTGCGAAAGTACTTGAGCTAAAGGTGTATATATATATATATATATATATATATATATATATATATATATATATATATATATATATATATATATACTGTACCCACGAACGAGTGGTATTGATAAATAACAATACTGCCACTAACCAAGGAGTCGAACCCATGCTGCTTTGGCCCACCTCATGGTGAGCGAAAGACAGATGATGCTGTAGTCCACGGGACCACAATTCTCGTCATCTGTCTTTCGCTCAACATGAGGCAGACCAAAGCAGCATGGGTTCGACTCCTTGGCTAGTGGCAGTGTTGTTACTGATCAATACCACTCGTTCGTGGGTACAATAATATATATATTACATAAGCGCATCCAGCACGATTCAAACCTACGTTTGGGCACTATCCACGAGTGGCTTAACCTTCAAGAGGAAACCGGACAGATACCTAGTCAGTCCCCGATCAGCCAGGCTGTGCTTCGTACACTGGATTGCGTACGGCTTGCAGTAACAGCCTAGTTGATCAGGCGTCACGTCATGGTCCCTATTTCTTTCTCTTGTATGTTTTGGCCTAACGAGCGATACTATATCACTCGTGACGCGATATGGTATAAGTACTGTGTACTTTGATGCAGAGTACGCAGGTTCGAGTCCTCTTCTGGTCTGATATGTTTAAATAATATACATATATTAAAGATTATATACATTACATTCATAGTGGAACGCTAAACCCGTAAGGGTTACACGGCGCCTGGGGGAAAGGTAGGCAATCAAATACAAGTTAGGGAAGGACAGCTCCACTTACTCGAATCAACAGCACTTCTGTGGCATTAATTCACCTATGAAGGGTACAGATCTTGTGGTAGGATTGCTCTTGGACTGTAAAATTAATTGTGGGAACAATAAAGACCTAATATCTGGCAGAGATTGTAATGGGTCCGCACCACTGAACACCAGTGGTATCTAAAGTAAAGAGTTAAATTAGAGGTTCTGTTGTGAGTGGAAGGGCGTGGCCGCCTCCTGAATGGCAGGAAGGCTGGGACCGAGGGGGAGGGAAGCAATGGAGTTAAAAGATTGAACGGAAGGAGAAAAAAAATCAACGGAAGAGGAAATGAGCTGGAGTGAATGTGTTGGCAGGGCTTAAAAAAAACACAATGAAAGAGACAGACACCAGGCCATTGGAACATGTCCAGTTGTTTGCAGGAGAGAGGGTAGACTTAACTGTTGACCCAGTTTACCGTACTAATATATATTCATGAGAAACTGCTAAACCTGCATGGGCTATATATTACCTTGAAAATCCCATGAAAACCTGGTAATCAGGTTTGATCAGAGAGAGAAGGTAGCTCCAATTCCTCGCATCATGAACCCACCAGCAACAAAGCACCTGCTTTAATTACCCTATTAGACTATGTTGACCAGCCTTATTGGTTTTTTTTAGCTACCCCTCATGTTGAAGACGTATTTCCTAGCATCCTTATCCCTGGTCCTCTTGATTCAAATTATCTACCATTATCAGCCCCATAAATTCTTAATTTTGTTAACTTATTTTATTATGTCGCTTAGAACTCTCTCCGCTTAAAGTGGTCACAGTGAGTACCTTCAACCAATCAACACGGTCACAACCAATACAACAATCAGTTCACAGTAGCTCTCACCTCAGATTTACGAAGAAGGAACTTGTGTATTTTTGAAACGTGAACGGCAATGCCACGAGTGCAACAACGCCCAACAAAGATAAAGTAGAAACGAAAACGCGACTTTCGTTCCGTCCTTCAGCACAATAGATTTTTTGGTGCTACTTTAGCGTGCGGTCTACCGCAGTATTCATAGTCTGCGCTGAGAACTAACTTTTAACTTGCGGTCTACCTAACCTAACCCGGTTAGGTTAGGTAGACGAGGCTGTTACTACTGGGCGCACGTAGTCCAACGTACGAACCACAGCCCGTCTTTAGGTATCTGCCCAGCTCCCTCTTGAAGACAGCCAGGGGTCTACCGGTATTGCTGGTGGGAGGCTGCTGAACAGTCTTGGGCCCCGGACACTTATTGCGTTTTCTCTTAGTGTACCAGTGACGCCCCTACTTGCATCGCCTGCCAAGTCTTTTGCTTTCGTATGGAGTGATTGCACCTTCCAGGTGTATATTATGATATATCTCTCTCGCTTGCGTTCCAGTGAGGACAAGTCAAGTGCTTCCAGGTGCTCCCAGTAATGCAGAGCATTTCGGACAAATTAAGTCAATTTTGTCCCCAGGATGCGACCCACACCAATCGACTAACACACACCTTTGATATACCTTGGAAGAGTTTCGAGAGTTAATCTATTCTCTGAGCCCGGCCATGGCCCAGGCTCGTCTGATGCTTGCCTGGTCAACCAGGCTGTTGCTGCTGGAGGCCCACTGCCCCACATATCCATCACAGCCTGGTTGGTCTGGCACCTGGTGAAGATACTTGTCCAGTTTCCTCTTGAAGGCTTCTACACTTGTCCCAGCCGTGTTTCTGATATCTTCTGGTAAGATGTTGAATAGTCTGGGACCCCGGATGTTGATACAGTGTTCCCTTATTGTCCCCACCGCACCCCTGCTCCTCACTGGGTTTATTTTACACTTCCTCCCATTTCTCTCACTCCAGTATGCTGTTATGGCAGATTTGAGACCAGGCCGTCGAGTATTTTCCAGGTATATATTATCATGTCTCTCTCTCTCTCTCTCTCTCTCTCATCCGCTCCAGTGAATACATGTTCACACAGGTACATATTTTACTGATAAGTGAACACGGACAGCAAGTGTCTTAAGGAAACATGTTAATGTTTCCACCAGTACCGGGAATCGAACCAAGAACCTCAATGTGTGAGCCATGTGTGCTAGCAATCGAGCTACGGGGCACCGTTTAGCTCTTAAGGGTCATACAGCCCCTAGGGAGTGGGAGGTTCTAAGATTCGATCCCAGAGGCGAGTAATTGCAGTTACTGGGCTACAGTCCTTCATCAGTATCGAGGCACCCCCATCCCCTCCCTTGGAAGGGAGATGTAAAAATATACGGGCACAAATCTCGTGCAGGTATAACAACAGAAAAATATAAAGGAAGGAGGCTACAGAGCAACACACAAGGTCAATATACACGGTCTAATAAAACCGAGTGGAAATAATGGGTGTGGTCGGCCGCCCACTGCTTGCACCATCACAAGGTCAGGGCAAGCGCCGGACAAGCTCCATGGAGGGAAACTATAGCTCAGAAGAAAGTGCAGAGGTAAAGATGAGGACTTGAAACAACAGAACAATGCAAAGGAGTGGCTAGAGGAGAAGCAAAACTAACTGGGGAAAGAATAGTTTATAGTATTTTTTTTTTTTTTGCAGTTTCTCTAGTTAATTATTCCCCGAAAACTCTAGTCCAATAAAAATTTCAGATGAGCCTTGCAGCAGGGTAGATGTCTGTCTGACCGACTGTTCCCCCCCCCCCTCCTCCACTCATTTTCCTGTTCACTATTCGCCGAGTGTGGTGTCTGATTATACTTCAATAAATGCTATTTAGGTAATTCTGCGAAATATCTGCACAAGCCAAAATGCTACCTTACCTCGTATTGCTTACTTTATGAGAAGCAAATGGTTGAGACTGGGAATGTTTTCTTGTATATAGTAAACCAATAACCTAGTCAACTTCAGACCCGAATATGTATTTCACATTAATATCCACGGGGAAGTACTAAACCCATTAGGGTTATACAGTGCCTGAGGAATAGGAAGTAATCAGGTTTGATCCACGAAGGGCATGATGGCTATTTCCTTAGATAAAGTGTCTTTCACCAACAACAAGGCACCTTCCATAAAGGTTGTGTTTGATAATATAACCAACCACTCTAAACCACTGGACCCCAAAATCCTACATGAATCAAGCACACAGCAGAGCTAGGTGTTTTGCCTTGATCTGAGGACATACAGTGGTGTGGGTGCCTCTGAGCTAATTTCATTCTAATCCCCGTTTGGTGTACTAACCTCCAAAAGCAGTATTTATATTATTGTGACCACGAACGAGTGGTACTGAATCAATAACAACACTGTGACTAGCCGAGGATTTGAACCCATGTCGTTTTGGCCTTCCCTTGTGGTGAGCGACAATCACATGATGCTCTAACCCACTGGACCACACAATCCTACAAGAATCAAGCACCCAGCAGAGCTAAGTGTTTTACCTTGATCTGAGGACATATGGTGGTGTGGGTGCCTCTGAGCTAATTTCATTCTAATCCCCATTTGGTGTACTAGCCTCCACAAGCAGTATTTATATTACTGTTACCACGAACGAGTGGTATTGAATCAATAACACTGCGACTAGCCAAGGATTCGAACCCATGTCATTTTGGCCCTGCCTCGTGGTGAGCGAAAATCATATGAAGATTCATGCGAAGTCTGTGTATACTACATGTGCATTTTGATTGTCCTCCAATGCATCCTAGATCATATAGTGATCCAATAGCTGTGAGAGGCAGGAGTAACCTGCTTTAAACCTATACTGCCCTGGGTTGTGCAACTGATGAGTATCCAAGTGGTTGGCGATCTTACTTCTCAGAACCCCTTTCAAAGATTTTAATGTGGGACATTAGTGCTACCAGTCTGTAATTCTTTGCAACTGCTTTATTGCCACCTTTGAGGAGTGGGGCTATATCTATTGTTTTTAGTGACTGTGGAATCACCCCTGTGTTTATGCTCTCTCTCCCTAGAATATTTAAGGCATGCAAAAAGGGTTTCTTGCAGTTCTTGATGAAGACGGAGTTCCTCAAGTCTGGGCCTGGGACAGATCCACGAGTCTGGGCCTGGAGCAGAATGCATGGGTGTGTCATTTATTACTTTTAGAAAGCCCTGTGGTATTAGGATTATATCAGAAATTTTGAGTCTCAGTCATAAAAAATTCACTTAGATTGTCAACCCTTAGACTGGTTAACGGCTCACTAAATGCTCAGTCACATTGAGACTTCAGTATCTCACACTTCTTTGCTGTCATCTATGTGAAACCCATCTTGTTTAAGCAGGGGCCCAATAATGGATGTGGTTTTTGCCTTAGATTTGGCATAGGAAAAGAATTATATATTTTTTTTTTTAATTTTATTCATGGCTTTAAATTCTTCCTGTGTTTCTAGAGTGCATGAATACAGATCAATTGATCAATTCCATCCATATTGTATAATGATTTGTTCTCATAGTTTGTAATGCATTACGTTAAAAGTGATTACGTTAACACCCATTACGTAAAACTCATTTTGTTAACAACCATTATGATACCATCCATTAGTTCTAAGTTATATATGAATTTGTTAATGTATAGAATCAGCCCAGATCCGCCTGCCTGTTCAGCCTATAGATAGTAGTGTATGTCGAGACGACATACGTAACATGACCGAGCTGTCAGCATAGTTGCTGATCCCTGTGTTATATAGCATAGCATATAGTATCATCCATGTGCTTTAGATAGGAGATCCCTTTTAGGCCTGTGACTTTGTGTGACGTCACGGGATGCGCATGTGTAGGCTCGTACCTCTGCCTCCCTCTCACTCAGCGGTAGACCATCCAGGCTAGTACACGGCAAGGCTGGGCTCCAGTTCCCATCATCTCAGTCTGACAATATATGTTACCATCCAACAAGTGTGTCTACCTTCAACCCTCGATATCTCCATTTAAGAACCCCTACGATATGATTCCTTAAGCTTAAGTTCAATATTTTCTGTTTCTTTGCACTGTCCCTTCTGTATTTCAGATTTATTGGCCCCTTTCAGCAACGCTGTGGTTCTTTGCCATCACCTGTAAAGGAAGCATCTCCCTCTTTCTAGTTTACATCTTTTTCCTTGGGAGAATGTGCCTTGAGCATACCTTAAGTACCACAGAGTTAATTTTTTCTAAGCAAAGGTTTGGATCCATGTTGTTTAGAATATCTCCCCAATTTGTTTCATTTAGGACATGGTTAATCTGATCCCACTGTATGCTTTTGTCATGGAAGTTAAATTTGTTTAATTACATTTTATGTAAATTAATGTGTTAATGCAATAAATTATATTCACCAGAAAACCCACATTTATGTGAAGAACCTTAGGATGACATTCCAGTCCCTAACATTGTCAATTGACAACCAAGAGAAAAAAGCATACAAGGACAGTCTTCTGGCCTTCTCCATCTCTTTCTCATTCAGTTGTAATTTGACGATGGTCCTGGAGGGACTTAAATGTCAACCTAAGGTTCCTAAGTGCAGGCATTTAGTGAATTGTTCCAGCCATGGTATTGTGAATTTTTATTTAATAAAATGTATGCTGGGGGTAATTATGATGTAGGAGCTTTTCCCTGGTTTCCTTATTCACTCATGCCAGTTACAAGCATAGGTATTAGAGAGAGACAGCATGTACCATGTATATTTGAAGTGTGACCTATGGCATGAAGTATCCACAATACTCAAGGTCGCCCCCCTCCACACACCATACCCATACATCAGAACCATCTTGGAGCATGCAGCACCAGTACAGAACCACCATCTGAAAAAATCAGGTTAAGAAACTGGAGAAAGCGAAGAAGTATGCATCAAGGCTTGTTTCTGAGCAATGGGGCATGAATTACAAGGAGAGGCTAATAATACTGGACCTAACAACATTGGAGGACATAAGAACCAGGGGGATGATGATACCATACAAAATACCCAGGGAAACTGATAAGGTAAACAGTGACAGGCTGTTTGAAAGACAAGAAACTGCAACTCAGGAACACCTCTGGAAATTCAAGTCTCAGATGAGCCACAGGGATGTTAGGAAGTATTTCTTTATTCTCAGAGTGATCAGGAAAAGTGAAGGAAAGCTCCATACATAGTTTTAGGAACAGGTACAGTAGGGCCAATGAGGTTAGGAGAGTGAATCTGGTAAGTGGTAAATTGAGAGGTGGGGCATGGAGCTAAGACTTGACACCTGTAACCACATACAGGTGAGTACATACAGAGTAAGGAGCTTCATAGGAAATTTAAGGAGGTATTCTTGCAAGAAATAAGAATGTTACCACAGAGCCAAAGAGGTAGAGTTCACCCATGAGTACTGGATACAATAAGTATGACCAAAGAAAAGGTGAGGAACCTACTGTGCGAGCTAGATACCTCAAGGAAACTAGACCAAGTAAACCCTCTTCATGGGTCTTTAAAGAGGAAACAAAAAATCTGTGCAAGCCATTTGCCACAATATTCAAGTCAATCGATACTGGGCAGGTGTGTAACATTCTGGTAAAGGAAAGATTAGTTACCTGCTATAAAAGTAAAGGACTTGACATAAGTGGAAATCTAAACACCAATGAAGCTATTCTGAACAATACTAATTGTCACTTGATTTGTTTATTGCATGGATAAAGGAGTCCTCTAACCAGGATTTAGCTATCAGAAATATCATTACCAATGCTACATGTATAAATATGAAACATGCTCCAGTTCTTTTAATTATTGTACTTCATTACTAATTATTTAGACCCAATTTATTTGCAATTAATTTTTAAAATAATCTTGTAACAATGCTATTTCTTTTAATTAAAATAAGCCACGAAAAAACTAAATTTACAAAGTAACAAAGAAACACGTTCAAACTGTTATTTATATCAGAGATACAAATTGCAGAATACTAAAGAATTTTATGTGGTTCACAGTTGTGTCTAGCAAGAAAAATATTTTTAAACATAAAATGTCTAACTGGCATTTCTGCATGTGACGTGGTGGGGTGACTGAGGTTAAGTAGTTTAACTTGCCTTTGGCTCATAGCTTGTGATGCCACTGTAGATTACACACTGGTGATGGTACCCAAAGATCATTATATAAGTCATGGCTAAACATTTATATGCAAATGCATGATTCTATAATTTACCTGCCTTTATTCAACTCTATGGTGCTTTAGTCCTAGGCACATCAACCTCTTACACAAATTTCAGAAGAGGGAATATTGTTGAAGTTACCTTATTTATTTATTTATTTATTTATTAATTTGAACATGATACAGAGAAGTACAAGGAATACAATTTTTAAAGTGCAGCATGCCAAAGCCCCTTGTATGCAGAGCATTATGGGCAGGCTTAAAATTAACTTAAGATTAACTAAGCAATGATACATTCAGTAGTACAAAAATTATTGTAAAACAGATAACAATTTAGTACAAATGAGTATTACAAAGACAGGTCATATGGTCATTTACTGTGTTGCTGTGTAATCAGTAGAATGGAGTATTCTGTTAGGTAATGAAGTTAAATAGTAACAAAGTATGATTGGGTCACAGGTTGACATTTATGAGATACAATAACAAGATACAATAATGAGATACAATTTATGAGATACAATTATTCAGTATTTATTTAGTTGTGGGTAAGTATGTGATTTTTGAGAAGAGACTTGAATTTATAAACAGACAGTGTTTCTTTTATATTCACAGGTAATGAATTCCAGATTTTAGGGCCTTTTATGTGCATTGAGTTTTTGAATAGCGTGAGATGGACACGAGGAACATCAAAGAGTGATCTGTGCCTTGTGTTATGGTCATGTGTTCTGTTGAGCTTGGTAAGATGTTTGAGAGGAGGGTTTATGTCAGAGTTAAGTGTTGTATGTATGTAGTAGGTGAAGTAATAAGTATGGATGTTTTGTATTGTGAGTAGGTTTAGAGTTTTGAATATTGGTGGAGTGTGCTGTCTGTAGTGGGAATTTGTTATCATTCTGGCTTTTATTTATGCATTTACTGTGCCAATTCTGGAAAGGAAAAATTATATTACTCATTTTAATTTAGAAATGAGTTAATTGAAGTATAGTAGATAGTGAACAGGAAGCATTCAACACAGGCTGGAAGTATATATTTTTTTGTGTATAAATAGGAAACCCATCTGCTTAATCTGGCAAAAAAAGTGTGGCAGTGTTTAGTGAGCTACAATCTGTAGCATCATTCTGAGTGAAGCAAGTAAATATAAGTTTTCTGATGAAAGAAAGAAGCTGACAAGATGGTAATTGGAATACAAGAGCAGAAATGCCTTTTTGCAAACCAATTCGTATAACAGGATGACATTACAGAGGCTATAAAATATCTAAAGGATGCTTTAGGAGGGTAACGTCCCTGTGACCTGATCCCGAACCAAGCCTCTTGGTGAATCAAGGCTTGATCAACCCATTTGTTACTGCTGAAAACACTAAACAGTTCACTGAAATAAAATTCATAAAATGTGCATAGTTGATACAGCAGCTATGTTATGTTCAGACAAGGAAGGAAAGGAACCATTGAAGAAGGGAGAGGGACCAGGGAAGGAGGGAATGAAAGGGAACAGGGAAGGAAGGAATGAAAGGGAATAGGGAAGGGAGGAGGAGAGACATGGGAGAAGGAATAAGAGAGTCCAGGGACAAGATGAGGAAGGAAAGAATATGGACAAGATGAGGAAGGAAAGAATATGGACAAGATGAGGAAGGAAAGAATATGGACAAGATGAGGAAGGAAAGAATATGGACAAGATGAGGAAGGAAAGAATATGGACAAGATGAGGAAGGAAAGAATATGGACTAGGAAAGGAAAAAGACCAGAGGAGGAAAGAGAGGGACCAGAGAAGAAATAGGAAGAACAAGGGAAGGAGAGGGACCAGGGAAGAAAGGAAAAAAAGAGAGCAAAGAAGAAAGAGGGACCCGAGAAGGAAAGAGAGATCAGGGAAAGAAGAGAAAGGAACCAGAAATTGAATGTTAAGGACCAAAGGAAGGGTAAACACAATAAATGCGAACAGGCCAAAACTTTTCAATGCCCTCCCTTCAAACATAACAGGGTTTACCAACAAACTCCTGGCTGTCTCCAAGAGAGAACTGGACAAGTTTCTCAAATCAATTCCTGATAAATCATGCTGTGGTGGACTTTACTGGACTTCATGCAGCTAGCACCAAGAGCTTGGTTGATCATGCCAGCTACTGGAAGGCCTGGTCTGGGACTGGGCTGCGGCTGCAGGGGCATTGACCCATGGAGCACATTTCAGGTAGAATCCAAGTAGGAAGAGGAACCAGGAAAGGTAGGAGAAGGATCAGGGGTGAGAGCTTGGGAACTAGTAGATAAGAGAAGGTAAACACTATGAGTCATGGGCAGCAATAAGAGAGGAAGGGGCGTGGCTGGAGCACCAGACCAGTGAAAGAAAAAACAACTAGTTGATAAGGCTGTAAAGATAACTGTCGTTCAGGGGCAGTGCCAAGAAAGGGCAAGGGGGCCCGAAGCCCCTAAATAAAAATTACTGCAACAAATTTGTGGTCTGACAAAACAATACATACCACAAATAAGTGCTGGGTATAAAACACAACAGAGTTGAACAGTATGTGTAAACCAAAAACAAGCTCCAGAATTTTAATTTTATCACATGAGAAATACAACTAGTTAAAAGAAAAAATGGTAACCAAAGTGCAAGTTTTTATTCAAATTTTGTACAAAAGTTAAAACATTTTACAACAGCATTACAGGGACATTATATAAAAATGAAAAAGAAATATATATCAGCTGAAAATCATCAGCTGCCATTGTTTACTGTAGTACACACACTTAAATGCAGAAGTTTCACAGAAATTTAAAAATGGAAAACAAAAGCATGATATATATGGTGACACTGACAGTAAAGTATACAAAAGCACGATGTAAAATGTAGAAGTGTTGCACTTAAATAATAAAAGAAATGTCAACAAAGTTACTGGTTACACTGAATATCTAAGCAGCAGCATTCTAACTAACGTGGTGGATGATGACCATCATTATTATCAGTATAGTTATGGGCAAGCGCTAAATACTTTGGAGTTATACAGCGCCTGGAGACTAAGAGGCACTCAGGTTTGATCCAAAAGAGTGAAGGGTAGCTGCAACTCCCTGGATGAAGAGCCCTTCACTGGCACCACGGCACCTCCCATGAGGTGACCATCACCACTAAACATGACACATGAAGACGTTGTCACGACTGTCTTGAAATCAACTGGGCCGCCGCCGGCAAGACAACGTGACAAGAGGTAGAGACACTTCTTACCTGCTGGGCCACGGGCTCCAAGATACCCTCGATTGTCTTGGTGTGAAACACAGGCATATTTGCGGTCTGTGTTTAACACGTGCAGAAAATAAGCATTTACTCCTCCAGGAGAGCAGCGTACACCCTCACTCACTAACTCAACACACTCGACTGAGCTTATCACTGCGGCACCCTTGTTTTGGTTAGCATTCATCACTACAACAATACTCTTTTAAAAACAAAAAATCTAGATTTTATATGCAACTTATGACAGGAATTATGTTAAATGCATTTTTGGTAAACATATCCATTTTTGCTTGAAATATTCTTTAAATATAATAGCCCTGAGTGTTTTATCCAGAGAGATCCGGCAGTGCTGGAACCCAGCATCGGAAATAGTAACTCCTCACCAGGGCTTAGTAAGATGTTTATTTAGGTTACAACATATAAATATTTCACATATAAAGAATGTACAGCGTTGCTGGTTACACGTAATCAGTTAATACATACAGCAGTGAGAAATGATGACGATTTAACATAGGATAAGTAAGCAGTCATTATTGGATCCCAATGGAAAGAAGTCACTTGACTTTTTTTTTGGGTTATCCTAAGTAATTTTGTTATACTGTGTATGATAATTGTACTTATGTATCCTTGTACATAAATAAAGTTACTTTTTATAGGCTTATTTCCATTGGTCCCATAATGTGATATATATAATGTTGATAAAAATGGTACTTTTAAGGAAGATGAAAACCAGCATTGCTATTTGACACATCATTTATTCACTAGTTGATAACTCAACTTTATTCCATCATCAGGCAATATACAGACTCAGAGAAAATCAAAGAACAGTGCCTAAATGAAAATGTAAATTGGTAACTAATTAAAAATGTCCCTCAGTTATTATAGTCATGGGGGAGCGCTAAACCCATAGGATTATACAGCACATGTGGGGGAGATGGAAGGCACTCAGGCTCAATTCAGGGTACTGGAGTACAGATCCAATTCCCTAGATCAAGAGCCTCTCACCAGCATCAAGGAACCTTCCCTTGAGGGGATCATGTCCCTCAAAAATTGTTGAATATTGCAGTTCTCTGCTGCTCCATCTCACGATACAAGTGCGTTATTTATTGCTCTTTGGTAATGTTCTTGAGCAGAGTCGGATATACGGATTCAACATGTTAATGTTATTTATGTGCTTGAGCGTGTTGTTGGATATCCGGATTCCGTATTCAGGTACATTATTATTATTATTATAATCAAGGGGGAAGCGCTAAACCCGGAGGATTATACAGCGCCTGGGGGGGGGGATATGTGGATTCAGGCTTAATTCGGGGAACTGGAGCACAGATCCAATTCCCTAAATCAAGAGCCCCTCACCAACATCAAGGAACCTTCCTTGAGGGGTATTCAGGTACAGGTATATACTGTATATAAATATAGTTACATAAATTATCATACATGGCAGTATACATGTAAATTACATAAAGAAATTACCTAAGATAACCCAAATATGTCTGACAAAGTGACATTATTATTATTATTATTGGGAAATGAGAAATATGAGTTAATCATAGCTGATGCAAGAAGTGTATAATTCCTAGTCTCTTCATGGACATTAAGGAGCCACCCTAGAATGGTGTCGCTGTATTAAGCCTGGTGTCCAGAGGGGAAATATTGTCAGTATCCAAGCAGTAATTAGAAGAATAATGGTTCTCTCCTGAAGTGGCAGCAGAACAAGCATTCCTAATTAAGTCAATGGTGTTAAAGCAAAAAATTGTACAACAAAGCAACTGCTTTAATAAAAAGAAAATTTTTCATGGGGAAGCACTAAACCATTTTCCCTCTATTTTGCATTTTAATCAGGAGGAAGCACTGCACACGAAAGGGTAATACAGCATTGGTAGAATGGGAAGCATTCAGATTTGATCCAAGGAAACACAGGATAAGGCCAGTTCCTAGTCTCCAGAGTCCCTCCTCACCTCAGCATCAAATATTATTATAATAATCAAGAGAAGCACTAAACCATAAGGGTTATACAGCTCAGCATCAAATAACTTGCCTTAAGGGAAGGGGAGAAGATAGCTTCATTTCCTTGGACAAAGAGCCCTCTTCACTAAAACTGCAGCATCTCCCTTGAAGTACATAGTTGACATTTATGTAGCAATTCGAGCATATACTGTAGGTCACCCAGCTCTCACAGGCATAAAAAAATAGGCACAGCATATTATTATAACCAAAACTAAGCACTAAACCCACAAGGGTCATACAGCACTGACACAGCACCAAAAAAAAAAAAAATTAAAAATATCCCTTAAAGCTCCCCTAGGTCCCTATCCTTCTTTGAAGGGATTATTTCTCCTTAAATTTCCTTAACATTGCCTGGGGAATGGGAAGTAATCATGTTTGATCCTAGGGAAACTATTTCCTTGGATCAAGTCTCTCACCAATAATAAAGTATGCATCCCCCTTCCTTGAAGGAGACAGCAGGAGTGTGGTGTCTATGCTAGTCAACCATGTCGGCAACAATTGATAGAGCAGTGACAAAATAAGGGTTTTTTTAAGTGCACTAAACCAGTAGGGGAGCACTAAACCACAAGTCATACAATGCAGCAGGGCAGGGAAGGATGCAGGGGTATTGGGTAGCAAGAGGGAGAGTGATGATTATTAGGTTATGGAATGCAGTGGGGCATTGGATAGTGCAGGGGTAGAGGGTAGCAAGAGATTAAGGTAGAAAGGATTGAGGGGAGTGCTGGAGACATCATTAGAGTTGGTGTAGTAAATCAGTTGCTGTCAAAAAGTCAATGAGAGAGTCAGGATTAAAGGAGGGTCCATCAGCAAGAAGAGAAGGTAAAGAAAGGGCAGCAGAGCAGAGATGGCATTGGAGGTAAATTCTGCATGCTTGTTGATAGAGTGGGCAGTCCAACAGAATGTGACTAACAGATACTGAAACCTGACAATTTTCACAGAGGAACAGGGCACCTCTCCATGAGATACCCGTCAGTAGGACGAGTATGGCTGATGCGAAGACGGGAGAGAGTAGTCTCCTAACCTCAACACTAATGACAAGAAGACGGCCAGAAACCTATACTCCGTTTATGAAGCAGATCAGACCAACGTTGTTGCCAACAGGTGTGAAGGTGGGTAGCAATTACAGCAAAACAGTCCATGAATGGAACACCTCTATGTGAAACTGGGAGGTCAGGTACTGCTGACTGTGTGGCAGTGTCTGCCTGTTCATTGCCCTGTACATCAACATGACCAGGAACCCAACAAAAAACAATATCTTTGTGCTTGCTAGAGATACAGTGTAACCAAAGTTGGATATGAAAAATAAGGGGGTGAGGTGTATCAAATTTTTCTATGGCCTGCAAAGCACTAAGGGAATCTGAAATGATGACAAATTGTGACACAGGCATAGATGCAATATGGATAAGTGCTACAAGAATGGCATACAATTCAGCCATAAAAATACTAGCCGAGGATAATAAATGCCCCCACATGACACTGTCCAGAAACACTGCTGCGAATATAACGCCGTCAGTAGACTTAGAACCATTGGTGTACACTGCAATGGCATGAAAATGAGAGCGGAAGTGGCCAAGAAAAAAAAAGAGCGAGAAGCCACCGTAGGCAGTTGGGCTTTCGTGCACGGCAGTGGGAAAGAACAGACACGAACAGCTGGAACTTCCCAAGGGGGTAGGGAAAAGTGAGATGCTACATGAACATAGAAAGGTGGTAACTGAAGACAAGAGCGAATGTAGGCAAAGAGAGAAAAGTGGGGGATCATAAAGAGCCTGGATAATGAAGGAGTAACAGGTTTGAGCTATAGAAGGGAAGGGAAGCTACAATTCATTAGATCAAGAGATAAGAGGTATTTATAAAGTATATATCAGAGGAAGACAAGAACTGAAAGAGAATGTCTGCATTAAGGGTGAGCTATCATAGAGGACTTTGTTTTTACATGAGCAGGATCATTAACAGAAGCATCAGCTGCATTTTCATTTGTTTTTATGGGGAAGAGCTAAATGTGTAGTAGTCATCTAGTACCTGAGGAATGGGAGGTTCTCACATTCCTCAGATCAAGAGCCCTTCACCAGCATCATGATGCCTCCCTTGAGGAGCACCAATGGCAGTGGTGAGACAGCACCAGCAGCACAAGTGGAAATCTAGGCATCTGAACAGTCACAGGTTATAACTCACAACCCCTTGAGGTTCCTTGATACTGATAAGGGGCTCTTGACACAAGAATTATACCTGTCCTCCCCTTATTTGGATCAAATCCAATTATCTTCCATTCTCACAGATGCTACACGACTCCTGAGTTTAGCTCTTCCCCTAACTATAATAATAAATACAAGTCACAGCCAGTTTTGAATGAAGAAATGGCCTTGTTATTAAAGTCTAAAGTAGAGGAAGGGGTGTAATTGTTTAAATTTGATCCAGGGAAAGAAGTCCTTTGCTACAGAAAGAAACCTTGATGCAATAGAGTTGGTGCTGCTAAGAGGACACTGATAGAAATGTGGGGAAGACAGCTGACAGTTTATAAAGAAAATCAGTGTCAATTACATTCCATCAGAGAGGAGTTGTAATCTACAGTTAGCCAGTAGAACTGGATGCATCATCCAATATTTTCCTGACACCATAATCTTCAATTATTTACTAAACAAGATCCAGCATTTGGAGTAGTGTTTCACCAGCTAAATATTAATGAGTGGACATCTTTGTTGTGGTCTATTCTTTGAGGCAGAAAAACATAGGCAATCAAACTCAAGGGTATTTATATTTATTTATAATTATTTATGCCTAAGGATGATTTCCAGTAGATACCAAAACAGTAATGCAATTACATGGCAAACCATAATTGTCCAGTACAATGTATATACACGTGATCTCATGACAACAGATAAAGATGAACAGATTGCAATCTCCATGACCTAAGTCATCATCATGACTAAGTACATACCATAAAAATTAATATTTTAAGCTAGTGATAACTAATATTTCCATTAATTGAAAACTTCTTCATATATACTCATCAAATACCAAAATCCCACAGAATCTGGTTTATGATCCACATATAACACAGATAAGGCTAATAACTCTTGAACTTCTCTAATCTTTTTGACTTTATGAACTCTTTGTTTGAAAGTGTAAAACTAATTTCTGATGAATTACTCCTCAATATGAATGCTTGTTTATTTTTGTATATGATGACAGCATTAAATTGAACGATTTGCTAATTAAAAATGATCCAACAGCAACATTTCCCAAACTTTTTGGCAAGCAGAGGTGTGATGTAACATATGCATGTGCAGAGCACCATATGATTTTTTAAAGTAGATTACAGCACAAGATTACCTTCTACAATTCAATTTAGTTTTCCGTTATATGCCTTTAAAATTTGAAACCACACTAAACTGAGAAGATAAAACAGTTGTCTATGCCTTTAGAGGATTTATCAAATACTGAACCAAACTAAAGAAAGCTATGCAAGATTTAAGAGTAAGACTGTATATGAAGAAATGCACTATGATAATGTTTTCTTTTTTGGGTCACCCTGCATTAGTGGGAGACAGGCAAGGCACTAACTCCATACATGGCTTATGAGTACATATGATAGAACTCAAGAAACCTGGACACAAGACTTGGCCCTGTAAGCACTAATCACAGCTCAAACCTCCCTTTCCAATCATCCAGTTGACACATTACAAATTAGTTTAGGTACATGAAAAGTTAGTGATTTATATTTCACATTATATATACAGTACTACCTGGTATATGCGAATTTATCCCTCTATATATAATGAATGGCAAATAAAAAAATTACCATTAAATGTGGTATGATCACACCTAAGCATGTAAAGATGCACATATTAAAGATTTTATAGTGTTTAAATATATTTATAGATAAACTTGTGTCCATTATAAGACATTCAATAGTAACAGTAATGGAAAATATACTTTATAACTCACCACTATTTTTTATGTTATTGCCTTTGTCTTCAAGATGTTGACCTTCAGGATTTAATGCACACATTATAATTTAAAAAATCACCACCAGTAATTGCTTGTGCATATAGGCACTTTAAAAATATAATACTAACTAAATATTCAACCAATCACAGTCATAAGAAAAACCTATTAGCAATCTTAAATCCTGCAACCCTATTTGTCAAATTTATATACCACTTATTTTTCACATCTGCTGAGTAGAGTTACCGTTCCAAGTATTATTGTCATCATCATCCTCGTCATTATTACCAAGACGATGAATGTTCCCCTCCTGTCTCAATCTTGTTTCTCCACGCCTTCCATGAGCTCTGTTAAAAAAAAAAAAAATTTTGGTAAAAGAATTTTATTTAAAGTAAAAGCCCAATAATACATTAAATCCTTACCATACTTAGCGTAACGTTTACATTTCTAAAACCGACATGCAATCTAAATTTACACAATATAAAGCCCTTCTGGCAACTAAATTAAGTTTGGCAGTTTGGTTGACACCATTCCCTGCCAGTGAATGAGCAAGGTGTACATGCAGGGTCACTAGCGACTGGCAATCACAATCTGGCTGATCTGGTACCTGTTGCAGGTAGACATCCAGCTGTCTCTTGAAAAACCTCAAACCTCAATACTATAACCTAACCGAGCTTCTAGCATTCCTGCTTTTCACTGGATTTAATATATACTTCTTCCTTTTTTCTTTCCTTTACATATATGCAAAAATTTTGCCTCACAAGAATGAGATTTGTTTTTTTTAAGGATTAAAATCTGTTCGAGGACTCATGAATGAGTAAAATCTAAAGCACAAGATAAAATATTAAAGGAATAGGAAGAAATAAATTGAAAGAACAATTAAAACAGGTAGGTTAAGAATTAACTAACGTTGTTGGGCGTTGATTGCTGCCTGAGCCATCTCTGGGTCGCTTGGCTTCTGGTTCGTCTGGAGAAGGTGGAGTACGAGGTCCACTACCTCCATTTAAATATTGCCTGACTAGTCCAAATAAAAAGGAAATTGGAGATAGCAAGATCCAGAGTATGTCCCATATTCCACCACTTGCAACTACTCGGCCACTGCTTCCAGAGCTGGCCTGTTGAAAAATAAATACATTGAGATACACAAGACAAGCACAAACTGTTGTGATAATGATTATCTTGTTATATGTGACTGACATTTGCTGTTTAGGGAGACATCTAAACTGTCATATCTTTGCATCTCTGGCAAGACAGTGATAAGATGAGATTTCAATTGGATTTTTAACCCCGGAGGGTTAGCCACACAGGATAACCCAAGAAAGTCAGTACGTCATCAAGGACTGTGTCTTATTTCCACTGGGGTCCTCAATCTTGTCCCCCCCAGGTACCTATTTGCTGCTAGGTGAACAGGGCAACAGGTGTAAGGAAATGCATCAAAATGTTCCCACCCCGCCAGGAATCGAATCCAGGCATAGTGTAAATGATGTTTCTTTTTTTGGGTCATCTTGCCTTGATGGAGACAGCCAGTGTGTTAAAAAAAAATTGACTGATGATACAAAAATACATTGTAAAATTTACAGAGAATTCATAATTATCTACTTTCCCGCTTTCATGATATTTATAAGGGACAACCTAAAAACAGTAGGAGTATCTTTTGGTGTATGAGTTTATATGCTGAATAATACCACTATTAATACCCTTCATTGTCCAGACCCCTGATCTAAGAATTGTTCTCAATACCCAAAAAAAGAATAAACTTATGAAATGATAATCTTTTTCTGAAGGTAATGAAACCAAAAGTACAAAATTTGATGGAAAACTTACAGAATTATGCTCTCACAAAGTTAGTGGTCTTGGCAATATTTATGAAACGGCGATGTCGTCCACTTTGATCCCTATTTTCATCCAATTCCATTATTTTAGCTGACCAAACTCATAGGTATTTCGCTAGTATTCCTTCTATTCTATCAACTGAGTACTATAAGAAACTGACCATTTACCTATTTCAACTTTCAAATGGTGATTGGAATCAGTAATTTGGCCATTTTCACACAAAATTAAAAATTGCCAATTTAAAAACAGGGTCCAGAATAAACAGTGTAGACACTCCTGGCAAAAAAAAACATTTTCTCTGTTCATCAGTTATGCTCTCAGGCCTCTCCTATATTTCGACTGCTTTCCATTTTGAATTTTTACTCACACAAGTAGGAATTTGGGACACCGTCAGCGTGCCTCGTTGTGCTCCCGGCTTTCTGGTGTTTTCACGGTCGCTCTTACGTGCTAGAACTTTAATTTGTGTCATCAATCCTATACGATACATCCCTCTAGCGCCTGGAACCAATCTTGGGCGGAAAACATTATATACTGAGTCAAAAAAGGAGAATTAGTGTGCATTACCTAGCAGAGTTTACTGCCAGAGGGGAATCATAGGCCTGTTTCCCGTGTGAAAAAAATAATAATAATTGAACGTTGTGTCAGAGGAAAGAAAGTCTCCCTGAAAGCATTGAGTATACATAGTGTATAGTGTATACTACAGTGGCTCCCTAGTATATTGATGATAAAGGCTAAAGTGTCATTTGAAAACAGGTGAATTTGTAAATGAAGTGATAAGCCTATAGAGGCAGGTGCCAGAAGTCGCCAGAAACTTACCACAGGTCAGCTGTTTTTAATAATCTTCCTGGCCTGCTACTGTACTCGCATATAATCTAGTGATACCAGTGAATAGCAGAATACAGTGTTGTAGTAGCAACTAACCAGTATTATAATGGTACTTAGTGGAGTGGAGTGACTTTCATTAGTTTCATTTTCTTGAAATACGAGACGTTACTGTGAATTTCATATAACCTGTAGTTACCAGCGGTCGCAATATACACAACGAGAAGCAATTATTACTACAGAAAAAGCGTCCTTCCTCCAAAATTTGCACCAGTCAACTATAGTGATAATATAGCATTTATTGTGGTGGAGACGGAAAAACAAAAATAGAAAAGCCAGATACAGCGATTGATAAACAAAGAGGTCGACTGTACGTCATTGTAGGAGCTGCCAGATATCACCGGCTCTTCAACACGCAAGTTATACTTTTGTATCAGTCAAATCACATATTACTCGGGTAGATAATTTCCAGTAGATCCTTCATGTGTTAGCTCAAATCACCGACCAGTATGTTTTAAATAAGTGACCCACTGATCAGAGCAGATCGACTGGTCCGAACCCTTGACTGGTCCGAACCCTTGACTGGTCCGAACCCGGGACTGGTTTCAAACAGTTTCGTTGGACAATAAAGCAGACTGTAAACGGATGGGTTTGTAGGCGCCCTTATAAACACAAACATTAAAAATCAGGAACGTGACGGTAAGCTGTCCAATATACAAAAAGAGTTAGAAACAGAAATACAAATAGCTAGAGCTTCATTTAAGGTTATTAATATAATATTCAAGAGGTTGCTAGTAGACTTGCAGTAAATCAACCATTCAAATCATTATGAAGCTGTGTGTAGTCTGTGGTCAGTCAAACAAACGGGCTACCACATGGATAAATTGTCATTTTTGTGGAAATTGGTGTCACGCTCCTTGTGCAGATATCCCAGAACTAGCTACAAGCAGTATTAAAACAGAGAAGTGTTTTTGGGTATGCCCAAATGAGGAAAATCTGTGGACTAAAATCACAAGGGTATTAAAAGAGGATAACATCAAAGCTGCTTTCATAGAAAACCTGGAAGCTTTCTACAACAGATGGGAACATAAAAAGTCTGGGCTGAATGGTACTGCCCTTGATACTGGCCATGTAGTCACAAACTGTAAGGCTGGAGGTGATGTCCTGGTAGTCAGTAAATGTGGGGCTGATAGTGCTGTCCTGGGAGACAGTAATGGTGAAGCTGGAGGTGCTGTCCTGGGAGACAGAAATGGTGAAGCTGGAGATACTGTCCTGGGAGACAGTAATGGTGAAGCTGGAGGTGCTGTCCTGGGAGACAGAAATGGTGAAGCTGGAGATACTGTCCTGGTAGACAGTAATGGTGAAGCTGGAGATTTTGTCCAGGTAGTCGGGAATTATACGCAGGAAGGAATACATATAAATGACCTCATAGAGGACAGGAGCCATAGTAGGGAAACAAGTGTAGTCAAAGATAAGATAAAACCAATATTGCAAACCAGAAATACCGCAGGAAATAGCAAACAAGAGGACTCCAATAGCAATAGTGAGGATAAATTACCAAAAACAACTGGTGGGAGCTCCATTGTTGGTGCTAAGGAGGATAGGAATAAGACAGGGAAACATGCACCAACAGGGAATACAGTCACAGAAACCCAAGGCAAACGGAAACCAAGCCTGTGCACATACTATGCACTTGGTATCTGCTGGCATGGGAAATCTGGAAAAACAGATGGGACATGCAACTATGACCACCCTAGAAAATGTCATGCCCATATGACAACAGGAAAATGCAAACTCCCTTCCTGTAAGCTTTTTCACCCTGAAATGTGTACCTCTTCAGTACAGGAAAGACTGTGCTATAACTTAAATTGCCAGGCATACCATCTAAAGGGGACAAAAAGATACAAAACATCCAGGCCATGGGAAAACCTGGGTAGCCACAGCCACTCAAGAGGGAGAGGTTTTTTAGTGCCAGGAAGGAAAAAAAACTGGCAGGAAATGGCAGAAATCGTACACCAAATCCAGTCATTCCTGGAGTGGAACCACAGTCGATGGCCTCCACTCCAAACCAACAGATACAGATACTAATGCCGGAAAAAAAATCCCCCCCCAGTACCAACAATACCACCAGTCCGATAACATTCTTCTTTGCAAATATACAGGGTCTAAAGCCAGCAATAAACAACAAAATACCTTTCATCCGTGGACTGCTTGCAGAGGCAAAGGCAATGTTCGCGGCTTTCACTGAGACCCACATAAAGGATCACTTGGACAACGAAATATGGATCCCAGGTTACAACCTATACAGATGTGACAGAGTGAACAGGCAAAAGGGGGGGGTTGGCCTGTACATTGCAGAGTCACTTGTTTGCACAGAACTGCTTAATGCCTCAAATGACGTAGTGGAAGTTTTAGCAGTAAAGGTCGAGAACCAAAACCTAGTCATTGTGGTAGTCTACAAGCCTCCGGATGCAACATCCCAGCAATTCCAGGAACAGCTGTTAAAAATTGACCACTGTCTGGAAAATCTTCCAGCTCCTGCACCCAACATCTTGCTCCTGGGGGATTTCAACTTAAGGCACCTAAAATGGAGGAATATAGCAAATAATATTGTTGCAGTAATAACACCAGGAGGCAGCTCTGATGAAAACTCACACTCACACGAGCTTTTAAATCTCTGCACAAAATTCAATTTAAACCAGCAAATAATAGAGCCTACTAGACTGGAGAATACACTAGACCTCATCTTCACTAACAATGATGATCTGATAAGAAATGTCACCATATCAAAAACAATATACTCAGATCACAACATAATTGAGGTTCAGACATGTATGCGTGGAGCCTCAGACCGACAAAATGAGACTAGTCACGAGGGAGCATTCACCAAATTCAACTTCAATAACAAAAACATAAAGTGGGACCAAGTAAACCAAGTCCTAACCGATATAAGCTGGGAAGATATACTAAGCAACACAGACCCAAACTTATGCCTAGAACAGATTAACTCGGTGGCACTCGATGTATGCACAAGGCTTATTCCTCTAAGAAAAAGGAGGAGTAGATGTAAAATAGAAAGAGACAGGCGCTCCCTTTACAGGCGACGGAAAAGAATAACAGAGCGGCTAAAAGAGGTCAATATATCAGAAATGCGCAGGGAGACACTGGTCAGAGAAATAGCAAGCATCGAACTTAAGCTAAAAGAATCCTTTAGGAGTCAGGAATCGCGGGAAGAACTAAAAGCCATAAATGAAATCGAAAGAAACCCAAAGTATTTCTTCTCCTATGCCAAATCAAAATCGAGAACAACGTCCAGTATTGGGCCCCTACTTAAACAAGATGGGTCCTACACAGATGACAGCAAGGAAATGAGTGAGCTACTCAAGTCCCAATATGACTCAGTTTTTAGCAAGCCGCTAACCAGACTGAGAGTCGAAGATCAAAATGAATTTTTTATGAGAGAGCCACAAAATTTGATTAACACAAGCCTATCCGATGTTATCCTGACGCCAAATGACTTCGAACAGGCGATAAATGACATGCCCATGCACTCTGCCCCAGGGCCAGACTCATGGAACTCTGTGTTCATCAAGAACTGCAAGAAGCCCCTATCACGAGCCTTTTCCATCCTATGGAGAGGGAGCATGGACACGGGGGTCGTCCCTCAGTTACTAAAAACAACAGACATAGCCCCACTCCACAAAGGGGGCAGTAAAGCAACAGCAAAGAACTACAGACCAATAGCACTAACATCCCATATCATAAAAATCTTTGAAAGGGTCCTAAGAAGCAAGATCACCACCCATCTAGAAACCCATCAGTTACACAACCCAGGGCAACATGGGTTTAGAACAGGTCGCTCCTGTCTGTCTCAACTACTGGATCACTACGACAAGGTCCTAAATGCACTAGAAGACAAAAAGAACGCAGATGTAATATATACAGACTTTGCAAAAGCCTTCGACAAGTGTGACCATGGCGTAATAGCGCACAAAATGCGCGCTAAAGGAATAACAGGAAAAGTTGGTCGATGGATCTATAATTTCCTCACTAACAGAACACAGAGAGTAGTCGTCAACAGAGTAAAGTCCGAGGCAGCTACGGTGAAAAGCTCTGTTCCACAAGGCACAGTACTAGCTCCCATCTTGTTCCTCATCCTCATATCCGACATAGACAAGGATGTCAGCCACAGCACCGTGTCTTCCTTTGCAGATGACACCCGAATCTGCATGACAGTGTCTTCCATTGCAGACACTGCAAGGCTCCAGGCGGACATCAACCAAATCTTTCAGTGGGCTGCAGAAAACAATATGAAGTTCAACGATGAGAAATTTCAATTACTCAGATATGGTAAACATGAGGAAATTAAATCTTCATCAGAGTACAAAACAAATTCTGGCCACAAAATAGAGCGAAACACCAACGTCAAAGACCTGGGAGTGATTATGTCGGAGGATCTCACCTTCAAGGACCATAACATTGTATCAATCGCATCTGCTAGAAAAATGACAGGATGGATAATGAGAACCTTCAAAACTAGGGAGGCCAAGCCCATGATGACACTCTTCAGGTCACTTGTTCTATCTAGGCTGGAATATTGCTGCACTCTAACAGCACCTTTCAAGGCAGGTGAAATTGCCGACCTAGAAAATGTACAGAGAACTTTCACGGCGCGCATAACGGAGATAAAACACCTCAATTACTGGGAGCGCTTGAGGTTTCTAAACCTGTATTCCCTGGAACGCAGGAGGGAGAGATACATGATTATATACACCTGGAAAATCCTAGAGGGACTAGTACCGAACTTGCACACGAAAATCACTCACTACGAAAGCAAAAGACTTGGCAGACGATGCACCATCCCCCCAATGAAAAGCAGGGGTGTCACTAGCACGTTAAGAGACCATACAATAAGTGTCAGGGGACCGAGACTGTTCAACTGCCTCCCAGCACACATAAGGGGGATTACCAACAGACCCCTGGCAGTCTTCAAGCTGGCACTGGACAAGCACCTAAAGGCAGTTCCTGATCAGCCGGGCTGTGGCTCGTACGTTGGTTTGCGTGCAGCCAGCAGCAACAGCCTGGTTGATCAGGCGCTGATCCACCAGGAGGCCTGGTCACAGACCGGGCCGCGGGGGCGTTGACCCCCGAAACACTCTCCAGGTAAACTCCAGGTAAACACAAACAATAGATTTACTGCTATGCAGACTACTGCATTATTGTAACAATTGTATAAACAATGTCAGTGCATTCCTTAATGTTTATTAGACCAACCAGTTGGATGCGTGCTGGACGAGTGATGTAATTTGTGTACTCTGGAACATCAGAAAAAATCAACATTTCTGTTACTTTGAGCTCAATTTCAAGCTATTTTCAGTCCCAAAATCATCCCTATTTCTGTAATATATCTTCCATTCTATCAAATGAGACCAAGAAACCGAGAATACAACAATAAAAACCATACCTGGAGGTTACCTGGAGGTTATTCCAGGGATCAACGCCCCCGCAGCCCGGTCCATGACCAGGCCTCCCGATGGATCAGGGCCTGATCAACTAGGCTGTTACTGCTGGCCGCATGCAGTCCAACGTACGAGCCACAGGAAAATATACTGCAAAATTCTGTTTTAACCCTTTCAGGATCCCTAGGCCCTCTCCCAGACTTGTTCTTAGGGTCGCCCAAATTAAAAAAAAAAAAAAAAAAAAAAATCATATGAAAAGACAGAGAATCTTTTCCTGATCATAATGACACCAAAAGTATGAAATTTGATGGAAAACTTACGGAATTATGCTCTCGCGAAGTTAGCGGTCTCGACGATGTTTACGCATCGGCCATTTTGCTCACTTTGAGCCCTATTTTCGGCCAATTCCAGTGTGCTAGTCGACAAAAATCATAACTATTTCGCTAGAATTCTATTTTTTCCATCGAACGAGTACAAGAAACCACCCATTTACTGATTTCAACTATCCAATACAGTGGTCAGAATTTAGCAATTTTGCCAATTTCACACAAATTTCAAAAGATGCCAATTTCCAAATAGGGTCCAGAATAAACAAAACATTCATGGCACTAAAATAACATTTCCTCTGTTCATTAGTCACGTCCCCACGCCCCTCTTACATTCTTTTGCTTTCCACTTTGAATTTTTATTCTCACAAAAAATAGAAGATTTACTGTTATGAAGACTACTGCATTAGTATAGAAATGGCATAAATAATATTGGCGCACTTGTGAAAGAATATTAGACTCACCAGTTGACGTGTATTGGACGCTTAGCATGATTTGTTTACTTTTTAACTTTGGTAAAAATCAAACATTTCTGCTACTTTGAGCTCAATTTCAAGGTACTTTTCATTGTAAAACCTGTCAAAATCATCTCAATTTCTGTAATATGTCTTCCATTCTATAAAATGAGACCAGGAAAACTAGAATACAACAATAACTACCATACGAAAATACAGTGCAAAGTCGCTGTTTTAATCCAAAAACACGGTCAAAGTTTATTTTTTTCATTAGGCACTGTGTGCTGCAGGAATTTTTTTTATACTGTGCACAGTGACCACATAGACCCATTCTTTCATATGTAGGCCTACAAGCTTTCTCTCACTAGATTTGAGGGCGCTAGAATTTACGCGTACTAGTACGTCAAAAACCCTGGTGCGTAAGCTGTACTAATACGTCCAAAACCCTGAAAGGGTTAAACCAAAAACACTGTCGCAGTTTTTTCTCATTATGCACTGTGAACCGCAGAATTTTTTTGTATGCTGCACACTTACTGCACAGACCCATTCTCTCATATCTAGGCCTAAATTTATTCCTCACAGCTTATCTGAGTGAGCTGAGCTCATGGCATAGTACTAAAGCAAGGACAGTGCCCTTAAACCCATAGCACTACAGCACAGATGAGTTTAAACAAAACCTTCTTTTGTTAACAAGTTAAAAACTAAATGCAATTTGATCACTCCAAGACAAGTATCCCAATACATGTATCCCATAAGCCAAACCTCCTCCATGTCAATGCATACATAAGGCCTAGTAGAGTGTGGTATAAATTTCTACTGTTAAATACAGAACTGAAGATTTGAAGCCAATCAGCAGTCATTCATATATAAGAAATGGAAACTAATATCACAATTACAAGAAAAGCAAATTGGCATCAATACAGCTTAAAACCAATTTGAACCTTCCATTAAGATGTAAATGTATTAAGTTTTGAAGTTCTATGGGAAATCAGAAGATTTTTCCTAGTTATTGTCCAAAGACTAATATCCCTAAATACACCAGCACTAAGTGTGAAACTGCTCAGAAGTGGCATTCTCAAGTTAAGCCGATCAGATGAGCCATTCACAAATTTCACGTGAAAATTAGAATATTTTTTTTTTATTATTAACACATTGGCTATTTCCCACCAAGGCGGGGTGGCCTGAAAAATAAAAACTTTCATTATCATTCACTCCATCACTGTCTTGCCAGAGGCATCCTTACACTGCAGTTATAAAACTGCAACATTAACACTCCTCCTTCAGAGTGCAGGCACTGTACTTCACACCTCCAGGACTCAAGTTTGGCCTGCTGGCTTACCTGAATCCCTTCATAAATGTTACCTTGCTCACACTCCAACAGCACGTCAAGTCCTAAAACGATTTCTCTCTCCTCACTCCTACTTAACACGCTCACGCATGCTTGCTGGAAGCACGAGCCCCTTGCACACAAAACCTTTATCCCCTCCCTCCAACCATTCCTAGGTCGACCCCTACCCTGTCTTCCTTCCACCACAGATTTATACACTCTCGAAGTCACTATTTAGTTCCATCCTCTCTAAATGTCCGAATCACCTCAACAACCCCTCCTCAGCCCTCTGGATAATACTTTTAGTAACTTCACACCACCTCTTAATTTCTAAACTATGGATTCTCTGCATTAAATTCACACCACACATTGTCCTCAGGCATGACATCTCCACTGCCTCCAACCTTCTTGTTGCAACATTCACCACACATGCTTCACACCCATATAAGAGTGCTGGTATAACTATGCTCTCATACATTCCCCTCTTTGCTTCCACTGATAATGTTCTTTGTCTCCAAAGACTCTTTCTTCTTCTTCTTTTTGATTTGCCAGTACTCTCCCGGCCCGGGCCTTTTCCAAGTGGTGGCCCGGCCTTGGCTCCCTCTTTAGGGAGTCTGAGACCTAAGTCTCCCATGGGAGGAGGCACAAGTACCTCCTCATCTTTGGGACCAACTGTCCCCAGGCCTAGCCACAAGCTAGGCCTCTCTGGTCTGCCATCCCCGCCCCAAGGGGGCAAATGGGAATGACAGTCTTATGAGCTAAAGGCTCGGGCTCAGGCACCTACCCTACCCTAGAAGGGTTAGTCCAAAGACTCCTCAGTGCACCACTCATCTTTTTCCCTTCATCAATTCTATGATTCACCTCATCTTCCCGAGACCCATCTGCCAACACGTCCACTCCCAAATATCTGAGTACTACAGTGGTACCCCGAGTTTCGTACAGCTCCCAACTCAAACAATTATGTAAGTGTATTATTGTAAGTGCTTTTTTAAGTGTATTTTTGGGGGTCTGAAATGGACTAATCTAACTTACGTTAATCCTTATGGGAACAAATTCGTTCGGTAACGGCACTCGAAACAGCCTTCTGGAACAAATTATGGCCGAAACTTGGGGTACCACTGTACATTCGGTTCCTTCATATTCGCTCCCTCCAATCCAATATCCAATCTTTTGTTACCTAAATTTTTTGTTATCCTCATCAACTTACTCTTTCCTATACAGCCTCTTCTCACTTGGAGAAATAATCATTTACCAATGACTCGCACTTACAATGGGCTCTCTGACCAGTATGCATACTTAAATAATGTACATTAGAACTGATTTCCTCTATTCTGTTCATTACAATAAAGAGCACACTACTATATAAACATTTAAAAATATACCAGAAATGTTATAAATGGTGCAAAGGTGACATTAAAACAATATCAAAAATGGTTGACACAAACCCACTACCATTATAGTATGCTCCTTGCTTAGCAACGAATTCGTTTACCGACATAGTCTTAGGAACAGAACTCCATCGTTAAGTGAGAAGAGGCTATATTGACTTTTAACTTCCTTCCTTCACACACCCTACAAAACTCATCCACCAGCCTCTGCTACTTCTCTTCACAATCTCCCAAAAGCACAATGTCATCAGCAAAGAGCAACTGCAACAATGCCCACTCTGTGTTAGATTCTTCATCTTTTAACCTCAGACCTCTTGCCAACACCCAAGCATTCACATCAATAAATACACATATTGAACAACCAGTGACATCAAGCATCTGTCTAAGGTCTACTTTTACTGGGAAATAATTTCTCTCTCTCCTACATACTCTTAACCTGAGCCTTACTATCCTCCTAAAAACTCTTCACCACTTTCAGTAACCTACCTTCTATTCCATACATTTGCAACATCTGAACATCTGCCACACTGCCCCCTATCCACTCTATCATATGCCTTTGCCAAATCCATAAATGCCATAAAAACCTCTTTACCCTTATCTAAATACTGTTCACCTATAAGTTTACTGTAAACACTTGGTCAACATACCCCCTACCTTTCCTAAAGCCTCGTTGTTCATCTGCTATCCTACACTCTGTCTTATTCTTAATTCTTTCAATACTAATTCTACTGTACACTTAAGCAGGTATAATCAATAGGCTTATTCCCCTAAAATTTTTACACACTCTTTTGTCTCCTTTGCCTTTATACAAAGGAACTATGCATGCTCTCTGCCAATTCCTAGAATAGAATTTTTTCAATAAAAATTGGCAAATTGACACCTACACAGCCCACCCAAAATCAATCCAAACTTTCCTCTAAATAAGATACACAATCATCTGGAGCATGAAGCTAATTAGAAGAGGCATTCTCCAGTTACTGTACAGAAACCATTTTTTTTTTTAATAAAATTGGCAAATTAAAATTTACACTATTCAAAATCAATGCAGTTTCTTGAAGGAAACACACACGTGCTAAAAGTTTGAAGCAGACTAGTTATTTTATAGAACTCAAATCTATTTTAACATATTAAACTGGGAAATTTGTACCTACACAGCCTACACCCAAACCCCACACATTCATGGAAGAGCACTAAACCTATAGTGGGAGGAATAGGCATTCAGGTTCAATCCAAGGAAGAGGAGGGCAGGAACATTTCCTTGGATCAAGAGTCCCTCACAGGCATCAAGGAACCTCCCCTGAGGGGCCAAAACATGGTGGGGCTTTCTGTTTAGGCAATTACTGTATGCTACCAGATTCCAGAAACCCATCTGACCTTGATACTGGTCAAAGAAACAGATGTTACAAACCAAAGGAGTATTTCCAGTGGAAATGAATTACAATCATTACCTGTTCACTCACAGTTCTGCAGGGTGACTTGGGCATCTCCCAGGTTTTTCCTAAAATTCCCTAAGTGAAATGATACCTACTTTAACACTGCTACCAGTGTTCTCACATCAGCACTAAAAAACATAAGCTCAGCTCTTCTTCAAATTTTCATCAGGAGTTCCTCTTCATTTACAATTAGGATCAGCTATGGATATTCATAGGATTGAAATATGCATGAGCTTACTTAAAAAGCAAGAGGAGGGGTGCCCTTTTAAGCACAAAACACACTAAGAGCTTCTGTATGTTGGGCTTCAAAAATTTTACATGATGCTTGCATATAAACACTTCGTAAGGTTATTCTTAGTTCTTTTTTCTGTCTACTCCATATTTAAGAAACCATGGAATAGAAGCTGGATTACCCATGACTATGTGAGATAGCAGGTTACCATCAATGATGGCCTTGCTGACCAGGTGGTTACCAAGAGAGCTTGGTCTTTGATTAAACGTCAAAAGTAGAATTCAAAATTGGCCATGGTTATAACCGAAGGGTTCAAACGCATGTTAAGCCTGTCCTACAACTAGCAAAACTATGCTCAACTTACTAGTTATACAACTGACTTGCCATGGGCTAAGATCCTGCCTATTCATAGTTAAATTATAGTTTCTATTAGTGCCAGTCCTAATATCAGCACAATCATTTATTATACAGTTTCACAAAAAAAATTTAAACCTATATTATTATTTAACAGCTGAATTAGTTATTCAAGTCATTATCACTTGCAGTATGCTTCTTGTGGTACTATATAACTCTTATCCTTTCAAGGGTCAGAAAATATTTAGAAACTTTCAGATTTAAATAAAATTGCAAAATCTACTGTACTTTCTAAATATATGACTTACAGGCAAGATGACCATAATTGCTGAAGGAACCAGACCCAAATCTCTAAGTGAGGTATTATAGTCATCTGGTGTGAATGGTCCAGAATGAACTGTGGATCCTAGGTTGAAATTAGAAAATGGGAGCTGCACATTCTGTTCTATATGCTGGAACACCTCAGACAATGTTGCTTCTGCTGGAAACTGTGCTATACTTGAAGATCCATCAGGCAGGCGGAATTTCAATCTAGAAATGCTGCTGAAAATGGAAAGGCAAGTTACTGTGTTATGTATTAAATTTAACATTACCATATTTAACAACGTTCCTGAACTGGTATGTAAAACAACTCTACATTAGGTGCAAATTCTTGCAATAGTTCATTTTCTTAAATTAGTATCATGCCAATTTTTATTGGCAAAACTAAGAACAATAGTACAGTAAGACCCCGGTATCCGCAGGGAATACATTCCAAGGACCTGCCATAGATACCAAAACTGTGGATAGTAGCAAACCATATATACAAGTCCTTTACATACCTATTATAAAGTTTAATTGATAAATTATTCACAGTAAGTAGAGTATTATCACTTTTTCACTAATGAGAAATACTACATGGCTTCTCTTAGGCTTTGAAGAACTGCCAGCTTCTTTACTTTTGCACTTTAGGGCCATTATCATGCAAAATTAAGAGGAACTTTTGGGCCACAGTAAACCATGGATAACCGAAACTGTGGATACCGAATCAGCGGATATGGGGGTCCTACAGTACTGTCATATGAATGTCTGATGTTCTAGCTCTAATTTATTTTTCTTCGTAAAAAAAAAAAAAACAGAAGTACTAACTTATGTGAAACACCAGATGATGATGCTGAAGAAGCAGTAGCAACTGGAGGTGTTCCTTGACTTGTAGGAATTTGTTCACCTCGCAGCAAAGCAACATGGGCTTCACGCTCTGCTCTATCTGCAGCTATCTGAGCTCTAAGGACAACAAGAACCATTAGACTTTTCTTATTGATAGGGTCTTAGGCAAGGAGTGAATATGACAAAAGCCTAATCGAGACATGACCAAGAACTAATATGCTACCCCTGCAACCACAATTTTTTTTTTTCAACATGCTGGCCATCTCTCACTGAGGCAGGGTGAACCCAAAAAAGAAACACTTTCACCATTATTCACACATAATCACTGTCTCTGCAGAGACACTCAGATACAACAGTTTAGATGTTACACCAAACATCCAATATTCCAAACCCCTCCTTTAAAGTGCCGGAACTGTACTTCCCATTTCCAAGACTCCAGTCCAGCTAACTGGTTTCTCTGAATCCTTTCAGAAAAATTACCCTGCTCACACTCGAACAGGTCATAAAGTCCCAAAAACCATTCGTCTCCATTCACTCCTATCTAACATGTTCACACATGCCCGCTGCATGTCCAAGGCCCTTGCACACAAAACCTCTTTTACCCCCTCCCCCCATCCATTCCTAGGATATCCCCTACCCCTCCTCCCCTCCACTACAGATTCATACACAATAATTATTATACAATATACAGTGGTACCTTGACTTACAAGTTTAATTCGTTCTGTGACCCAGCTCACACACTGTACCTCAATTTGCTCGTACATCAAATCAATTTTCCACATTGAAATTAAATGAAATGCCATTAATCCATTCCAGCGGAATTCCAGGCTCTCGGGAGGCAGGAGAAAAATACTTCATTATAATGCTAGTATCAACTCTACTGCTCATTTATCTAATCACAATTTATCTAATATGACATAATAAACAATATAAACAACATTGAAACCTGAAATATACATACTCTAGAATGAATAAAATGTCATTATGTGATGAGTGGTGGCAGCCACTCCCAAGGTAAAAATAATTATCGCTCTAACCATACCTTCCCATTCTTGCCCTTCTGAGGTCTTATTATAAGAGAAAAACTGAGTGTTTGTGAGGCTAACTGTGCTAGATCACTAGCTTCATAAGGAAAACACTGAAGCAAAAGCAATTTTCTCAGAAATTTTTTTTTTCCAGTCAGGAGACTGGCCTACATTTTGGGTGCATATCTCGGAAGTAAATCACGAAGTACATACTACGCTTGTACAGTGGTCCCTCGATAATCGTAAGGCTCGATAGTAGTAATTTTAAAAAATCATAACGTTATTTTCATCAAAACATTGGCTTGCGAATCGTCATTTGACTCGCAAATAGTCGTTTGTCTGGGACGTGTACACACAGCTCCGAGCCGCCTCACACTCCAATCCCAGCCAGTGTGCCATTGTTTATCATTGAGTAAGGATGATCCCACGAGTTCATATGATACATTTCATAATATTCCATTCGTTTTAGTGCTTGCAACTGCTAAATAAGTCACCATGGCTCCAAAGAAAGCTTCTAGTGCCTGCCCTTTGGTAAAGAATGTGAGAAACAATGAGAGTTTGTGGAAAAATACGAAGGTGGTGGTGGTAGAGTGGAAGCAGTTGTGATAGTGGTAGAGGGTGCTAGCAGTTGTGATAGTGGTAGTGATGGTAGAAGGTGCTAACAGTTGATAGTGGTATTGATGGTGGTAGAGGGTGCTAGCAGTTGATAGTGGTAGTGATGGTGGTAGAAGGTGGTAGTGATGGTGGTAGTTGTGATAGTGGTAGATGGTAGAGGGTGGTAGTGGTTGTGATGGTGGTAGAGGGTGCCTTCTTCAGTGATTCAGCAATTCTACCAACTCCTCCAATGTTGTTGGAGTTATATAGGGCTACAGAAAACACCGCTGCCTCAGCTGCTGCTTCACCACCATTATGGACTGCTTACTCTCAGTGGCCCTTATACACCCAACAACAACACAACACCACACCTCTCGTGACATACATAATGACTTATTTTATTAATTCTAGAGTATATTCTATGTTTCTATGTTATTAATATTGTTTATTATGTAATACATGCATTAGTTAAATTGTGATAGATAAATAAGCCGTAGAGTTGATATTAATGTCATTCTCCAACAATAAAGTCGCCTTGCCTCCCCTCCCTCTGCCATACACTAACAAAAGTCTTCAATAAAGGTAGGTGTGGTGTTACATGTTCATTTATACATTTTATTAGTGCTTTACATTTATTTGGCATTCTTTTCTGCATGTAAATCTATATTTAAGCTAGGGAAGTGACCCCTGAAGTGACCTAGAGTCCTTATGGAGGGGGATTCCCCTTCCAAACAATAACCTCTCTTCCCTCTCTCCTCCCTGTCTTCCATTCATCAACAACAGCCTTCAATAAAGGTAACGGTCATGTCGAATGTTCATTCTTTCGTGTATGTAAATCTATCTTTAGGGTAAAAAAAAAAATTGTTGTTGATACTTCTGGGTGTCCTAGGTAGTAGGTTGGTAGACAGCAACCGCCCAGGGAGGTACTACCGTCCTGCCAAGTAGGTTGGTAGACAGCAACCGCCCAGGGAGGTACTACCGTCCTGCCAAGTAAGTGTAAAACGAAAGCCTGTAATTGTTTTACATGATGGTAGGATTGCTGGTGTCCTTTTTTCTGTCTCATAAACATGCAAGATTTCAGGTACGTCTTGCTACTTCTACTTACACTTAGGTCACACTACACATACATGTACAAGCATATATATACACACACCCCTCTGGGTTTTCTGCTATTTTCTATCTAGTTCTTGGTCTTGTTTATTTCCTCTTATCTCCATGGGGAAGTGGAACAGAATTCTTCCTCCGTAAGCCATGCGTGTTGTAAGAGGCGACTAAAATGCTGGGAGAAAGTGGCTGGTAACCCCTTCTGTATAAATTACTAAATTTGAAAAGAGAAACTTTTGTTTTTCTTTTTGGGCCACCCTGCCTTGGTGGGATACGGCCGGTTTGTTGAAAAAAATAAAAAAAAACTTCTGGGTGTCTGTAACGAATTAACTGGATTTACATTATTTCTTATGGAGAAAATGGATTCGAAAATTGTCAATTTTGATAATAGTCACACTTCCAGGAATGGTTTAATTACAAAAAACAAGGGACCACTGTACTGCCTTGCCAAGTCGACTACATGCGCACCTTGCTCGTGTTTTTCTATGATTTCATGCTTTAATTCAATGGACATCATCCTCCTCCTCTTCTCAGCACTGTCCTTTGCACTTACTTTCTTAGGACCCATGGTTACAAAGAAGAAATTTGGCAAATTAACTGCACAAAATGCAAGCACAACACAAGAGAGATGCTTCCACAGTGAGGTAATCATGTGCACTGTTGTGCGCGTCTTCTGTGCCAACTAGTGGCAGGGCATCTGAAGCTAGATCGTAACTCGGACTTTAGTGCAAAAAATCGACCGAGGTACAGCTCGTAACTCGGAAAACTCCTAAGTTGGGGCACTCGTAAGTCAAGGTACCACTGTACAACACAATTATTAGATACAAATCAGCAAGTAGGGATACACACATGCACTGGTTTTACTTCAGTGGTGGATCCAATACAGTTTGCAATAACTTCCATAGAATAGGGAAAATCCACAAAACTGCAATAGTGTACCTATTGCTTAGAAAATTGAAAATGTATTAATAAGCATATACAAACCATACCACAGGCGGGGACAGAACCCGCGATCAGAGAGTCTCAAAACTCCAGACCTTCGTGTTAGCCACTGGACCAGCTAGCCACAATAAGATTCATCCAACTAGGTATATTTCTACACCATAGGAAGGTTAGCATAGGCACCACTGTGACCACAAATGCAAGTTTTTACAGACGAATCTCCAGCTAGCGTGACCATGACAAACTCTAGCTAAAGTCCCCTCAAAGTCGTTAACATGACTCACGAAATCGTAATGACACGAATGCAAACAAACCATACCTCAGGCGGAGATAGAACCCGCGATCAGAGAGTCTCAAAACTCCAGACTGTCGCGTTAGCCACTGGACCAGCTAGCCACAATAAGATTCGTCCAACTAGGTATCTTACTGTGGCTAGCTGGTCCAGTGGCTAATGCAACGGTTTGGAGTTTTGAGACTCTCTGATCGCGGGTTCTATCCCCGCCCGTGGTATGATTTGTTTGCAATCGTGTCATTACGATTTCGTGAGCCAAGCATATACATTTTGCAAAACCTGTTAAGTCAGCTATTCTAACAACTCAAAGAATTCACACAAATGCCATAGCTCTAAAGCAATAAAAGGTTTAAGACTTCCAAGGAATTGGGTACCCAGGAACAAGTGCAATGCTCTTCCAACCTGTTGGATTCCTATGCAATCTCCTAACATTTGGAATGGGTCATAGACCTAAATCTGCCACTGTTATAGCTTCCACAAATTTGTTTCCTTCTACATTCATGTTCACAATTCTCAACATTTAAAAAATGCCATTCCAATTCTACTAATACATTACAGAATTTTCTTTGAAAATTAATTTAAAAAATTGAAAATTAATTCATAATTGTATGCTTCTAAACTGTTGTGTTCTGAGCACCTCTGCAAAAACAGTGATTATGTGTGAGTGAGGTGAAAGTGTTGAATGATGAAAGTATTTTCTTTTTGGGGATTTTCTTTCTTTTTGGGCCACCCTGCCTCGGTGGGAGAGGGCCGATGTTAAAAAAAAAAAAAAAAATTATATTACCTCTGTACTCTAATTTTAACCAATGAATTGTAATATGTATTAACACCAATAACAAAAAAAGGCTAAACTGGCTTGGGTTGTTCAGCATAGCTTTGCCAAATTATATATTCAGTGAGCTCCTGTTTTCAAATTAATTATTCATGAAAATCTTTACATACACTAAAAAAAAAGAGAGTCTAAGTGGGGAAATTACTTACTTAACCCTTTCCCGTGCTAATCTGTCCTCTTCTTTATCCTTTTTTCTCTCCCTTGCTGCTGCTCTGAGTTCTTCATCTTCTTGCTGCTGCTTCTTCTTAGCTATTTCTTGGCCCATTTTCCTTCGCTCAATTTCCTTCCGTCTTTCTTCCTAATATATTTTAGTCAAGCATTTTATAATAATAAAATTAAACAAATTATTCACATTTACAGAAATGACAAACTACATTAACTATCCTATCTCAATATAATAGCAGTTTCATAGTTGGAAGAAATTCATTATAACTAGTACAGTATTTCCCTTTATTCACAAATAATTTTATAAATTTCATAAACCCTACAAACTTTTCTTTCTTCGAGGTTTACATTAAAGAAAAATCATTTATTGCTAGTCATCATCACATTACATTCATGGTGTCATACAGCATCAGGGGTAATGGGAACCATTCAGGTTTGATTCAAGGAAGTGAAGCAGAGGTCCAATAACTTATACCAAGAGCCTCTCATCAGCATCAAGGAACCTCCTTTGAGGTCAGTATTGATGATTATTCTTCCTCTACCTTGTTGCAAAGCTAATCTCAAACTAAGAGCACATCTGGCCCTTTCATCAAATTCTTTATCATATAAATTAATTGTTTCTTATTCTTTTTAGTAATTGTTACAGGAAAAGGGGTTACTAGCCCATTGTTCCTGGCATTTTAGTTGACTTTTACAACACGCATGGCTTACGGAGGAAAGATTCTTATTCCACTTCCCCATGGATATAAAAGGATAAGTAATAAGACCAAGAACTATTAAGATAAAATCAAAGAAAACTCAGATGAGTGTGTATAAATAAACATGTACATGTATATGTAGTGTGACCTAAGTGTAAGTAGAAGTAGCAAGACGTACCTGTAATCTTGCATATTTATGAGACAGACAAAAGACACCAGCAATCCTACCATCATGTAAAACAATTACAGGCTTTCGTTTCACACTCACTTGGCAGGACGGTAGTACCCCCTTGGGTGGTTGCTGTCTACCAACCTACTACGGGATATTAGCAGTTTGGAGGGATATGTTGTGTATCTTTATACGTATATACTTCAAAACTGTTGTGTTCTGAGCACCCCTGCAAAAACAGTGATTATGTGTGAGTGAGGTGAAAGTGTTGAATGATGATGAAAGTATTTTGTTTTTGGGTCACCCTGCCTCAGTGGGAGACGGCCGACTTGTTAAAAAAAAAAATAATTGCAAAATTAGAACTGGCATCTTAAGTCCATTTGTTAATATGAACAAGTGCTGTATACACTGTGAAATGCTCTGTAAATGTAGTTATCTATATGCATATTATCACAGAGTTATAGATCTACTCAAGTTTCTAACTGCATTCCTGTAACATTAACCCTTTCAGGGTCCGTGCCGTAGATCTACGGCTTTACGTTGAGGGTCCAAACCGTAGATCTACGCCAAAATTCTAGCAGCATCAAATTTAGCGCAAGAAGGCTGGTAGGCCTACATATGAGAGAATGGGTCTGGGTGGTCAGTGTGCACACTATAGAAAAAATCTGGACGCCTGCATGGCATTGTGGGAACGCCGCCAAAGTAGCTTTGTTCATTATGCCTGGCGGCAAGGAAGCTCTCACTCCCCACTCACTCTCCTGGCGAATTCTGACTCTCCTCTTCACAACTTACAGTTCTAAGGTTGATGTAAGCGGATCTGAAGAATTCTATGGTTTTGAACCATATGGTACAATGGTACCATATGGTACTTTATACCATATGGTACATTGTACCATATGGTACAGGGTACAGGGACCCTAATGGAAATAAGTCTGTCTGACTTTTTTTTTTTTTGGTTATCCTAGGTATTCCGAACATATGCTACTATGTATGATAATCTATGTAACTTTATTTGTGTATACCTAAATAAACTTTCTTACAATGCCACACGTGCTCGAGTAAGTTTATTCAGGTGTACACAAATACAGTTACATAGATTATCATACACAGCAGCATATGTATAAAATCCAAGGATAACCCAAAAAAGTCAGGGTGACTTATTTCCATAGGGATCCCTGTATCTGTACCATATAGTGTCTTGCACCATATGGTACCCTGCACCATATGGTATCCTGTACTGTATGGTACCCTATACCATGTAATACAATGCACCATATGGTACCCTGTAACATATGATACCATGTACCATATGGTCAATTAGAGATGTTGATGCCACAAGGCACAAGCCAAGACTGAGTGAGTGGCGACGCAAGCAGCTAGTGACTCGGCAGTTTCCAAGACAAAACGCTTTGTCATCCACCTCAAGGAACATGTCGAGTGGCTGTACATTTGTAAATATATAATAGAACATTACTAATATACAACATTTTTGCATATTTTTGTTGTAAACAATTATTGTAAATGAAATAATGATGAAAATATTAATGTTTATTGTGCTGAATACAACAGTACCATATAGTACCATATGGTACAATGTACCATATGGTACAATGTACCATATGGTACAATGAACCATTTGGTACAATGAACCATTTGGTACAATGAACCATTTGGTACAATGAACCATATGGTACAATGAACTATATGGTACAATGTACCATATGGTACAATTTACCATATGGTACCACTGCACCATATGGTACCATTGCACCATATGGTACCATCATATATAGTACCATTGTACCAAATGGTACCACTGTACCATATTCTACCATATGGTACCATTGTATCATATGGTGCCATTGTACCATATTGTACCATATGGTAATACTGTACCATATGGTACCATTGCACCCTATAGCACCATTGTACCGTATAGTACTATATGGTACTGTTGTATTCAACACAATAACCGCACTAATATTTTCATCATTTTGTTTACAATAAACTTGTAAACAAGTTTTGTAAGCAATATAATGATAAACAGATTAGTGCAGTTATTGTGTTGAATACAATGAGTGTACACTTATACAATATACATTATATTGGTCTCACAGGCCACAAATGTTACTAGAAAAAGAAAAAACAGAAAAGAAAAAAGCATAAAAAACGTAAAATAAAAAAATGCGATTTTGCGGAAGTCGCTGATGTTGCCGCCACCCGGTCATTTTGGGTCAACTTTCCCCACTATCTCGGTAAGTACTCATCAAATTTTTTTTTGTTTTTTTTTTGTTTTATTACCTTCACAAAAATATTATCTTTAATTCTGTAAGAAAAAATAATTTTTTTTTTTCAAAATTTCTTGGACACTGGGGCACCCCTTCAGATTTTGGCCTTGGACCCTGAAAGGATTAAGATTCATTATTTACTTCTCTCCTAATAATATGTCAAATGCTAAACACAAACAAGCCAAAGATATATTTAATTTTTTTCCTTCCATGTACACTAGTACATACTATCATTTGCTAGTTTATCAGCTTTATTATGTAGGAGTAATTATATTTGAATGAATGAATGAGGACTCACAGGTAAGGACCCACTAGGGGCGAGGGGCAAGTGGAGACAGGAAGAAGAATAGATGGGGAGAGGAAAATTTACGAGAAAAAGTATCAAGACTAGACCCAACTGCTAATCAAAGGAAGCATAACTGCAACAGTGTACTCTCGAGGGTATCATCGCAAGACTGGGCACGCAAAAATTTACATGTAATTAGGACTATGGAAAGTTGGCGCAATCATCATCGCAAATTATTCAGTATTTACACACAGGGACCCGATCAACGACAATGGCAGCTAAAGGACAATATTGCAAGATATGATATATAACTTATGTATCGGGGAGAAGGAATGGGGCCATAAAGAGAGGAGAAGAGATTTACATTATTATAAGGACGCCTGACAGTGTCTCCTAAATATGAAGTCCAATAGTCATGGTATGTTTCAAGTCTGTCAGGTTGTTTGTCACTTAGTGTCTTCCAGTACTCATTCAGAGCTGGTGTGTTGGTCGTGAGATGAAGAGATTCGCTGGTGGCAAAATAGTCCCATCTCACTCCAAACACCCAACATAATGCTTGATTCTGGATACGTTGGAGTTTTAAAGCGTTTGTTTTAGCAGTTAACGTCAAAGCAAGTGGAGCATAAGTAAGAAGAGATCGAATGATGGCTTTATAGAGGTGTAATTTTGTCTTAGGATGCATTCCTTTTAGCTTATAAAGCCTCAAGAGTGCAATCTTAGCCATTGCAGTCTTGGCAGTGATGTGTGGTTTGAAAGTTAAGCTATTGTTTAAAGTAACCCCAAGGATAATTGTGGAAGAGGTGCGTGGGATAGGTGTGCGGGAGGTGCTTGTTTGGAGTTCGACAGAAATTGGGACTTCTCGTCTTCTGTGAAAGTACGTTATCTCTGATTTGTTCGGGTTGGTTTTAATATTCCATTGTAATTCCCATGCCGTAATTCTGTCGACCTCACATTGTGTTCTGCGTGCTAAGACTCTAATGTTTTCATGTGTTGAGTTGTGTAATGTCATCTGCATAGGATAGTGTAAGTGTATTTGGATAGAGTGGTTCTGGTAAATCATTTGTGTAAAGAATATACAGTGTAGGAGATAGGACAGATCCCTGAGGAACACCTGCATGTAAGGTGAAATAGAACATTGATTACTAAATCGTATATGCATCATTCGACCATCTAAAAAGTTACATAACAATTTTATTATATTTACTGTGAAATCAAAGGAGGTACAGAGTTTATATTTTAATCCATCATGCCAAACAGTGTCAAAAGCTTTTTCTACAACAAGAGCAGCGGTACAGTTTTGGGCCTTGTTTATGCGTATATAATTCAGGACAATGTTCAGAATGTCTTGTGTAGATCGGTGTTGTCGGAAACCAAATTGTCATTCAGTAAGTTATTTGTCTCAAGGTGAGTCCTTAGTCGCATATTTATAAGTCTTTCAAAGGTTTTGCCCAACATTTCAAGGAGGCTAATAGGTCTATAGTTCTTAGGGTCAGTCAAGTCTTTACCAGGTTTTGGAATGAGGCATGCTGTAGCGGATTTAAAGAATGGAGGGAAGTATCCTGATGCTAGGGAAGCATTAAAGAGGTCGGTAATAGCAGAAGCAACTGAAAGTGGAATATGTCTAAGAACAGTGTGTGAAAGACCAGAAGCTCCAGGAGCTTTCTTAGGATGGTGAGTTAATAGGGAATGAACATCGGCTACAGAAAAAGGAGAGTTAAGAGAATGAGTAGAGGAGAGCGTGTTAAGAGATATTATAGGGTCAGGAGTGGTTAAGTCTTCGTGTGTAGAAACCCATCTTTCAATATCTAATGTGTGTTCAATGGCAGCTGGATCAGGAGGATGTGGGTGGAAGATGTTTTCCCATATATCTTTGAATATGTGGACAGCCTCAGCAGGGTCTGATATGTGTCTATTGTTGTGGATGATGTGTCTAAAACTCTTAGGAGGAGGGGTGCCCGTAATTCTTCTAATGAAGGTCCACAAAGTTTATGGATCTTTAGTGCGTTTAACATCTGTAGTGCTTAAGAGAGATTGCCAGTGTCTAGCATGGTCTTCATCTAGACTATGGATGATGTGTACTCGGAGTATGGTAAGATCCCAGCGAATAGTGTTTAATCTATTTTGGTTAGCAAGAAAACGGTGTCTATAACAGGTGAGCAGTCTTTTAGTTCTTTCTGATGGGCGGAAAGAATACCTTACTTTATATTGTGTCATAGGTACGGCTATTGAAACTGCTTGGATAATGGATTGATGAATACGTGTGATTTGTGAACCTGTCTGATACAGGTATATTGTCGTAATTGTGTTTGAGATCTATAGTGTCAAGATGTTGTTTAAATATATCCCAATCAGCCTGAGAGTAAGCTGGAGAGGGGCATACAAGAATTTTGTACATAATTATATTTGGGATCGAATCCCGTTTTTCTTATTTTTTAATATACACCTGGCTTTTCCAATGAGAATACTGTTATTGTCATTAACCCTTTGAGGGTCGACAGGCCCTCTCTGAAACTCGTTCTCAGGGTCGGCCAAATTTCAAAAAAAAAAAAAAATATTTTTTCTTATGAAAAAATAGAGTTTTTTTTTCTAAACATTATAGGATAAACAAAAAAATTTTACCATCAATACTTACGGAGATATGGATGCATGAAGTTTGCAGAAAATGAGCCGCGTATGGCAACAGCGGCGACTGCCGCTCACCCGGTAAACTTTGATTTACTTGTATTTGAAGGTTTGTTGTTTTTTTCACTATTTTATTTTTTCACATAACTTATGTGGCCTATGAGACCAAAGTAAGGTGCAATGTACATATATACACTCGTTGTATACAACACAATAAGCACACAAACATAATTATCAATATATTGTTTACAAAACTTGTTTACAAAAACAAACAATACAAAACATTGTTTATTGTTATTGTTCTATAATATATATACCAATATACAGTCACTGAACATATTCCTATTAGTTCTGCAGCTTGTGGAACTCTGAAACATGGTGTCATACACAATGGTATTTTATCTTTCTCCCTCATTCTATCTCTTTCAATCTGTCTCTCTCTTTCTATCTGTCTGTCTATCTCTGTCTCACAGGTACACATAAATACAAGTATACATAGTATAAATTACCTAGGATAACCCAAGAAATCCAGACAAAGTGCTATACTCTGCTTGAAGATGTGAGTAAAAGTGATGACGCAGTCTTGTGGCTCTCTGAGACAGAGAGCTAGATGGATAGACAGGGAGCTTGACAGACAGGCAAATAGACAGACAGAAATGTTAGTATACCAGCAAAAACAAAGGGAGGGCGATGTTCATCTCATCTTTTGGCATCAGCTCTACCCTCATTTACCCTCATCAAACGTCAGCACTTATCAGATGTTATCTCCCCTTATCTTGTTACTGTCATGGGTGAACATTTATTATTACATATTATTATTATTACCTATTATTATTATGTATTATTATTATTATGTATTATTATTATTATGTATTATTATTATGTATTATTGTTATCATTACGTATTCTTCTTCTTCCTCCTCCTCCTCCTCCTCTTCCTCCTCCTCCTCCTCCTCCTCCTCCTCCTCCTCTTCTTCCTCCTCCTCCTCCTCTTCTTCTTCCTCCTCCTCCTCCTCCTCCTCTGCCTCCTCCTCCTCTTGCCTCCTCCTCCTCTTGCCTCCTCCTCCTCTGCCTCCTCCTCCTCTGCCTCCTCCTCCTCCTCCATTCTTGGAACAAGTTTGAAGAGCTTGTAGTTCATAATCACTATCATTATCATCACCAATGCTCACATCTGAGTCTGGGATTTTGGAAAATAGGAGTTTCCTCTTTGACTCTGGTACAACTGAACGACGGCCCAGCACCAGAGGTGGAAGGCTGTGGGTTGTCTGGGTTTTCCTCACTATTACCCATATTATGGTCATTAGTTTCGGTCAAAACCTCACCAGAACCTTGAAACTCATCTTCACTGTCACTTCCATCTGTATTAGAACTGTCACTGGGGAACAAAAGTGTCCCAATTCGCCGAGGAGTGAGGAACTTCTTACCGCAGGGCACGTGGAAATTGTGTACTATGATGGCATTCCCACAATGCACCACTGGGTCCCAGATTTTTTTCCTACTGCGCACACCCACCACACAGACCCATTCTCTCACATCTAGGCTTATCAGCCTTTTCCTGCGAGATTTGAGGCCGCTAGAATTTATGCGTACTAGTACGTCAAAAACCCCTACGCGTAAGACGTACTAGTACGACCAAAACCCTCAAAGGGTTAAGCAAAATCAGTAATGAACAGGGAGGTAAGCTCATATTCTAAGCAACTTGCTGAAATGACAAATTTACTGATAGCCATTGTTTGATATATACTTACATCAGCTTTCTCTTGAGCTATTTTAGCCTGCTTCTGTGCAAGTAGAAACTTTGCTCTTTCCACTTTCTCATCCAGAGAATTTTCTGTGGATGTCTCACAAGTACTTGTATTTTCCAATCCTGCAGGAATAAATACATTAGCAATGCTGATAAAACATTAACAATGATGGTAATATGCAAAAACACAAGAATCATGATTCAGGGTTGATTTGATTCTTAAATAAAACTTAAGTCTGATTCCCCTAGGTGGCTAGTAATCATACTTATCACTTTTAAAGTCAAAATGAACACCCTGGAACACATTACAAAGTTATGTCAGGTGATTTCTATTTCTGTGGTTTCTTAGGTTTCATTAAATGCCAATTAAATAGCAACTTGTCAGTAGATATCTTACACCATATACTGTATTCAAAAACTGCATCAACAGGTGCCCATCACCTCTTGATGTATCATCATAATGACCCACCCAGCCAGCCAGCTGGGCCAATACAGGACAGCTCAACATCTCATACTGATAAATTTTTTCAAGTACAGTGGAACCTCAGTTTTCATTTGCCCTAGTTTTCGTTGAATTTAGTTTTCAATGACTTTTTTCATCAAAATATTGTCCCAGTTTTCATTCATCACCTTAGTTTTTATCCACTGTACAAATGTGTCCATCTGCCAGCACCCACACAAAGCATCCCACACACGCATTCTGGGTCAGTCTAGCTTTGTTTCTCATTGAGTGAACATTACCTTGTGCATTCATACAAAACATTTTGTAATAAGCCATTGTTTTTTGCTCTTGTTTATTGAGTGCGACTGCTAAATAAACCACCATGGGGCCAAAGAAAGTTCTGAGTTCCAGCCCTTTGATAAAGAAGGCAAGAAACAATAGAATTCAATGGTGGTAGAGGGTGGTAGTGGTTGTGATGGTGGTAGAGGGTGGTAGTGATGGTGGTAGAGGGTGGCAGTGGTAGAGGGTGGTAGTGATGGTGGTAGAGGGTGGTAGTGATGGTGGTAGAGGGTGGTAGTGGTAGAGGGTGGTAGTGATGGTGGTAGAGGGTGGTAGTGGTAGAGGGTGGTAGTGATGGTGGTAGAGGGTGGTAGTGATGGTGGTAGAGGGTGGTAGTGATGGTGGTAGAGGGTGGTAGTGATGATGGTAGAGGGCAGTAGTGATGGTGGTAGTGATGGTGGTAGAGGGTAATAGTGATGGTGGAAGAAGTTGATAGTGATGGTGGTAGAGGGTGATTAGTGCTCTAAATTTTCTCATTGTCTTCTGTATGTAAAACTATAGTTATTCTGTATAAAATGTATTTTTGTTAATATTTTTGGGTGTCTGGAACGGATTAATCAGATTTACATTAGTATTTCTTATGGGAAATATTGCTTTAGTTTTCGTCAAATTCAGTTTTCGTCAGACTCTCTGGAATGAATTCAAGACGAAAACCGAGGTTCCACTGTACATGAGATAACTTGCAAATACAGTGGAACCTCGAGTTACGAGTGCCCCACCATATGAGTTTTTCAGGATAAGAGCAGTCGTTCGGCCGATTTTTTGTTCCTGGATACAAGCAAAAATTCAGGATGCGAGCTTCCTTGTAGTTCATTGTCGTGATGTATTATGTTGTTTTTACTGCTTAAGACTATAATTGCAACAGATTTAATAGTATTTCTTACCTTAACCCTTTGACTGTCGCAACCCCCAATCCTGAGGTGTCTCCTGGTGTCGCAAAATTTAAAAAAAAAAAAAAATTATTTTTTTCTTATGAAATGATAGAGAATCTTTTCCCGATTGTAATGATACCAAAAAAACGAAATTTGATGGAAAACTGACGGAATTATGCTCTCGCGAAGTTAGCGACCTTGGCGCTGTTTACAAATCGGCGATTTCGCCCACTTTGAGCCCTATTTTCGGCTAATTCCATTGTTCCAGTCGCCCAAACTCGTAGCTATTTCTTTAGAACTTAATTTTTTCTATCGATTGAGTACAAGAAACTGCCCATTTACCGATTTCAACTACCTAATAATGTGGTCAGAAATTTGCAATTTGGCCAATTTCACGAAAACTAAAAAATATGACAATTTCAAAATAAGGTCCAGAATGAACAATGCAGACATTCCAGGCTCTAAAATAACGTTTTCTTTGTTCATCAGTCACGTCTCCAGGCCCCTCTGATATTACTCTTGCTTTCTATTTTGAATTTTTATTCAAACAAAAAATATTAGACTTACTATTATGCAGACTACTGCAATGCTGTAATAACTGTATAAATAACATCAACCCATTCATGACTGCATATTAGAATGGCTAGTTGGACATTTATTGGAAAATGGCATCATTTGTTTACTTTTGAACATTGGCAAAAATCAAACATTTCCCCTACTTTGAGCTCCATTTCTAGGTTCTTTTTATAGTAAAATCAATCAAAAACACCACTATTTCTGTAATATGTTTTCCATTCTATCAAATGAGACCAAGAAAACGAGAATACAACCATAAATACTATACGAAAATAGACCACAAAGTCGGCATTTTAATTAAAAAAAACGGTTGAAGTTTTTTTTTTCTCATTATGCACTGCGTGCTCCAGGATTTTTTTTATATGGTGCACACTGACCACACAGACCCATTCTCTCACATGTGGGCCTACCAGCTTTCTCCTGCTTGATTTGAAGCCGCTAGAATTTATGAGTATATATACGTCAAACACGGCACCTCGTAAAACGTATATATACGGCCGCGACAGTCAAAGGGTTAAATTGTGGGTGCTGGTGTTTGTCAATGATTGTGAAGAGAGTGGAGTTATGCTGTGGCCCTACTGGGCTGAGGTGGATGGTAGAGGTTCTGTTACTGAAGTCGATGGTTGTAATGGAGTGTGCATAAATTCTGTAATGGATTTCTGTTCTAGTTTACCCTGAAGTACATTATACCACTGACAGTAAGGCATCAGTCTAAGTCATTCGGTAAGTCAGTCAAGTCATTCAGTCAGTCAACCAGTTAGTAAGTCATTCAGTTAGTCAAGTCAAGTCAAGTCAAGTCAAGTCAAGTCAAGTCAAGTCAAGTCAAGTCAAGTCAAGTCAAGTCAAGTCAAGTCAAGTCAAGTCAAGTCAAGTCAAGTCAAGTCAAGTCAAGTCAAGTCAAGTCAAGTCAAGTCAAGTCAAGTCAAGTCAAGTCAAGTCAAGTCAAGTCAAGTCAAGTCAAGTCAAGTCAAGTCAAGTCAAGTCAAGTCAAGTCAAGTCAAGTCAAGTCAAGTCAAGTCAAGTCAAGTCAAGTCAAAAGTCAAGTCAAAGTCAAAGTCAAGTCAAGTCAGTCAAAGTCAGTCAGTCAGTCAAGTCAGTCAGTCAAGTCAGTCAGTCAAGTCAGTCAGTCAAGTCAGTCAGTCAAGTCAATCAGTCAAGTCAATCAGTCAAGTCAGTAAGTCATTCAGTAAATCAGCAACACTGGTATTGGTGTGGATAAACGAAAAACAGATAGTCGGAGATAACATCTCTCAAGTGATCATATGTGAAAAGGCTAGGAAGTTGCATGACGATTTAATTAGAAAAATGCCTGCAGCTAGTGGTGATGCGAGTGAATTTAAGGTCAGCAAAGGTTGGTTTGAGAGATTTAAGAATCGTAGTGGCATACATAATGTGATAAGGCATGGTGAGGCTGCCAGTTCAGACCAAAAAGCAGCTGAAAAACATGTGCAGGAATTGTTGTGCGACAGGTCCAGTGACTCTCAAGCTGGTTCTAGTGGCATTAAAAGAAGGGAAGTAACCTCGGAAAAGGACTTGATACCTCAAGTCCTAATGAAAGGGGATTCCCCTTCTAAACACTAACACCATCCACACTCTCCCCTCCTTTCATCCCATCAATCATCACCAGATCTTCAATAAACGTAAGTGTCATGTAATTGTACATGTCTTCTTCAGTTTGTATGTATTAAAATTAATATTTCATGTGGTAAAAATTTTTGTTTTCAATACTTTTGGGTGTCTTGCACGGATTAATTTGATTTCCATTATTTCTTATGGGGAAAATTAACTCGACTAATGATAATTTCGATTAACGATGAGCTCTCAGGAACGGATTAATATCGTTGGTCGAGGGTCCACTGTACTTAAAAAAAAAACTAAGGATTTATTATTTTCATTTTTTCATACTGTACTTATATTCAGCTTTGGGTGATCTATAATCCTAAAATGTTTATTAAACAAAATACCCACAGAAGCGCTGTCATAACTCCTACCTGTGTACCATTTAACTCTTTCAGGGTCCAGAGGCCAAATTTCAAAGTGCGCACCAGGGTCCAAGAATTGTCAAAAAAAATTTTTTTTATTTTTTCTTATGAAATGGTAGAGAATCTTTTTCTTACCTTTACCTTCGATATACCTTTGAAGAATTTCGAGAGTATATCTACTCTCTGAGCCCGGCCATGGGCCAGGCTCGTCTGGTGCTTGCCTGATCAACCAGGCTGTTGCTGCTGGAGGCCCACTGCCCCACATATCCATCACAGCCTGGTTGATCTGGCACCTGGTGAAGATACTTGTCTAGTTTCCTCTTGAAGGCTTCAACACTTGTTCCAGCAGTGTTTCTGACATCTTCTGGTAAGATGTTGAAAAGTCTGGGACCCCGGATGTTGATACAGTGTTCCCTTATTGTCCCCACGGCACCCCTGCTCCTCTCTGGGTTTATTTTACACTTCCTCCCATATCTCTCACTCCAGTATGTTGTTATGGCAGTGTGCAGATTTGGGACCAAGCCCTTGAGTACCTTCCAGGTATATATTATCATGTACCTCTCTCTCCGTCGCTCCAATGAGTGCATGTTCAAGACTTGCAGGCGTTCCCAGTAGTTTAGGTGCTTTACTGGTTCAATGTGAGTTGTAAACGATCTCTATTTGTTCCAGCTCCGATATTTCTCCAGCCCTGAACGGGGCCGTCAGCACTGAGCAATATTCTAAGTGAGGGAGCACTAGCGATTTGAAGAGTGTCACCATCGGCATTATTTCCCTTGTTTTGAAAGTTCTCAATACCCACCCAGTCATTTTCCTGGCTGTCATGATCTTTGACTTGTTATGGTCTTTAACCCTTTCAGGGTCCAAGGCCCAAATCTGGAGTCACGCACCAGTGTCCAAGAATTTTCAAAAAAAAAATTTGTTATTTTTTCTTATGAAATCGTAGAGAATCTTTTTGTGAAGGTAATAAAACAAAAAGTACGAAATTTGGTGGAAAATTGACGAAATTATGCTCTCGCGAATTTTGATGTGTCAGCGATATTTACGAATTGGCGATTTTGCCGACTTTGACTCCCATTTTAGGCCAATTACATTATTCCAATCAACCAAATTCTTAGCTATTTCACTAGTATTACTTCTATTCTATCGATTGAGCACAAGAAATCGCCAAGTCAACTGTTTCAACTACAAAATAAAGTGATCGGAAATTGTTAATTTGGCCAATTTAACACAAAGTTCAAAATATTCCAATTTCTTTAGAAATTGGAATATTTTGGGTCCAGAATAAACAATGTAGGCATTCCTGGCACTAAACTAACATTTCCTCTGTTCATTAGTTATGTTTTGAGGCTTTACAAATAAATTCCATTTTGATTTTTTATTCACATAATGAATTTTTATTCACACCAAAAAATAGAAGATTTACTGTTATGCAATACTGTAATAATTGTATAAATATCATCACCATATATGTGAATGTATATTAGACCCACCAGCTGACGTGTATTAGATGTGTGAGGTCGTTTGTTTACTCTTGAATATCGGCAAAAATTTAACATTTCCGCTACTTTGAGCTCAGTTTCAAGCCATTTCCAGTGCTAAAACCAATCAAAATCATCTCTATTTCTGTAATATGTCTTCCATTCTATCAAATGAGACCAAGAAATCGCAAATACAGTGGACCCCCGCTTAACGAACTTTTTTCATTCCAGTAGTATGTTCAGGTGCCAGTACTGACCGAATTTTTCCCCATAAGGAATATTGTGAAGTAGATTAGTCCATTTCAGACCCCCAAACATACACGTACAAACGCACTTACATAAATACACTTACATAATTGGTCGCATTTGGAGGTGATCGTTAAGCGGGGGTCCACTGTACAACTATAAAAAACATACGAAAAAACACTGCAAAGTTGCTGTTTTAATCGAAAAATCATGATTTCAGTTTTTTTCTCTCATTATACACAGTGTGCTGCAGGATCTGTTTTATGTGGTGCACACATACCACATAGATGTATTCTCTCATATCTAGGCCCAAATGTACCACTCACAGTTTATCAGAGTGAGCTGAGCTCATGGCGTAGATCTACGGTTTGGACACTCACCGTAAAGCCGTAGATCTACGGGACGGACCCTGAAAGGGTTAAAAGAAAGGTCCGCTGACATAATTATTCCTAGGTCTTTTACATGTTCCTTACGTTCTATTTGGTGACCCAATGAGTTTTGTATATAGTGCTCCTTTTGAGTTCTTCATTCTTTCCATACCTAAGCAGCTGGAGCTTACTACCATTGAACGTCATGTTGTTTTCCACTGCCCACTGGAAAACCCTGTTTATGTCTTCCTGTACTTTTTCAGTGTCCTCTAACGTACTGACTTTCACGCTTATTTTAGTGTCATCTGCAAATGATGATACAAAAGTGTGCTGGGTGTTTTTGTCTATGTCTGCTATGAGGATTAGGACCAGCAGAGGTGCCAGGACAGTGCCTTGGGGCACTGAGCTTTTAACCTCACTGATGCTGGATCTTGCCGTTCACTACTACTTGTGTCCTGTGTGTTAGGAAACCAAAAATCCATGTGCCTACCTTCCCCGTAATGCCCATGGCCTTCATTTTATGCGCTATCGCTCCATGATTGCACTTGTCAAATGCCTTTGCAAAATCTGTGTAAATCACATCTGCGTTTTGGTTGTCTTCCAGTGCCTCCGTAATTCTGTCATAATGGTTCAGCAGCTGTGACAGACATGATCGTCCTGCTCTAAAACCATGCTGGTTTTTTTTTTTTCTGAAGGTAATAAAACAAAAAGTACGAAATTTGATGGAATTATTATTATTATTATAATCAAGGGGGAAGCGCTAAACCCGGAGGATTATACAGCGCCTGGAGGGGGATGTGGAAGGCATTCAGGCTTAATTCAGGGAACTGGAGCACAGATCCAATTCCCTAAATCAAGAGCCCCTCACCAACATCAAGGAACCTTCCTTGAGGGGAAATTTGATGGAAAATTGACGAAATTATGCTCTCACGAATTTTGATGTGTCAGTGATTTTGCCGACTTTGACTCCTATTTTAGGCCAAATACATTATTCCAGTCGACCAAATTCTTAACTATTGTAGACAGCCTGTACTGTCTGCACAGACAGTACATGCTGTCTGCCAGCTTAGTTCATATTTCGCACCACTAAGGTGCTGCCCTCTGGGCCTGTCCAAGTCTGTGGGAAGCTGGTCCCACATTCTCTCACTCACACAGCGGCCAAGCAGCAAGATAAAAGCCCTACTAGTTCTCCCTCTCGTGGGATGGCCTCCCAGGCCATGGGCACAACACACAAGCCTGTGTACCCACTGACGACATTTCCAAATAAATAAAGAAGTCTCGGGACGACGTCTATAATTCACACCCCGCTTTCAGCCTACCAATTAATTGTGTTTCACATTGGTAGCAGCGGTGGTTACAGCAGCTGTGTTTGTCCGGAGAGAGGAAGGAAGGAATGAAGTCTTCACTTCATCATCCCATGCAAGAAGCATCCGTCTCACATCAAGTTATCCTGATGTCGTGTCTGCACATTTGAGCATCCAGACACAGATACAAGCAGAATCTAGCCGGAATTTGCCGAATTTCTTCGAGAACTGTAAGTGGTGTCTCAGTGACCCCACGCTGTGCAGCGTCCCACGCTGTTTCTCAAGTCACGTGTTCAGCGTCACTTGTAAGTTCTGCTGTTGTTGTTCAGCTCAGCACAGCTATTTCAGCAAGCAAGAGGTGAGTTTTGTTGTGATTTCTGCATCCAGTGTGAGTTTCTCCACGTGTTTGTGGGAGAGGAGGAAGTGGCCAGATGCTCCCTTGCCATACACTCATCCACGCTCCTCGCCACCACACTACCATACACCACCACACCATCACTCCCTCTGCTGTGTTTTCTGCCGTTTTTCGTGTGAATTCATTGCCAGAGCTGTGTATCTGAGTGCCCGAGGCCACTCGAAGCTACGTGGATCAGCATGCCACGTAGATCATCAAGCCACGTGGATCAGCAAGCCACGTAGATCAGCAAGCCACGTAGATCAGCAAGCCACGTGGATCAGCAAGCCATGTGGATCAGCAAGCCATGTGGATCAGCAAGCCATGTGGATCAGCAAGCCATGTAGATCAGCATGCCACGTAGATCACGCCACGTGGATCCTGATGCCACGCGAGGTGTGGACGATGTCACATGGATCTACAAGCCACGTGAGTTACCAAGCCAGATGTCCCAGGCCTCATGCGGTGGTCTGCTGCCCGCATCACATTGACATCACCAATGCTGCTGCCCGACTTCACGTCACCCACGATGCTGCCCGACTTCACGTCACCCACGATGCTGCCCGACTTCACGTCACCCACGATGCTGCCCGACTTCACGTCACCCACGATGCTGCCCGACTTCATGACGTCACCTCGATATGTCTGCTGACGTCACGCCTGACATCACACATGTCACATTGAGTGTTTCTAGTAAATATTTCAGTATTGTCGAGAAGATTGAGAGAAGATATATGTCGTGTGTTAATTAGTTCCTCTCAGTCAGTGTTCTCACATGTTAGTGTATGGCTTAGTGTCAATTTTGTGCTCAGAAAAGCATCATTTGCTAGTTAAGCCATGTTGTACCGCATGTACTGCGGGTGTGTTTAAAGTTTTCTGTGTGTTCAGTGTGAGACCCTGTGTAGCACCACTCTGTTAAGTCACCCGGTGTGACCAGCGTGTTTGACAGCTGATATCAGTCAGCTCTGAGCATTTGAGCCCCTTTGCACAGAAAGCTCTTATGCTCGTTGCTCATAGATGTTCTGCAGAATCGTACCTGCTACGATTCCCATCGAGATTTGTTTCACTTCACCTCCAGACCTTCAGAGTGCAGTTATATGTAGAGAAACAAGTCTGGGGACGCTTAGACTAACCTCTGCTATAACTCCAACTGCCGAGAGAATGACACTCGTCAAGCCGCAGTTAGCCCTGTCGGCAGGCGCTGTGTCAGCCTCGTGTCACAAGCTTCAGTGAGCAGCCTGCACAAAGAAGATGTCACTTTGACTGCTAGCTCGCTCACTGCAGTCTGGTGTATGATGTTACGACTCCCAGCCGCTCCACGCTCGCCGCCAGTGACAGCCCAGCGACAGTACCAGTCGAGAAGTGTCCTCCTGAGTCGCTTGCCAGAAGTCCTGCCCAGTTGCAGAGTTTTGTCGACGCCTCACTCGAGGGCACCAGCATGTCGTGCCCCAGGTCGAGTGAAAACCTGCAGCGACTCCTACGATGACTGCTTCACCGTTCCAGAGGAGACCGTAACCTGTTACGTCACAGCTCAGCCGCAGCAATGTCTCCTGTGTTGCAGTATCTGTCCAGACGCAGGAAGGCGTGCAGTGATGCCCTTCGACGCTCACTGCCTATGACCACGATGTTTAGCACACCCCACATGTTTTTTTCTTCCCTCCCTGTAGGAAGTTTTTTTCCATGTCCATATGTATATATATGTTTTTTATTTTGTGTTCTGTGCCCTGTTCCTATGAGAGACAGATTTTTTTTGTTTACCGCCAGACATGGTTGGGACGACCACATGGCAGGTGGCCGAGCATATGTAGACAGCCTGTACTGTCTGCACAGACAGTACATGCTGTCTGCCAGCTTAGTTCATATTTCGCGCCACTAAGGTACTGCCCTCTGGGCCTGTCCAAGTCTGTGGGAAGCTGGTCCCACACTCATTCACACAGCAGCCAAGCAGCAAGACAGAAGGGGTACTAGTTCCCTCTTGTAGGATGGCCCTGCCTGGGCCATGGGCACAATACACAAGCCTGTGTACCCACCCACTACGACATTACAAATAGAGTAAGAAGCCTCTGAAGACGTCTATAATTCACACATCCGCGTGCAGCATCACCAAATAATCTACATTAAACACTATTTCACTATTATTACTTCTATCCTATCGATTGAGCACAATAAATCACCCAGTCAACTGTTTCAACTACAAAATAAAGTGATAGGAAATGGTAATTTGGCCAATTTAACACAAAGTTCAAAATATTCTAATTTCAAAATAGGGTCCAGAATAATCAATGCAGACATTCCTGGCACTAAACTAACATTTCCTCTGTTCATTAGTTACGTTTTGAGGCTTTACAAATGAATTCCATTTTGATTTTTTATTCACATAATGAATTTTTATTCAAACCAAAAAATAGAAGATTTACTATTATGCAATATTGTAATAATTGTATAAATATCATCTCCACATTTGTGAATGCATATTAGACCCACCAGCTGGCGTGTATTAGACATGTGAGGTCGTTTGTTTACTCTTGGACATTGACAAAAATTTAACAATTCTGCTACTTTGAGCTCAGTTTCAAGCCATTTCCAGTGCTAAAACCAATCAAAATCATCTCTCTTTCTGTAATATATCTTTCATTCTATCAAATGAGACCAAGAAATCGCAAATACAACTAGTATATAAAAAACATACGAAAAAACACTGCAAAGTCGCTAATTAATGGAAAATCACGGTCTCAGTTTTTCTCTCATTATACACTGTGCTGCAGGATTTGTTTTATGTGGTGCACACATACCACAAAGATGTATCTCTCATAACTAGGCCCAAATTTACCACTCACAGCTTATCCGAGTGAGCTGAGCTCATGGCGTAGATCTATAGTTTGGACCCTGAACGTGAAGCCGTAGATCTACGGCACGGACCCTGAAGGGGTTAAGAGTTAATTTTTTATTTAAACTGTTACACATACCTGTTGCACCTGTGTCATCAGGCAGCAGAGCATTTTCTTCATTTTTATTAGCTGAGCCACTCTCAACTAAGTCTTCATTTTTACTTGCTGATGGTAGCTCTAATTCTTCTGTGGAATTGTTTACAGAATTTTGAAGATTTTCATCATTTGTTTCCACTTCATTTTGCTCCTCTTGTTGGTCACTCTTAGTGTTAGGTTGAAAAGTTTCACAGGCTGTGGTAACCTGCTCACCGACATCCACACTGACAGAATCAGTCTGAAAATGTACAGTACTGTACTTTAAAAATCACTTGGCATTTATTTTAAAACATGCATCTTTTAATGCATGTCAATACAGAACCTACTGTACTTAAAAAAAAAAAAAAAAAGACTTCTGTCTACCTTGGCATTAGTTTTTTTTTCTTTACTGTAATTCTTTATGTATACTTGCCACATCCTACTACACACACATTCTTTCTGACTACTGCCTATATCTAAAATATCTTGATAGAATTTCAAGTTTTGGTAAAAATTATAAAATAAACATCCTCCTATTAGACACAGAATTAAGAAAAGATCAGATTTCTTCTGAATATTAGACAAGAGAATCTGCCACATGCACAGATTACCCAAATGAATCCTGCCATTGTCTCTACTACACTATTTTAACCTAATCATAAATTTATTGCCCAAAAGGCCCTGGCACGATAGTGGCTTTCTTTGTACGTGTACTTAACTAATCAAAATTGTAAATACACACTGTGGATGTTGTGCAAATGATAAGAAAGAGATGATTGTGGATGTTATGAATGAGAAGAAACTGGATGTCCTGGCTTTAAGTGAAACAAAGCTGAAGGGGGTGGGAGAGTTTCAATGGACAGGAATAAATGGGTTTAGGTCAGGGGTTTCAAATAGAGTTAGAGCTAACCATACCCCCGGCCGGGATTGAACCCGCGGTCATAGAGTCTCAAAACTCCAGCCCGTCGCGTTAGCCACTAGACCAGCTAGCCACAATAAGATTCATCCAACTAGGTATATTTCTACACCATAGGAAGGTTAGCACAGGCACCACTGTGACCACAAATGCAAGTTTTTACAGACGAATCTCCAGCTAGCGTGGCCGTGACGAACTCTAGCTCAAGTCCCTTCACTAGGAAGGTTAGCCTGTGCTAACCTTCCTATGGTGTAGAAATATACCTAGTTGGATGAATCTTATTGTGGCTAGCTGGTCTAGTGGCTAACGCGACGGGCTGGAGTTTTGAGACTCTATGACCGCGGGTTCAATCCCGGCCGGGGGTATGGTCTGTTTGCAATCGTGTCATTATGATTTCTTGAGTCAGAGTTAGAGCTAAAGAAGGAGTAGCAATAATGTTGAAGGATAAGCTATGGCAGGAAAAGAGGGACTACAAATGTATAAATTCAAGGATTATGTGGAGTAAAATAAAGATTGGATGTGAAAAGTGGGTTATAGTAAGCGTGTATGCACCTGGAGAAGAGAGAAGTGTAGAGGAGAGAGAGAGAGATTCTGGGAAATGTTGAGTGAATGCGTGGGGAGTTTTGAATCAAGTGTGAGAGTAATGGTGGTTGGGGATTTCAATGCTAAAGTGGGTAAAAATGTTATGGAGGGAGTAGTAGGTAAATTTGGGATGCCAGGGGTAAATGTAAATGGGGAGCCTTTAATTGAGCTATGTGTAGAAAGAAATTTGGTAATAAGTAAAATATAATAACTTCAAGAGTGTATCAGTCTGTAGTGGAAGGAAGGCGGGGTAGGGGTCGGCCTAGGAAAGGTTGGAGGGAGGGGGTAAAGGAGGTTTTGTGTGCGAGGGGCTTGGACTTCCAGCTGGCATGCGTGAGCGTGTTTGATAGGAGTGAATGGAGACAAATGGTTTTTAATACTTGACGTGCTGTTGGAGTGTGAGCAAAGTAACATTTATGAAGGGGTTCAGGGAAACCGGCAGGCCGGACTTGAGTCCTGGAGATGGGAAGTACAGTGCCTGCACTCTGAAGGAGGGGTGTTAATGTTGCAGTTTAAAAACTGTAGTGTAAAGCACCCTTCTGGCAAGACAGTGATGGAGTGAATGATGGTGAAAGTTTTTCTTTTTCGGGCCACCCTGCCTTGGTGGGAATCGGCCAGTGTGATAATAAATAATAAAAAAATATTTTATGAAAAAGAGGATAAATATACAAGGTATGATGTAGCACGTAATGAAAGTAGTTTGTTAGATTATGTATTGGTGGATAAAAGGTTGATGGGTAGGCTCTAGGATGTACATGTTTATAGAGGGGCAACTGATATATTGGATCATTATTTAGTTGTAGCTACAGTTAGAGTAAGAGGTAGATGGGAAAAGAGGAAGAGGGGTGGGATTAAATTATGGGGAATCAAATTCAAAATGGGAACTGACACAGTTACTTTTTGCTGATGATACTGTGCTTATGGGAGATTCTAAAGAAAAATTGCAAAGGTTAGTGGATGAGTTTGAGAATGTGTGTAAAGGTAGAAAGTTGAAAGAGAACATAGAAAAGAGTAAGGTGATGAGGGTATCAAATGATTTAGATAAAGAAAAATTGGATATCAAATTGGGGAGGAGAAGTATGGAAGAAGTGAATGTTTTCAGATACAGTGGACCCCCGGTTAACGATATTTTTTCACTCCAGAAGTATGTTCAGGTGCCAGTACTGACTGAATTTGTTCCCATAAGGAATATTGTGAAGTGGATTAGGCCATTTCAGACCCCCAAACATACACGTACAAATGCACTTACATAAATACACTTACATAATTGGTCGCATTCGGAGGTAATCGTTATGCGGGGGTCCACTGTACTTGGGAGTTGACGTGTCGGCGGATGGGTTTATGAAGGATGAGGTTAATCATAGAATTGATGAGGGAAAAAAGGTGAGTGGTGCGTTGAGGTATATGTGGAGTCAAAAAACGTTATCTATGGAGGCAAAGAAGGGAATGTATGAAAGTATAGTAGTACCAACACTCTTATATGGATGTGAAGCTTGGGTGGTAAATGCAGCAGCGAGGAGACGGTTGGAGGCAGTGGAGATGTCCTGTCTAAGGGCAATGTGTGGTATAAATATTATGCAGAAAATTCGGAGTGTGGAAATTAGGAGAAGGTGTGGAGTTAATAAAAGCATTAGTCAGAGGGCAGAAGAAAGGTTGTTGAGGTGGTTTGGTCATTTAGAGAGAATGGATCAAAGTAGAATGACATGGAAAGCATATAAATCTACAGGGGAAGGAAGGAGGGGTAGGGGTCGTCCTTGAAAGGGTTGGAAAGAGGGGGTAAAGGAGGTTTTGTGGGCAAGGGGCTTGGACTTCCAGCAAGCGTGCATGAGCGTTAGATAGGAGTGAATGGAGACGAATGATACTTGGGACCTGACGATCTGTTGGAGTGTGAGCAGGGTAATATTTAGTGAAGAGATTCAGGGAAACCGGTTATTTTCATATAGTCGGACTTGAGTCCTGGAAATGGGAAGTACAATGCCTGCACTTTAAAGGAGGGGTTTGGGATATTGGCAGTTTGGAGGGATATGTTGTGTATCTTTATACGTATATGCTTCTAAGCTGTTGTATTCTGAGCACCTCTGCAAAAGCAGTGATAATGTGCGAGTGTGGTGAAAGTGTTGAATGATGATGAAAGTATTTTCTTTTTGGGGATTTTTTCTTTTTTGGGTCACCCTGCCTCGGTGGGAGACGGCCGACTTGTTGAAAAAAAAAAAAAACACACTGTAACCTTGCAAAGAAATAAAATCTTTATTTTTTATCTTTAATGCAACTTTATTGTAATGCTGCACAGATTTACTGTCAGCTAAAAGCTCTCTCACTAAACTCATGGTCTATATTTCTAAGTTTAAATTTTTTTGCAATATTCTGCAACATTTCTGCAAACCTGTAGTCTATATGTTCTTGATATTTTTTTTTTAACACATTGGCCATTTCCAACCAAGGCAGGGTGACCCAAAAAGAAGAAAAACCCAAAAAGAAAGAAAAAACTTTTATCATCATTCAACACTTTCACCATCACTCATACATAATCACTGTCTTAGTAGAGGTGCTCAGCTACGACAGTTTAGATATCCCTCCAAACTGCTAATATCCCAAACATGTCCTTCATATTTTATTACATTTTTATTTTATTCTTGATATTTCATTTGTGCCAATTCATCAGCTCTCTCACTCCTTGTGCTGTTAACATGGTATCCATACAAACTGCACTAATATTTTATTATTTTCCAACATTTTCAGATTTTTTAGACTACTTCCTTGGCAATACTGTCGGTAATATTTCTGGAATACAAGTCCTCCATCACAAATCCAGCATCACTGGGACCTGTAGTGTGCTGGATTACTGAGTTTGCCAGATTACAGAGTGGTTAGGTTAGAATACACTTTATAAAATTAACCAACTTGACTTACACGAAGCTCATTGAACATCGTCAAAAATCGAACATTTCCACTACTTTGAGCTCAGTTTCAAGGTACTTTTTTCGTGAAACCAATCAAAATCATATCTATTTCTGTAATATATCTTCCATTCTATCAAATGAGATAAAAAAAACGAGAATACAACCATAAAAACCATACGAAAATATACAGCAAACAGGCAGTTAATGGCTGAGAAGTGAACTCCCTTATTTATTGTCCTTTTTTTTATTTTTGGTGTATGTTAACAAGCATCTTTCCATCATACATTGCCCAAGTTTCAGTAAGATAGCCCAACAAATAACCGAGAAAAAAAATATTTACCAAAAATCATATATGGCAAGCCGAAGACAGGTACTGGAAATAAGTCACTTTGGCTTTTTTGGGTTATCCTAGGTTCTCTATACATATGCTGCTATATATGATAAACTATGTAACTGTATTTGTTTATACCTGAATAAACTTACTTACTTCTATTCTGTCGACTGAGTGCAAGAAACCACCCATTCACCTATTTCAACTACCCATTCAAGTGGTCAGAAATTGGCAATTTGGCCAATTTCACACAAATTTCAACAGATGCCAATTTCAAAATAGGGTCCAGAATAAACAATGCAGACATTCCTGGCACTAAAATAATATTTTCTCTGTTTATTAGTCATGGTCCCAGGCCCCTCTTATATTACTCTTGCTTACCATTTGGAATTTTTATTCACACACAAAACAGAAGATTTACTGTTATGCAGACTACTGAATTACTGTAATAATTCTATAAATAATGTCAACCCATTCTTGACTGCGTATTGTAATTTGGACTGGCAGGCACATACGTATTAGACGGTGACATCATTCGTTTACTCTTGAACATCGCTAAAGAATCAAACATATCCGCTACTTTGAGTGCAATTTCAAGGTACTTTTAGTCGTGAAAGCAATCAAAATCATATTTATTTCTGTAATATATCTTCCATTCTATCAAATGACACCAAAACAAATGAGAATACAACCATAAAAACCATACGAAAATATGCCGCTAATGGCTGAGAAGTGAACTCCGTTATTTATGGTCTTATTTCTTTCATTTTTGGTGTACATTAAGAAGCATCTTTCCATCATACATTGCCCAAGTTTCATTAAGATAGCCCAACAAACAACTGCGAGAAAAAAATAATAATTATAATAATAATATCTTTATTTACTACACGTACATGTACATGGTAATCAGACCTAGCTGACATCAGTGACATAGTACTATATAGAAAGCCCCTTGTTATGCTAAGCATTTCAGGCAAATTAGGTCAGTGCCCCAGGATGCGACCCACACCAGTCTACTAACACCCAGGTACCCATTTACTGATGGGTGAACATAGACAACAGGTGTAAAGAAACATGCTCAATGCTACTACCCTGGCTGGGAATCGTATATTTACCAAAAATCATATACATGTATGGCTAGCCCAAGCCAGGTACTAGAAATAAGCCACTGACTTTTTTGGGTTATCCTAGGTTCTCTACACATATGCTGCTATGTGTGGTAATCTATGTAGAGAAAATAGCTTTGTTTCAGTTTTATGGTGCAGTATGAGTGTATATCACAGTTAGCCCTGTGCTATACATTTTCTCCTATATAAGCCCCCAAGACAAGGATATTATTATTATTATAATCAAAAAAGAAGCGCTAAGCCACAAGGGCTATACAGCGCTGCAGGGTAGGGAAGGAAGCGAGGGTATTGGATGGCAGAAGGGAGGAGGGATGATCAGTAGGTTACAGAAAACAGCAGGGCAGGGGATAGTACGGGGGAAGGGGGTAGCAAGTGATTGAAGTAGAAAGGGCTGAAGGTATCAGAATTTGTGAAGTAAGTCAGTTGTTGTCAAAAAGTCAATGAGAGAGTCTGGATGAAAGGTGGGTCCATCAGCGAGAAGGGAAGGTAAAGATAGAGCAGCAGAGCGAAGACGACGACAGAGGTAAATTCTGCGTGCTCATTGATAAAGTGGGCAGTCCAACAGAATGTGGCTGACTGATAATGGAACTTGGTAATTCTCACAGAGAGGAGCAGGGCGCCTCTCCATGAGATATCCATGAGTAAGAGGAGTATGGCCAATGCGAAGACGGGAGAGAGTAGTCTCCCAACCTCGACACTGGTGATAAGAAGACGGCCAGTAACCTATACTCGGTTTAATAGATTGAAGTTTGTTGCCGAGCATAGTAGACCAACGTTGTTGCCAACGGGTGTGAAGTTGGGAAGATATTGCAGCAAAATAGTCCGTAAATGGAATACCTCTACATGAAACTGGTAGGTCATGTACTGCTGACCGCGCAGCAGTGTCTGCCTGTTCATTGCCCTGTACGTCAACATGACCAGGGACCAAACAAAAAACAATATCTTTATGCTTGGTAAAGATGCGGCGTAGCCAAAGTTGGATACGGAGGACTAAGGGGTGAGGTGTATCAAATTTCTGTATAGCCTGTAAAGCACTAAGGGAGTCTGAGACAACCACAAATGATGACACAGGCATAGATGCAATACGGATAAGTGCTGTAAGGATGGCATAAATTCAGCAGTAAAAATACTAGCCGAAGATAGTAAATGCCCTTGTACGACGCTGTCCGGAAACACTGCTGCGAATCCTACGCCGTCAGAAGACTTAGAGCCATCTGTGTACACAGCAATGGCATGAGAATGAGAGTGAAAGTGGTCAAGAAAATAAGAGCGGGAAGCGACCGTAGACAGTTGGGCTTTCGAGCAAGGGAGAGAGAAAGAACAGACACGAACAGCTGGAACTTCCCAGGGGGGTAGGGAAAAGTGAGATGCTACATGTACATGGAAAGGTGGTAATTGAAGAGAAGACAAGAGCGAATGAAGGCGAAGAGAGAAGGGACGGAGTAAACAGGGGCGGCGAACAAATAAAGAATGTCTACTAATATCAGTGACCATTCTATAAATGGAAGGATTGCGGAGATCATGAGAGCGTACATAGTAGCGAAGGCAATGGGCATCACGGCGATCGGATAAGGATGGAACGTTCGCTTCTGCATAGAGGCTCTCGACAGGGGAAGAGCGAAAAGCACCAAGGCATAAACGTAATCCTTGGTGATGAATGGGGTTAAGGCTAGAGAGAGTAGCAGGAGATGCCGCTGAATAGATCTGGTCACCATAATCAAGTTTCAATAAGATAAGGGTGGAATGTAGGCGAAGGAGGGTTCGACGATCAGCTCCCCATGAAAGATGAGCAAGGGTTTTAAGGAGGTTCAGCCGGCTGTGGCAAGTTGCCTTCAGAGAGGTAATGTGAGGTTTCCAGGATAACCTACGATCAAAGAGGAGGCCCAGAAACTTGACTGTATCACGCTCAGGGATACGGGAGCCATAGAGGTACAAAGGATGATCGGAGATGACAGAGCGTCTAGTGAAAGTAATTTGGTGGGTTTTAGTGCTGGAAAATTTAAACCCACGTGTGGTGGCCCAATTGGAAACACGGTTGACTGCATGCTGGAGAGAAACTGTAATAAGGTGACAGTCAGCGCCTGCACAGGCAATAGCGAAGTCATCAACATAGAGTGATGACCAAATATTTGATGGAAGACTAGAGGCCAAATCATTAATAGCAAGGAGAAAAAGTGTTGTGCTCAGAACACATCCCTGGGGGACACCTTCAGCTTGGACAAAGTCTGGGGAGAGCACATTATTAACCTGAACACGGAAATGCCTGTCAGTTAAAAGGTTCTTAAGGAAGGATGGTAGATTGCCTCGAAGGCCTAAGGAGTGGGCTTGGGCTAAAATATTATACCTCCAAGTTGTGTCATATGCCTTCTCAAGGTCAAAAAATATGGCAATAACTGAGTGGTTATTCGCAAAGGCATTACGAACATACGTATCCAAGCGTAGTAAGGGGTCTATGGTAGAACGTCCCTTACGAAAGCCATATTGACGAGTGGAGAGACTGTTGTGTGTCTCTAAATACCACACTAAACGTCCATTTACTAGGCATTCCATCACTTTGCAAACTGCACTGGTAAGAGCAATGGGACGATAGTGGGAGGTTTCATGTCCCGTAGTGCCTGGTTTGCGGAAAGGGAGAACAATGGCGGATTTCCACAGCTGTGGAAGAACTCCTTGTGACCAAATAATATTGTAAAGGCGTAATAGGACTGCAAGGGCTGACTGATGTAAATGTTGTAGCATACGAATATGAATGTCGTCGGGCCCAGCTGCCGATGATCGGCAAGCTGAGAGTGTTGCCTCCAGTTCTTGAAGTGTAAAAGGCACATTATACTGTTCTTCTCTGAGAGAAGAAAAGTCCAAGGGTGCTAACTCTCTGGCAGACTTTGAGGAAAGAAATGAGGGGCATAGATGGAGTCCCTGAGAAATACGGACCAGATGATTGCCAATTTCATTGGCAACATCTAGTGGGTTTGCTATATCAACACCGGCAACCCGCAGAACAGGAGCCGGGTCAGGAGAATATTTACCACTCTGTTTTCGTACTTTTTTCCAGACTGCACTCAGAGGAAGCAGAGATGGTGGAGACAATCTCGCCAGCAAGTGCGTTTAGTGTCACGGATGAAACGGCGAGCGATCGCACGCTTCTGCTTAAATTCAAGAAGTCTCTCTGTGGTTCTATTGTACCGGTACCTGCCCCATGCAGTGCATTTCAAACGTACTGCACGAGCACAAGCAGGAGACCACCAAGGCACGCATTTCTGAGAATGCCTGCCCGAAGTTTGGGGTATAGAATGAGAAGCTGCGGTTAAAACGGAGGACGAGAAGAGGTGTAAAAGCTCATCGATGGAGGACGAAGAAGGAACCTCTCTAAAAACAGTTAGGCGTGAGTAAAGGTTCCAATTTGCCTGATCAAATTGCCAGCGTGGGATGCGAAGAGGTGGTGAATATGAAGGGGAAGTAAGAATGATTGGGAAATGATCGCTGTCATGTAAGTCTGGAAGAACAGACCAAGTGAAGTCTAATGCGGCGGAGGAAGAGCAGACTGATAGATCGATGCAAGAGAGAGTGTGAGTCCGAGGTTCAAAATGGGTGCGAGTACCTGTATTTAAAACATGGAGGGGGTGGGTGGCAAGAAAAGCCTCTAACTGAATGCCACGGGAATCACAGTGAGACCCCCCCCAGAGGAAATGGTGGGCATTAAAATCACCAAGTAACAGAATCGGTGGTGGTAATGACGAAACAAGAAAGGCAATATCCGGAATAGATAATGCCCGAGAAGGAGAGAGAGATATAAAGAACAGAGCGTATACCACCTATGCAAGTGGATACGGGCTGCTGTGTAATGCAGCGAAGTACGAACAAATAGCTGATGGTACGGAATATCAGTGCGTAGAAGAAGGGCACTTTCATTAAAGGTCCCATCAGGAAAAGGATCTGAAGAATACAATAAATTATAGCCTGAGATGGGAGAGATAACAGCAGAGTGTAATTTTGGTTCCTGTAAGCAAACACCAACAGGGGAAAACTGGGAGAGTAACATCTGAAGCTCACCCCGATTACCCCTGAGGCCGCGTATATTCCACTGTAAATAAACCATGATTGGCAATGATAAAGATACCTGAAATCCGCAGGTAAGGGTTCCTATGGACTAGAGGGGTTAGAAAAGTCCACATGCGGAGGCAGTGGAAAACGTTCAAGCAGCGAAGGAACGGTGCGCTGTGAAGAAAGGAGTTGTGCAGATGGAGTAGAGGAGAGAGAAGGAGCGGAGGGTGGATCAGTGTCCATTGATGGTTTGGTCTCTGCAATACATTCAGAGATTGCTTCAAGTGTTTCAGAATTCAGAGACGTCGTATGGGAGACAATATTGGAAATGGTAGGGGGAGGATGAGTAAAGATTGGAACTGTAATGGACTGTACCAAGGTAGGGGGGGACGGAAGGGTGGAGGGAACTGGAGAAGCGTGGAAGGAGACAGAAGAGGCAGAAACCTGGGAGGTGGCCGAAGAGGAAGAAACTTGGGAGGGAACAGAGGAGGAAGGTACAGTACGAGGAGGAGGGTGAACCTCTACACTTGTAACAGAGCCAGTGAGAGGGGGAGAACCAGGTACAGAGACAGGGAAGTTAAAATGAGGAGGTGGAAGATGGGTAGGAGGTGTTAACGGACCTTTTTTTGACTTTTGAGAAGTAGAGGGACGATTGGGAGGAGGTGTCATACGAGATCTTGTCGCTACTGAGGCTTGTGAGAGAGAACACGAAGAAGCAAGATCAGACTGAGACGTTGAAGTAGGGACGTCTGAGCCGAGGACAGCAAAAGAATTAGCTACAGGAGTGACTATGGGAGAGGTAACCACAGAGGTGGGTGCAGAAGATGGGATACCAGAAGTGGGGGGACGTTTTGAAACACGGGAATAAGAAACACGAGGTAGTCTCCCTTGGAGGCGGAGATGAGAAACTGCCATGGCATAAGGGAGACCTTCTGCCTCTTTGAGGTAACGGATTTCCCGCTCGTTTAAGTAGACTTGACAACGGCGAGAGTACGAAGGGTGAGCCTCATGACAATTAAGGCAAGAGGGAGGTCGATTGCAAGACGTATTAGAATGGTCATCGGCACCACAGACTGGGCATTCGGCGATAGATCTGCAATATTTCGCTGGATGGCCAAATCGCCAGCAATTTCTACACTGTTGCGGTGTAGGGATCACCTTTCGAACTTGTAACCAATGTCCTGCTACATAAACTGAGGATGGGAGTTCATGGCTGTCAAAAGTTAAACGAGCCACATTGCTAGGGTATCGTCTCCGCCCGCGGGCAGGAAGAACGTAAGTGTCTACCTTGAGGATTGGGAGATCTTGGAGTTCCAGCTGTTCAAGAATGTCAGTGCCACATGTCTGGAAATTTTGTTGAACTATGGTATGGGGCAGAATGATGGTACCACTACAAGAATTGAGGGAATGATGCTTTTCAATAGTTACAGGAACAATATCGATATGGGAAAGACGAGAAAGCTCATGAGCCTGGGTAGCATTCTGTACGGTGACGATGAGCGTACCGCTCTTAAGAGCATGAAAAGAAATATCTTTACCAACATGGCGTAGGAGTGCCTTGCCAATGCTGTGGTCAGAAAGATAGGCAGTACAGGAAATCGGTCATAAAGTGAAGAATTTAGTCCACTGTGCAGTCTGAAACTGAGCGTGGAAAGGTAGTGAAGGACGTGTCGATCTTTTCTGAGAAGAACGAGAAGATGGAGAAGTATCATCAGCAGGTAATTGTCGTTGTCGTTTAGGCGTGGGACCAGAGTTGGTCCGACGTGGAACGGGCCGGCGATTCGAAAATTGCCGCACCGTAGAGGGAGAGGCCGGAAGCATAGTCAGAGGAGAGCGAAGGTCAGATAAATCGAAGGAGTCAGTCGAGGCCTCAGTACCTGAAGCGGGTGAGGAAACAGCACCGGCAAGAGGTACAGAGGCATGAGGAGTGTCCGAAGAGTGGTCCAAAGACGAGGCGGGGTCAGAACGGGGTGCGGTATCAAGAAGGGGCCCGGGGGTAGCAGGTTCATGGACTAGGGCTGCCATGGTTAGGTTACTTCTTTCTTTTTGTTTTTAAGAAAAAAAAGAAAGAAAATAAAAATAAAAATAAAAAAAAAGAATAAAAAAAGGGGGGACCGGGGAGGGATAGTTCCTAGGAGGAATGAAAGGGCCAGAAATCTCCCTCCGCGCCCAAGAGGACCTCAGCACCACAAGTAGCGCAGATGCAGCATGGAACCCGTGCCATACCCTACCCATCATGCCAGTAAACCGGCAATCCGGGATAGCAACCTCACATTTGCCGAGCTACCTCGGTGGACAAAAGAGAGGGCGGCCGGAAATCCGCCACAAAGCATACCTCCTTCGGCCACCACCCCCGGAATCCGAAAGTTGGCTTCCAGAGATACACCCGTCGCCCGAGAGACACCCAAAGCCACCCTCCGGGATACCGGAGAGGGATCAGGACATCCCCAGGCAATCCAGATTCCACGGCAAACTACGCCACCGCCAAGAACCTCAACGGAATGGGATGGACCCCGGTACCCTTTCCCCTACCTAGGAACTAGCGTGCCTGTGGGTAAAAAAAAAAAAAAAAGGGCCAAAAAGGAAGGGCAAAAGGGAGGGGTGGGGAGGAGGAGGAGGAAAGGAAAAAGGGGAGGATGGGATAGGGAACGGGGGATTGGGGGGTAATTAGGTTCGGTCTGAGGAAGTAGACCGACAGGTCTAATTCCTCAGACCAAGAGCCTCTTCACCATGCCAAGGAGCCCCCCTTGAAGAGGAAGACAAGGATAAAATTGTACTCGTATCCCATATCCTCTTCATACCTCCGTCGAACTGCTCGGTATTATGCCAAATATTATTCATTCTTGAATATTTAACATGTTATGTTATTTATATTCTTTATTATGTCATATCAGGTCAATTGTGATAGGCAAATAAGCTGTTGTGTTGATATTAGCATAATAATAAAGCATATTCCCCTGCATCACAAGACTGAGCTCACAGCAACCGACAGTGGCTTCAAGGCCACCTTATCTCTAATAGACAATGTACTGTGTCGGTGCTTTACACGAGAAGCATTTCTTTTATTCGTTAGAACCATGGCCAAGGCTAAAAGTAAGCAAGTTATAAATGGAGAAAAAGAAATTGGAATGATTTGTGCAGCAAGTAGCACCACCAAACAGTAACAGCAGGTCGGTGTGATGACCCTGGAAATTTGAAGTTATGCTAGCCAAAATTAGTGCCGAATAACTGATGGAACCGGATGTCTGATTGCCGGATTTGTGATGGCGGACCTGTATAAACTTAACATGGAGGACACTGAATAAAATAAAAAAAAAATTTAATTTCCTTTTAGACTCAGTAATACATATAGGGATAAACACTTGATGGGTATATACATAGTAGTGAATAATTACAACTAGATAAAATTTTTATTAGGGTGCCAAAATTTCACTTACCTGTTCAAGGCTTGGGGCCAAGTTTTTGAGTTTTAGTTGCAAATTATCAACAGTAAGTGGGCCTCCAAGCACCTCAAGGGGTATTCCTGTTTGGCCACTAATAAAAAACAGGGACGGAACCAGCACTAATGGATCTTAGACGAGGTTAAGGATAGTCAAATAATTTTGTTACTAAACATCTGGTAATTATGTGATCATAGGAGATTTTCATACAAACTGTCTCAATAAATACAATGAATTCAAAAGAAGCCAACTCAAACTGCAATTAAATACAGGATCAGAGGCATGACTACTCAACTTAGATGCTCCAGCACACATTTATAGAGTTCCCAAAATATTCAGAGGGTTGCACTGACCTATTTCAATAGGAAGCCTTGCTGAATGACAATATTAAATCGCTAAGTTGACGCAAAGAGGCTTTCTCAAGATATCGTTGGAAAAGCTTTGAAAAAAAAAAAAAGCATAAAGTATCTGTACTGTGGATAGCTAATAATAAAAAGGATACAGATCTGGGAGAATTGTTTAGCACCTTCAGTACCATTTTCTAATTGTATTGCTACAAAATTGTCAGAACCCAGTGCAGATGATATATCTTTCTGTCCTAAGGCTTCATCTGTAGTTTTGGAAGCTTCTGAAGAATCTGAAATTTGAATTTTGAATAAATGAGATTGCTCTAAGTTAAATTTATGGCAACAAATAAAATTTGTGAAAGCTAATACACAAAAAGGTTTCTTCTATTATTTCTAATCTGTTTTCCAAGACTTGTTTTTTTTATTGCAAATGAATGTGAATTTTTTAGAGATGTTAGAGTTTATTATTACTATTACTGTTGTTATAATCAGGGTACAGCTCTAGACCAGTAGGGGTCATACACTTAATGGGAAAATGGAGAGCAAGCAGATTCAATCTAAGGAAGGGGAGGATACCTTTGGTATACAATTGACAAGTTCCAAGAGTCTTTCTACTCCTGGAGCCCAGTCATGGTCGTCTTTGGATCAAAAGCCCTTCACTGGCATCAATCGGTATAGGGGCATAATATCTAAAGTTACATATAGGAATAACAGATTTGCTGAAATGCTTGAGGAAGATTCAGCACCATCCACCTTACTTCTAAAATGATGCTTATGAAAGAGGGATCAATTGAAAAAATACCATCAGTTTTTTTTTTTTAACAAGAGTGCAACTTAACAGTTAATGTGTCACTGAGAAATATATTAATTTTTGAACAGAAGTCTTCAGACCTCAGGGATCTTATTAGGATCTCTAATATCTAAATTTAATATGTTACTGTACACAATATTGAACTTGTAAACACAGAGAGGGAGAAATCTGTAGATAAATGTTACAATATGGAAACTTACCATGTACATATACTACAAAAATGGCATTCCTTGATTTGGCAGCGCTAATGGCCTCTGGAATGTTTCCTTCAAACCACTTCATTCTTGCTTGCAGTTATTTATATGGGCCTCCACACATAAGAACACGGCTCTATATCTGTTGATATTATCCAAATAAATTTTTTTAGTAGAGTTAGTAAGGGCAGTGTGAGGTGCTAAAGGAAGTATTATCCAAGTTTGTGTAATAAATCTGCTGCTGTCAAAAAGTCAAAGGTGGAGTCTAAGGTGGAGCTGTCAGCAAGGAGGAAAGATAAATTAAGCGTGTCAGAGCAGTGACGACATTGGTGGTAAATTCTGCATGCTTGCTAACAGACAGGACAATCTAATCGTTGAATATATAACATGCACAGTAGTATGAATATTTGGTATATTAAGTAACTTTAATTAAGTTTTTGAAAATGAGGGCGAGGGGGGTGGAATGGAACCTGAATAAGTGATAACTTTAGTTTTTTTTTTTTTCAGACACCAATTGTGTACAAGCTCTTACTGAACATGACATGTTGATAATATTTTATATAATTGGGTTTGTCAAATTCACACTGAAAGTTAGGTACTAAAATCATAACTGATATTTATTTCAGGTTATCATTATACATTTATCATGCACTGAACATACACTGATGCAACATAAGCAACGATGATGATTTCAACAAGGATAGCCAACAAAAAAACTCTTATAGTTATATTCAAGGAAACCTTTATTCTATTCTAACCAAATAAGCTTAAGTTACAGTTTGATTTTACATAAAAATATACAAAAATTAAAAGTTATTATGAACAAAGCTCATAAGTCACAAGTACAGGTTGGCCATCACTAATCCAGCGATCAGTAATCCAGTTCCATCAGTAATCTGGCACTAATTTCTATCATAATTTCAAATTTCCAGGGTCACCACACCAGCCTGCCGCTGCTGTTTGGTGGTGCTACTTGCTGCATATGTCTTTTCAATTTCTTTTTCTCCATTTATTGTTATAACCTGCTCACTTTTAGCCCTAGTCATGGTTCCAATGAATAAAAGAAATGTTTCTCGTTGTGTAGTGCACACGCACCGTACATTGTCCATAAAAGATAAGGTAGCTTAGAAGCCACTGTCGGTCGCCATGAGCTAAGCACGTTCAGATAAGCCGTGACTGGTAAATTTAAGAACCTAATAAGGAAGGAACACTGCAGCAGGCCTACTGAGCCTTGCAAAGCAGGTCCATGTCACCCCCCACCCCACCCCCAGATTAGCCCAATGACCCACCTAGTCAGGTTACTTCCACTTAAGGAAGGAGCAAGGCATCAGATCTAGTAACTAGTCAGGTCCAACTCACACCCACCCACACCCACTCATGTATTTATCTAACTTATTTTTAAAACTACACAATGTTTTAGCCTCTACAACTGTACTCGGGAGTTTGCTCCACTCATCCACAACTCTATTACCAAACCAGTGCTTTCCTATATCCTTCCCGAATCTGAATTTTTCCAACTTGAAACCACTGCTGCGAGTCATGTCTTGGCTGGAAATTTTCAGCACGCTATTTACATCCCCTTTATTTATTCCCGTTTTCCATTTATACACCTTAATCATGTCCCCTCTAATTCTATGCCTTTAGAGAGAGTGCAGATTCAGGGCCCCTCAGTCTATCCTCATAGGGAAGATTTCTGATACATGGGATCAACTTTGTCATCCTCCTCTGTATGTTTTCCAGTACATTTATATCCATTCTGTAATACGGTAACCAGAACTGTGCAGCATAATCTAAATAAGACCTATCCAAGGATATGTACAGAGTTGAACAACGATCTGAGGACTTCCCTTATTTATACTTCTAGATATGAAGCCAAGGATTCTGTTGGGCCTACATACGAGAGAATAGGTCTGTGTCGTAAGTGTGCACTATATAAAAAAAAATCCTTCAGCATGCAGTGCATAATGAAAAAAAACGGCGACAGTGCTTTTGGTGTAAAACAGCGACTTTGTTGTGTATTTTCGAATGGTTTTGTATGGTTGTATTCTCATTTTTTTTGGCATCATTTGATAGAATGGAAAATATATTACAGAAATATATGTAATTTTGATTGGTTTCAAGCCGAAAAGTACCTTAAAATTGAGCTCAAAGTAGCGGAAACATTCAATTTTTGCCAATGTTCAAGAGTAAACAAATGACGTTACCATCCAATACACGTCCAACTGGCCAGTCTAATACGCAGTCATGAATGGGTTGACATTATTTATAGTACATTACAACAATGCAGTAATCTGCACTTCTATTTTTTGTGAATAAAAATTCAAAATGGAAAGCAAGCGTAATATGAAAGTGGCCTGAAGACGTGACTAATGAACAGAGAAAATGTTATTTTAGTGCCAGGAATATCTGCACTGTTTATTCTGGACCTTATTTTGAAATTGGCATCTCTTGAAATTTATGTGAAAATGGTCAAATTACCAATTTCTGACTATTAGGTAGTTGAAATAGGTAAATGGGCAGTTTCTTGTATTCAAAAGAATAGAAGGAATACCAGCAAAATAGCTATAAGTCTGGTAGACTGGAACAATAGAATGGGTCAAAAATAGGCGTAAAGTGGGTGAAATTGCCGATGTATTAATATCGCCGTTAGGGTAAGTGTATTTTAACCTAACCATTCTGTAATCCATCAAAATCACTAATCTGGCACCCTAAATGATGGATTAGTGATGGTCAACCTGCATTATTATTATTATTGTATATTATGTTTAGAGAAGTACTAAACATGCAGGGGTTCATACAGTGCCTGAAAAACTGAAGGTAATCAGTTTTGATCCAAAGGAAAGTGTAGCTCTAATTCCTTAGAGCAAGAGCTCTTCATCAGCACAAGACACCCCTTGAAGGGCTATCAGTCAATAAATTAGAATTAAAACTGACAGTACTAAACACCTATCATTATCCCAGTGTTTTAAACTTTTACAAGGGATTTACACCACATTGTAAATTATGTTGAATTTAACCAAGGACAGCCAAATAAAGAGTGGTTATAAAAGGTATTGTGATATCACAGAGTAACATTCTGAATTTGCAGTTTCAACATTTATTAAAGGAAATGTTTTACCACGAGTGGATTCTTTGGCCCTAATACAGAGGAAGCAAAAATGACAGACATATACAGTGAGATGGGGTCAAGTGAAACTGAGTAGGAAAACAAGATGATGATATGCATTGGTTGGCATCACATGATGATAGCATCCAAGTTGGTCTAGTTACTTGCCAATTATTTGGAGATACTAAAGCTGGCTAATTTTTGTAAGATAATAATATTTCATTTAAGCATGATACAATGTTTGTAAAGAGATGGGCAACATTTAGTTGTGCATGCAGAAAACCCAGTTAAGCACAGCATTTCGGATGGCTTATGTGTTAATAGTTCTGGGAATCATCACCCCTGTAGTGTTGGGAATTACTATTAAGGTAGCTTTCAAGCATTTTTTGTCTGCACAGGTTACTTTTGCAGATAACTAGCATAGCCTCACCCAACTTCAAACTGTCCTTGTAAGCTTCTGCAAGCTTACTTATGTTCACAAACTCAGTTAAGAAGGACCTTGCCATTTCACCTACATACTGTATTTCCTATTGCATCACAAATACAACTCCACTGGTGATTGAGTTATTCTAGTTATCTGCAAGTATGACCCATGCACATGAAGATGCTAGGAAGCTATCTTAAAAGCAACCTCAAAGACCATCCCACAAAAAATCAGGCAGCTTCAACATTTCCATTTGGCAAAAATAGTTGTTGCCCAACCTGGACATTGCTATCACCCTATCTACCCTACTTCACATGACCCTATCTCACTATGTATGTCTCTTGCTTTAGCTGTCTCTGAGTTAGGACTGAAGAAGCCACTCGTGACAATACATGTCCTTCAATGAATGTCATAACAATAAGTGTCTCTGTCCACACACAATGCGACTTATTTCCAGTGAGCTTAAACATACTAAGCAATCTATGGATATTTCACCTCTGAAGGTCCACTGGTATATGAATGCCTCAAGACTTTAACTGGTCATTTTCTACTTTTTTCCTGGGAGAGAGATCTGCTAATCTTTCATATTATAAATATCATCCATGCTATCCATTCCAAGGGGAAAAAAATAGCTATTTATTGAGTAAATATCTTCTCCAGGTGATATGCAAAACAAAGAATATCATTTGTGTAAATTCTTTTTTATTAAATAGGTTTTGCAATGGAAACAGTTACTTTGGACAAATAGGAAAGAGGCTTAATTTTGATAAGTAAACTGAATAACAGTGCATCGCAACCCAACCAATTGTAACTTATCCTAGACCAGCTGTAAAACAGCCAGTTAGCTTAGGCTGGGTTATATTAGGTTATATAACCAAACAGGTCTTTTCCCATAAATGCTAAATTTAAACATTTCCATTGAACAACACACTTAATAATGGCGAGTTTACACAAAAACACCTGAGTATACAGTAAACAGTATTTAAAAACTTAACTAAGGCTAATATTTTTAAAATGCAAGCAACTTTTTATTAAAGATGAGGTAACTAATCTGCAACAAATTCTGAAAAAAGTTTAGATTTTTGCATTAATTTTTTACAATGATTTTAAGGGCACATACATGTTATGGGAATACGCAGGGTAATCAAATAAAAGTCAAGCTGATTGATTTCTGCTGGGACCCTGACATTGGATGCTTGCAAATTTACAATTAACCATTGTCAGTTATTTATTAAGTACTGGTTTTTATTGGAAAGGTGTACTGCTATATGAAAAGCATTCACCTGACAGTGATTTCTTGTATGGTTAACATTCGTGTACCTATTATAGCGAGCAGAGTTTCCTTATTTAATGTTGATGTAAACTACCAAGTTTAGTTTATCCCTGTTGTATCGCTCTTTATTGTAACTGGTTTTCATGCAGTTGAGTAACAAAGTTGTTTTGTTTTTTACTGTTATAATCAGGTCTGATTTCTAGACTATCTAACAGAAAGGCTGTTAACAATAAGATAATGAATATAGGTCACCTTGACTTTTTTGAGTTATCCTGGGTAATTTACACATACGTTACTATATAAGACAATTGTAATCACTTAAACCTTGTGTAATTATAAATAAACTTACCTACTAAACTTCTGGTGACTCGGCCTTACACGTCTCTTGTCATCACGGAGGTCGGTTATACTCCCTCACACACTCTACCACTTTCTTCACTATAATATCTCGCATTTTTTTAAATAAAGAATAACAGTTTATCAGTATACCGACTATATTATAATTCTTCTGATATTTTATCAAAATTTATTTGTTAATGGTAAGTTAGTTTCCTAGATGTAAGGCTTACATATCGATTCCGTATGATGCAATCCTGCTTTATACAATATGAAAAATATTGTATTTAATCGTCATTGTTGAGACTAGAGCCAGGTATAGATACTCAAAAATTAGAGACAAAGGAATTTTTTTTTTTTTTTTATATTTTATTTAAAACAGTGCGATACAAATAGCAGAAATATATTAAAAGATACACGACAAAAGCTTACTGCACTAGAATTTCACTTAACCCGAAACCTAATATTGATACCATACTGCACAGTGGTAATACACACACACCCAACACACTGTATATTACAATGGTAATACACTCTCACACACAACACACCGTATATTACAGTGAATATACACTCACACTCAACACTATACATTACAGTGATATTGTTTTATTTGTTAAAGAACATCTCTAACAAGGTTACTTATACAAAACATCAAACACTGGAAATTATAAAGATTGTACAATAAAAGAAGAGATATAAAAAAAAACTAAACACGCACAATGACACACATACACAAGCACACATAGGTGAGGTTTCTGCCTGTCAACACACACGTATGAGAGACTAAATCTAAGATCTCAGGTGCTTAACAGAGCACCACGATACTCAAACATTAATTTAGGCGATTATCACAAGATCTTAACATACATAGGTATTTAGGATACAAAGAAGGAAACGGGATAATACTAAAAGTCACAATAAAAACATCCAATATAACAAAACAAAACTACGATGTGAAATTTTACATCTCAGCGGAACTAAGAAAAAATGATGCAAGTAGTTACATGTAATATAATATTACTGAAAAGCACACTGTAACACAGCATAAAATATAACAAAATAAGAACCAGTAGCTTATGCTAGGAAAAACTTTTTTTTTTTTTATAAACATTACACTTGAATCAAAATCATTAAAGACACCTATAACATATTTGAGTCATTGAAAATTTTCATCATAAAGTCCTTGAAATGATTTATGCATGATAAATGATAATATGCAATCGTAGTACAACACATTTCTAAATGATAACTTTTTAGTTCCTGAAACCCTCGGGGCAATAACCATATTGCCCATAGATATCAAAACTCAATTATACATCCTTATAAACAGCACTCCATGCTCACACCCAAGTCTAGGAAAATAGCCCGTTGTGTCCCCTTACCCATTTTGCAAATCCCATAAATCCCTTAATGTGAAATTTCGATAACCCTCACTAAAATCTCTCTCCCATCTCCCTCCATACACCCCTTTATTCCTACACTGTGTCCTATAAAAAGTTGCTGCCAACGCATTAATTCTTGCACGCACGTCCGCCTCCCTCATAGCCCACATCATGTATATATAATCCGTAATCATATACCCAATCGCATTCTCAACCCTTTTATTCACCCCAGTTATATCTAAACTTAAAACTCTCAAGACCTGCAAACCCCCTCCCCCCACTAACCTTAAAACCTTACCCATCCAAACCCTTATAAGTTCAATACAATCGCAAAAATACACCGTATGATAAATAGTCGCCAATCCTCCACAATCCTTGCATTCCCCATCCTCTCGTATTCTCTTATAGAATAAAACCATTCCTGACGGCAATATTCCATGTAAAAATCTATACATAACTTCTCTGACTTTAGGTTTTAAACGCAATTTGTTTAAACGCCCCCAAATATTACGCCAATCATACATCGGATATACTCCTTCTACCGCCGCTACCAAAGCCTTACCATCTGCCCTATCAAGATTTCTCAATTTAATATGTAAAGGATCCCTCACGTTTATAAATACCCGTAACATTGCCTCACCTATCATGAACTCCCTACCCCCCCACCACCGTCGCATATCCTGATGTATTCTATGAAGACCGTCTCCTTTCACCCCTCCCTCCCGCTTATAACTATGTTTTAAATACATACTTATTATCCTCTTTTCGACATCTATAAGACCCAGCCCTCCACGGCCAACCGGGAGTGTGACAACCGCTCTACTTAACCATTCGCTCCCTGTTCCCCAAATGAATCTAAAAACACTTTTTTGTAGCCTTTTTAACTCACAACGAAGTATCGGAAATATTACCGTAACATGCCATAGTTTACTATATAATAGCACATTCGTTGTAATCACCCTTTGTTGCAAACTTAAATTAGCAGCTCTTAAACCACTGAGGCGCTTCAGAACACTGTCAACGATACGCACGGAATTTATTTGCTGTGCTAACTTGAAATCATTTACATAAACGATCCCACATATCTTTATTTGGTCCACCCTTTTCCACCTTTCAGCAACCATTCCGTCCTCACGTGACCCTTTTCCAAGATTCATATACTTTGTTTTCCCCATGTTGATCGTCATGCCAGTAGCTTTTTCAAAAACTTTCACTAACGTTTCTACCCGAATCAAATCCATGTTTTCTCTCACCAAAATCGTCGTATCGTCGACATATCCAACAATGCCCGCTCCCCCATCCCTTACATTACCCATCCCCTTTGCTTCCAATAAAACCCTTATCCCTCTATAAAAGGGATCTTGAAAACAAGCAAAAAAAATTTGTGAAAGGGGACAACCTTGACGCAAACCCCTTCCCATCTGAATTCGATCTCCCAACCTCCCATTCACCTGCACACGCAAGGTTGCCTCCTGATACATTAATTTGGCCCATGATATAATTTCCGCACCAAACCCCTGCCATCTCATGATCTTCCATAACGTCTCCCGTTCCACACTATCATATGCCGCCTCCCAATCTATAGCCAATACCCCCCCCTTTCCTAATCTTACTCTTTCTTCAATAAAACTTCTAATCATACCGTGACCTTCATACATAGACCTGCCCGGCACCCCATATTGTCCCTTGTCAATCACTCTGCCCAGGACTTTTTTTATTCTGTTAGCCAAGATCCTTCCAAAAATTTTATAGTCACCACATAATAACGAGATTGCACGATAATCTTTAACCGTTAATGGCTCGCCTTTAGGAACTAGGACGACCACAGCCAACCTTTGTTGTTCCCCTAAAACCCCATCCCGCTTCATTATATTGAATAAACGTACCAAAAACCCCTTTAAAACGTTCCAATTTTGAAGATAAAAGTCGCTGGGCAACCCATCAATTCCTGGCGCCTTACCCAATTGCGCCCCAGATAAAGCCTCCCAAGTCTCACACTCCGTTATCGGCCCTCCCAACATCAAACGATCATGCTCCTCCAGCTCACACTGCACAAACCTACCGATTGACTGCAATGCAATTTCACTTATTCCAACACTTTGCGTTTTCAATTTAACCCATGCATCTATATACCCACTCATACCCTCCGTCGTCGTCAACTCCTGATTCACTCTATACCCCTGCATACCTACCTGAACATTCAACCCCATTAACTCCATTGCTTTGCGACGTCTGTGTTGATTCCTCAACACACACGCCGACGGCCGATCTCCCCACAAAACCTCTTCGATTCCACCCTTAAGCCTTTCCCCATCAAACCTTTCGTTTTGTAAATTTCGTAGTTGCTCCTTAATTCTTTCAATTTCTATAACAGGATAATTAGCATTCGCTTGTACATAGCAGTCGCGCAACTGCCCCTCTAAATATCGTTGGAAACCGTATTGTAACTGACTATATCTCACTCCTTGACTAATATAATATTCCTTAATTCGCTTTTTGGCTATCGTTTCCCACCAATTAACCAAATCCACATCTCTAGGTGCTTCAACCACAAGGCGTTCCCACATATGCCCAAAAGACAAAAGACTTTCCTCCCTCTTCAATAACTTTACATTTAATTTCCAAAAAGATGGACCCCTTCTAGGCACACCCTCAATATCTACATCCATTACAACTCCTCTATGATCCGAAAAAACCACATTTATCACATTCACTCTCCGCACTGTAACCGCACTAGACACGTACATTCTATCCAATCTCGCCGCATAATCTCGTCTAATAAAAGTATGCTCCACCATGCCACCCCCCCCACACACATCCATTAAACCCACACTCGTCAATAAATCTCCCAGGAATCCCAAGCAACAACCTGCTCCTCGAGGCTCCACATCTTTTCGTCGTATTACACAATTCCAGTCGCCCCCTATTATCGCTACATTTGGTAAACTACGTAGATAATATACTAATACATCTTGTACAAAATGAGTTTTAAGTCGTACATCTCCCTCGGCCGGCCCATATACACATACAAAACTTATGTGTGCTCTACCCCATAAACCATCCACCCTAATCACTCTCCCCTCCCCCCTTTCACTATGGCGTACTACAAACGGGCTATTTTCCTTTACCAGAATGGCGACGCCTCCTTTTAACCTCGTCGCATATTCCATATACACATCATAACCATCCATTTCTAACTCATATCCAATTCTGTAATTGTGTTCTTGGATAAATACCACATCCACATCTAGACGCACCAAAAATTCATTAAACCACTTTCGCTTCCGCTCAGATCTCAAACCGTTAATATTTATTGTCAAAACCTTAAAGTCAATTAATGGGGTTTTCCTTTCGTTCTAGGTATAGACTTTTCACTTATACATTTTACACCACCTCTATCCCTCCCCCCTTTTTTGGGAACCACCTTGATAAACCCTTGTTTCGTGGATTCTCTGTTCCCTGTCCTCTGTACATCCGCCCAAGACTTTTTTCCTGGCCTTTGGGCAGGAGTAAGCACGTCGTCTGAGTCTGATGGGGTCGCAGTTCGCTTTCGCGTCCTACCCTCCACCTGCATTGGGATTTCTTTAGTACTATCGTGATGCACCTCCACTTCTGCTACATTTACCGTCATACCATGCGACACACTAGACTCAATGCTTCCATCCGTCGCCTCACCATGATGTTCAACCGATCCCAAAATTGCACCTGGATCCTCCACATGGTTGACGATCGACTCGTCTAACAAAACATCCAGTGCCTTCACTAAAGACGCCGCTACATCCTCTTCCCCCATAGTGGGCAGAGTCTCTTCCAATACTTTATTTATGTCCAGTGACGGTGATTCTTCTCGCTGTTTTGCATCCTCCAAAGCATTCTCCTGCGCTTTTTCTACCTCTTCACTCCAAGATGTCCGTTGTCGAGACGGGTGAGCATAAGACTGTTCTCGTCCCTCAACTTCCTCGACTTCTTCCGGTTGTTGCTGTTGCGATATTTGGAGATTCCCACGACGCTTACCACACTGTGCCGCTATGTGGTCATACGACCCACACAGCCGACACGTACGACGTTGCCCCGCATATGTCACATATACTTGAGTTCGAAATGCTTGCAGCATAATATAGGACGGTATGGGGTGGCGTAAGGTCATTTTGACTGAATATGTTCCCTCCAAACTTCCAGCATAAGGTCCAGCGGCCCACCGACCTGCAGAGGCCATATGAACCGTACCATAATTACGTAGTTCATCTTTTATAACAAAATCAGTCGCTTCAAAAGGCACATTCTTGATTTTTACCCATGTGTAGTATCTTGATACATCATGAAGACGTACTGATACAGCTGAATTGACGGCTATAATGGTCTCTTGATACTTATCCACCACTGCTTCGTAGACATTTGCTGACGTCATTTTAACGAAAATCCGTGTCGTCCCATTAAGTGCTACACCACATATCTCTTCATTTGCGATACCGTAGGTATCACGGATAATCGCCGGTAGTAACAAATCCATCGTGGCTCCCGTGACAGCCCCACGGGTCAACTCAACGCAAACAGTGTTGATGCGCCTGTTGCTATGCAGCGCCATGTTGGAAAATGAGCAGCACACGTCCTCACTACTCAATGACTGTTGACGAACTGGTGTAGCTCGCCTGAAACAGCAGAGGGGTGCAGAGCACAACCGCACTCTACCGTGGTCAGGCAGCGAATGCTGAGGAATTAATGTACAATTGCTATGGATCCCATCACACATTGGAGGCCTGGTCACAGACCGGGCCGCGGGGGCGTTGACCCCCGGAACTCTCTCCAGGTAAACTCCTTCATGATAAAGTTGATATGTTAGCCAAGAAGAGTACCCAGAAGGAGAATGTAGAATATAACTTTGGTATAACTGTGTCTAGCATTAGGAATAATATTAGGAGAGAAGTAAATAACGAAAATGATTGTTATAGGAATGCAGTTAGAAGCCTGAGTAGATCTATAACCCACTATGATAACATGAACGTAGATAAGTATGTTTATGGAGCAAAGTGCAATGTGAACAGACTGACTGATGTAGTGGCCAGACTTAGGCTTGGTTACAAGTACTTCTGGCAGTTTGGGAGACACACAGATGATGATCAAACTAATTGTAAATTATGTGGTCAGGCATATGGTCACTGTCTTGAACACTATGTGCTTAATTGTCCACTTATTGAAGAATACAGAGACAGACAGTATAATAACCTATGTGACATGTCAAGATATCTTATTAATGAAAATAAGATACCAGATATACTAAGCAAATTTCCTAAATTTGCTTGTAACAGATAAGTGAACTATAGATATCTAGATATAAATCCATATGTAGTCCTGTTAACCCTTTGAGGCCTAGTTCCTAGGCCTTTTGTGTATCCATATGCGCTCGCGCTACCGTCCACAAGATGGGTATGAGGTGCACAATAAACTAGCCACTTCGGTGGCAAAATCTAATCTGTTGAGACTAGGTACCTCGTATAAACAATGAGTGTATATATATATATATATATATATATATATATATATATATATATATATATATATATATATATATATATATATATATATATATATATATATATACCCAGTGGCGTATATACTCTGTATTCAGTTTTATTTAAAACTCAAGATTAATGAAAGATTATCACTATAATTATATTCACGAGGTAGCACTAAACCCGTAGCAAAATGGGAGGGCAATCAGGTTCGATTCAAGGAGAGGGAGGGATAAGTAAGTTTATTTAACACAGGTACACTTAAGTACAATTATCATACATAGTGTAAAGTAAGTAGAATAACTCAAAAAGTCGGACAAAGTGACTTATTTCCAGTGTGGTCCTTGTAATTTCGTGTCATTAAACCTTAGAGTTAAAACAGCTAAGTAACTCAACTGTGTGAATATCAGCAACAATAAAATGTTATCCTAAGAATAAGGTAAACTGAGTTATTTACATTAACATTAAAGTGAGGATCAGCTTAAAAATGATAGTTACATGACTGTTAGCTGTACAAGAAATCACTCTTCTCCAACTTCTCGGATCAAGAGCCTCTCACTAGCAACGAGGCACCTTTCTTGAGGGGAGCTAATATAGGAATACCAGTGAGAGAATAACCATCGTTTGTACATAAATGAGAAAGATACGTAAACCTGTTTAGCTTTCTCTAACTCCATAAATAACAGTGAAGCCGCAAATATTTTGTATAACACATTTGTTTAGTGGAAAGGATATTAAAAAGACTGGAAACAGGTACACGGGGACATAACTGAAGGTAAACCACAGAGTCACAGGGATGCTGAGAAATTTTTCTTCAGCCTCAGAATGGTCAGGAAGTGAAACGACCTGGACAGTGAAGAGGTCAAGTGAAGATCCATACATTGTTTGAAACATGTATATGCAACACAAGTGGTCAGTTGGAGAGTCACAACTACGAGCTGAAAATCGACCACTGCAATAAATATTAAATAAGAATATTGATTTAAAAAACAAATACAATAAATCAACGAAAATAAATAAACAGCAGCAATTAAATGAGCTTTACCTTTAATGCCAGCCTTTGTTGATCATTAAAAAGATTTGGAACGAAATAAATTTTCCTCGGCATTTACCTAAAACTTTTGAATATTTTAATAAATGAATGAATTGGTTAGCAACAACTTCGCAAAATAATCAAAATGACAATATAAAGTTGCTAATGAAAAATAAACTACTTCATCTAAGTGAAGTATTATATTAATTCAGATGGAGCTTATTTTTAATTGTATTAAAGTCTTCTCTTGGTAGTAAGAAAGTTTGTAGATGAATGGTTCAGAGAACCGACATGTTGATAAATTAGACACATGTGCAACTCTTGGGTATCTTTATTGAGGAAACGTTTCGCCACACAGTGGCTTCATCAGTCCATACAAAGGAGAATCTTGAAGAACAGGAGGAGAATGAGGTAATCAGTCCCTCAACCTTGAGTCGATGTGGTCAGTCCATCAATCTTGAATAGAATACGGCATACTTGCGGAGAAGGAGCTTATAAACCGTTGGCAGGAGAGATGCAGCAGACATAGGTGGTGTCACATTTGTTCAATGTGGAAGTAGGTCGTGCCCATTCATCTACAAACCTGTCAGACACTGCAACTTCTTGGGATCTTAATACTTGGGAATTCTTCACTTGCCTAATTCTTGGGCACGACCTACTTCCACATTGAACAAATGTGACACCACCTATGTCTGCTGCACCTCTCCTACCAACGGTTTATAAGCTCCTTCTCCGCCAATGGTATTGATGACTGGACAGACATTTTTCTTAACAAATTACTTAGACTATACATGCCCATATGACAACAGGAAAATGCAAACTCCCTTCCTGTAAGCTTTTTCACCCTGAACTGTGTACCTCTTCAGTACAGGAAAGACTGTGCTATAACTTAAATTGCCAGGCATACCATCTAAAGGGGACAAAAAGATACAAAACATCCAGGCCATGGGAAAACCTGGGTAGCCACAGCCACTCAAGAGGGAGAGGTTTTTTAGTGTCAGGAAGGAAAAAAAACTGGCAGGAAATGGCAGAAATCGTACACCAAATCCAGTCATTCCTGGAGTGGAACCACAGTCGATGGCCTCTACTCCAAACCAACAGATACAGATACTAATGCCGGAAAAAAAATCCCCCCCCAGTACCAACAATACCACCAGTCCGATAACATTCTTCTTTGCAAATATACAGGGTCTAAAGCCAGCAACAAACAACAAAATACCTTTCATCCGTGGACTGCTTGCAGAGGCAAATGCAATGTTCGCGGCTTTCACTGAGACCCACATAAAGGATCACTTGGACAACGAAATATGGATCCCAGGTTACAACCTATACAGATGTGACAGAGTGAACAGGCAAAAGGGGGGGGGTTGGCCTGTACATTGCAGAGTCACTTGTTTGCACAGAACTGCTAAATGCCTCAAATGATGTAGTGGAAGTTTTAGCAGTAAAGGTCGAGAACCAAAACCTAGTCATTGTGATAGTCTACAAGCCTCCGGATGCAACATCCCAGCAATTCCAGGAACAGCTGTTAAAAATTGACCACTGTCTGGAAAACCTTCCAGCTCCTGCACCCAACATCTTGCTCCTGGGGGATTTCAACTTAAGGCACCTAAAATGGAGGAATATAGCAAATAATATTGTTGCAGTAATAACACCAGGAGGCAGCTCTGATGAAAACTCACACTCACACGAGCTTTTAAATCTCTGCACAAAATTCAATTTAAACCATCAAATAATAGAGCCTACTAGACTGGAGAATACACTAGACCTCATCTTCACTAACAATGATGATCTGATAAGAAATATCACCATATCAAAAACAATATACTCAGATCACAACATAATTGAGGTTCACTCATGTATGCGCGGAGCCCCAGACCGACATAATGAGATTAGTCACGAGGGAGCATTCACCAAATTCAACTTCAATAACAAAAACATAAAGTGGGACCAAGTAAACCAAGTCCTAACCGATATAAGCTGGGAAGATATACTAAGCAACACAGACCCCAACTTATGCCTAGAACAGATTAACTCGGTGGCACTCGATGTATGCACAAGGCTTATTCCTCTAAGAAAAAGGAGGAGTAGATGTAAAACAGAAAGAGACAGGCGCTCCCTTTACAGGCGACGGAAAAGAATAACAGAGCGGCTAAAAGAGGTCAATATATCTGAAATGCGCAGGGAGACACTGGTCAGAGAAATAGCAAGCATCGAACTTAAGCTAAAAGAATCCTTTAGGAGTCAGGAATCGCGGGAAGAACTAAAAGCTATAAATGAAATCGAAAGAAACCCAAAGTATTTCTTCTCCTATGCCAAATCAAAATCGAGAACAACGCCCAGTATTGGGCCCCTACTTAAACAAGATGGGTCCTACACAGATGACAGCAAGGAAATGAGTGAGCTACTCAAGTCCCAATATGACTCAGTTTTTAGCAAGCCGCTAACCAGACTGAGAGTCGAAGATCAAAATGAATTTTTTATGAGAGAGCCACAAAATTTGATTAACACAAGCCTATCCGATGTTATCCTGACGCCAAATGACTTCGAACAGGCGATAAATGACATGCCCATGCACTCTGCCCCAGGGCCAGACTCATGGAACTCTGTGTTCATCAAGAACTGCAAGAAGCCCCTATCACGAGCCTTTTCCATCCTATGGAGAGGGAGCATGGACACGGGGGTCGTCCCTCAGTTACTAAAAACAACAGACATAGCCCCACTCCACAAAGGAGGCAGTAAAGCAACAGCAAAGAACTACAGACCAATAGCACTAACATCCCATATCATAAAAATCTTTGAAAGGGTCCTAAGAAGCAAGATCACCACCCATCTAGAAACCCATCAGTTACACAACCCAGGGCAACATGGGTTTAGAACAGGTCGCTCCTGTCTGTCTCAACTACTGGATCACTACGACAAGGTCCTAAATGCACTAGAAGACAAAAAGAATGCAGATGTAATATATACAGACTTTGCAAAAGCCTTCGACAAGTGTGACCATGGCGTAATAGCGCACAAAATGCGCGCTAAAGGAATAACAGGAAAAGTCGGTCGATGGATCTATAATTTCCTCACTAACAGAACACAGAGAGTAGTCGTCAACAGAGTAAAGTCCGAGGCAGCTACGGTGAAAAGCTCTGTTCCACAAGGCACAGTACTAGCTCCCATCTTGTTCCTCATCCTCATATCCGACATAGACAAGGATGTCAGCCACAGCACCGTGTCTTCCTTTGCAGATGACACCCGAATCTGCATGACAGTGTCTTCCATTGCAGACACTGCAAGGCTCCAGGCGGACATCAACCAAATCTTTCAGTGGGCTGCAGAAAACAATATGAAGTTCAACGATGAGAAATTTCAATTACTCAGATATGGTAAACATGAGGAAATTAAATCTTCATCAGAGTACAAAACAAATTCTGGCCACAAAATAGAGCGAAACACCAACGTCAAAGACCTGGGAGTGATTATGTCGGAGGATCTCACCTTCAAGGACCATAACATTGTATCAATCGCATCTGCTAGAAAAATGACAGGATGGATAATGAGAACCTTCAAAACTAGGGAGGCCAAGCCCATGATGACACTCTTCAGGTCACTTGTTCTATCTAGGCTGGAATATTGCTGCACACTAACAGCACCTTTCAAGGCAGGTGAAATTGCCGACCTAGAAAATGTACAGAGAACTTTCACGGCGCGCATAACGGAGATAAAACACCTCAATTACTGGGAGCGCTTGAGGTTTCTAAACCTGTATTCCCTGGAACGCAGGAGGGAGAGATACATGATTATATACACCTGGAAAATCCTAGAGGGACTAGTACCGAACTTGCACACGAAAATCACTCACTACGAAAGCAAAAGACTTGGCAGACGATGCACCATCCCCCCAATGAAAAGCAGGGGTGTCACTAGCACGTTAAGAGACCATACAATAAGTGTCAGGGGCCCGAGACTGTTCAACTGCCTCCCAGCACACATAAGGGGGATTACCAACAGACCCCTGGCAGTCTTCAAGCTGGCACTGGACAAGCACCTAAAGTCAGTTCCTGATCAGCCGGGCTGTGGCTCGTACGTTGGTTTGCGTGCAGCCAGCAGCAACAGCCTGGTTGATCAGGCGCTGATCCACCAGGAGGCCTGGTCACAGACCGGGCCGCGGGGGCGTTGACCCCCGAAACTCTCTCCAGGTAAACTCCAGGTAATATATATATTTATATATATATTATATTTATATATATATATTATATATATATGTATATGTATATATGTATATATATATATATATGTATATATATATATATATATATGTATATATGTATATGTATATGTCGTGCCGAATATGTAAAACTGGTCAATTAGCAAGAACTCATTTAAAATTAAGTCCTTTCTAAAATTTTCTCTTATACGTTGAAAGATATATTTTTTCATTAATGTTAATGTAAAAAATTTTAATTTTGCACCAAAAGAATCTTAGAAAACTTACCTAACCTTATTATAACAAGAACAATTTATTTTAGCCTAAACCAACTATATATATTTTATATTTGTTTACAATAATTTAATACTAAACAAACACAGAGAAATATATTTTTTTCGTTACGTTCAGAATGATTTTGGCGAAATTATTGCATACACAAATTTTTGTTTGTCCTATATGGCAAGATGAGCGTTACTATTTAAGCCAAGATCGCAAGTTCTGCCTATTCGGCACGACATATATATATATATACACACACACACATATATATATATATTTTTATATATCTATATATATATATATATATATATATATATATATATATATATGTATATATATGTATATATATATATGTATATATATATATATATATATATATATATATATATATATATATATATATATATATATATATATATATGTTTATATATGTATATATATATATATATATATATATATATATATATATATATATATATATGTCGTGCCGAATAAGGAGAACTTGCCATCTTGGCTTAAATAGCAACGCTCATCTTGCCATATAGGACAAGCGAAAATTTGTGTATGCAATAATTTCGCCAAAATCATTCTGAACCTAACGAAAAAAATATATTTCATTGTGTTTGTTTAGTATTAAATTATTGTAAACAAATCTAAAATATATTTAGTTGGGTTAGGCTAAAATAAATTATTCTTGTTATAATAAGGTTAGGTAAGTTTTCTAAGATTCTTTTGGAGCAAAATTAAAATTTTTTACATTAACATTAATGAAAAAATATATCATTAAACTTATAAGAGAAAATTTTAGAAAGGACGTAATTTTAAATGAGTTCTTGCTAATTGACCAGTGTTACATATTCGGCACGACATATATATATATATATATATATATATATATATATATATATATATATATATATATATATATATATATATATATATGTATGTATATATATATATATATATATATATATATATATATATATATATATATATATATATATATATATATATATATATATATACATATATGTGTGTGTGTGTGTGTGTGTGTAGAGAGAGAGTCAAGTAGTTGAGGTAGGATCCGTACATAGCTTAAAAGAAAATGTATAACGTTCTTGAAGATATGAGAGTGAACCTGGTAGCGACCAGCGAAGAGACGGAGCCAGCTGTGAATCGACCTGCAACCACATATTAGTGAGTACATACCAGACATACATTCATATACAGGATAACCACAGAGGAAACCCAGTCAAAAGCCCATTTATCACATTTGTTAGACACTGCAACGTCATGGGATCTTGATACAAGGAATTCTTCAACACTTGTTCAACCTTTGGACGAAGACTTACTTACATTAGTGGATGGTACCACTGTGACTCCGCCTTGTCCTACTTCGACTCGCCTTCCTTAATAAAGACTCCCATATGTTACGTGTCTCATTCTTCAACATGTATTCTAAATGCATATTTATTTTATTATGTAGAGTTAAAAAATGTTGATTGTTATTTTTTATTTGGTTTTATCAATGCTTTACAATATTTTTAAACCGAAATTAGCTTTTATAAATTATAGTACACATTGCTTAATTTTCGGGAGTTTCGTAAAGACCTGATGGGGCTCGTATAGAAAGCACAGTAGAACCACCCTGCCTGCTTCCATTTGCAGTTCGTATGTTGCTTCTCAGTACAGCTTCTTGGTTAGCGCTGGCTCCAAAGACGCCACTGGCGTTGCTTTGGCTTTCATAATAGGTGGAAGGAACATCTCCATCTATAGCATTAACATTGGAGGCAGAGAGAGAGCCCTGTTGAACTGAAGGCAAGCCAGACCTAGACCTGTCTGATGAAGCCTGGGTATTAGACCCAGTAAAACCATGTTTCCTGTCCACATTTGTAGTTCCCGTGGCGCCTCTTACTACAGCTTCTTGCTTAGAACTGGCTCCAAAGTTACCATTGACGCTGCTTGGGTTTTCATAAGAACTGGGAGGAGCACCTCCGTTGATAGAATAACCAGTGACGGGAGAGAAAGAACTCTGCTGAACGGATGCCGAGCCAGACCTCTGTGACGGAGTGTTGGTATAAGACCCGGTAAACCCAACACTTCTGTCTTCATTTGCAGTTCCCGTGGTATCCTTTTCTGTTAATACAACTTCCTGCTTAGAGCTGGCTCCAAAGTTACCATTGAAGTTGTTTGGAGTTTCGTAATAAGCAGAAGGAGCACCTCCGTTAAAGGCAGTGATAGTGGAGGGAGAGACAGAACCCAGTTGAGCTGATGCCGAGTCAAACCTGTCTGATACGGCTTCGGTATTAGATCCTGTTAAACCTTCCTTTCTGCTCTCACTTGTAGTTCCTGTGTTGCCTCTTCTCAGGACTTCTGGGTTAGTGCTGGCTCCAAAGTTACTTCTAGCGACATTTGTGGTTTCATGATGCGAGGAAGAGGCACTTCCATTAATTTTGCCCACAGTGAGGGCAGAGAAAGAATCCTGTTGGTTTGATGCCGAGCCACGCCTGTCTCCATTGAATGCGTTTCCTCCATCATTGATTAAGGCATTATTTTGATTAATTCTAGAATCCACAATGTTAATGTTGCTTCCTTCTTGAGCTTGATAACTTGTCGGAGGTCCACCGTTACCGAAGGAAGATACTGATTCTTGGAGAGACGAGGCGGTGCCGAACCTATCGCCGCCGATTGCAACTTGACCAATTTGGGCATTGAGTGAGTAGAACTGTTGAGCAGTGGAACAGTCGACGTTGTACCACCAGTCACACACAAAGTACTGCTGGTTGAAGATGGTACCGTTGGGACAGAGGAATGAGTTAATCCGTCCACGGCTTTGACAGACGTGAAACACCTATAAAACAAAAAATGTTAACGAAAAAATATTATTGATTTACGTAAGTTTATTTCATCTTTGAGTACCAGTTTTAATTCCAGAGGGTATAATTAAATTATAATGGAAATAATGTAATTTACAGTAAAAAAAATCTTGCCAATTAGAAGAAAACAACCTATTTGCTTACATTGTTGCTGCAAATGTCTGGGTCACCTGCCTCGGACACAGACATGGCTTCCGTAACGAAAAAAAATTTAAATTTCACTAGATTTACTAAGGCTCTGAGTTTTCCAATAGACTAATTCCTTGATGTCTGTGAGGACTCTTGATCTAAGGAATTGGACCTGTTTTTTTCCATGGATCGAACCTGATTGACTCCCATTTCCTCCAGATGACTGTATGACCCCTATGGGCTTAACGCTCCCTCCATGAATGTAATAATAATAATAACGAATTCATGTATGTATTTTTCCAGCATAAAATCAGCACAAAGACAGAATCTTGTAGCAGTTCATGAAGTGATGTGTCTCAGTAACTCATGCTGAAGCTGTTTTTTATTTATTTATTTTTTTTTTGGAGGAAGTACAAAACCTAAACAGAGTATTCGATGCACTATTAATAATCTCCTTTTACATAGGCCTTAAGTAAAGAAAGTATTTAAAAATACATAATTTGTTTAGGTGTCTCTTCAAGCCTTACCTGGCATCGGGCCTCTTTGTCAGTGTCAGCATAGTATCCTGGGAGTAGACCATCGCAGGAGAACTTGGTACTGGGGACAGAGTCGAGGATGGGGTAGTTCTCACCGGGGACACCTCCTCCACCGATAGCATTCCCCAGGTCATTGATGGTTTCACTACCACCAGACTCCAAGAGTTGTAAGCCTACTCCAAATCCAGAACCAATCCGTCCTGGTAAAACGGCCTCCCCAGTGGCACTACCACTGGCTGTCAATCCTCCTCCACTAACGATACTGCTACTGGCTCCACTGGAAATACCTCCAAGAGTACCTCTTGTAGCTCCACTGGTCGGAAATCCCCCGCTGTTACCACGGTTGTCGTAGTAGCCACTTCTTGCAGGAGAAGTACTATGAGTTTCCCTGCTGAAACTGGTGTCGAAGGACAGCTGGGTGCCGGCTGGGGCCTGGACGCCGTCAAGGTAGGCGGCGTTGGCTACTCCTATGAGCGCTGTGAGAAAGAAAAGGTAACTTGATGCTTTTCGGTAGCTGCTTGATCCTTGTAAGTTATATCAGTATCTCATAAGCCCAGCCCCCTCCACTTTAGTGCATGCAAAGGGAAAAATGCATAGTGAGGCATAAGTTTCTAATGCAGCTAATAGTAGAAATGAAGATTTGAAACTAATCAGAGAAGACTGTAACAAATTATCATATATAATCTAATATTCCATGTTGCAAGTCCTCAAAAAAAAAAAAAAAAATCCATCTGAACAAAGATGCGTATTCCGAGTTAGTTTAGTTTAATATGTTTATTATGCACCCCATAATCATCCTGTGGGCGGTAGTCAAAAGATTACATAATGGGTCCAGGGACGAGGCCCCAAAGCTTTGATAGCTGAACAAGGTACAAAGGTAATGAACTCACAAGTTACAAAGGTAATGAATCATGTAAGTAAGTAAATTTACTTACGTTTATACATGGCTACAATCATGAACAAATTATAGAGTAATGAGCAATTCACACGTCCACACCCGGTCACAACTATAAGTTATTGGTGCAAATGTTAATTGTTGGGTCTCACACACACAGACACACACACACACACACACGCGCGCGCGCGCACGGGGCTAGGCGCTGTGAATCGACCCCCCACAACTAGGTGAGTACAACTAGGTGAGTACACACACACACACATATACACGAGTATAGAAAAGAAGTTGAATGCGGATGGAATAACGAATAAATATGAGGAGTGGCATGGAAGAATCAATGAGAAGTCCCCAGAAACGAGACTCACTGAGACAATAACAGATGCAATCTTCCCACCCAGATATCAGATCCCGAGGAAAGATAAAAGGAGCAGAGGGAGAGGAGGGGTTGCACTGCTCGTTAAAAACCAATGAAAATTTGAGGAAATGGGAGGCATGGTCGAGATTGAAGAAAGGAACTACATAGTAGGTACACTTCAGTCTGGGGAACATAAGGTAGTCATTGCAGTGATGTATAATCCACCACTGAACTGTAGGAGGCTAAGAGAGGAATATGAAGAGAGCAACAAAGCAATGGTGGACGCACTGGCTGAGGTGGCAAGAAGAACTCACTCGAGCAGAGCAAAGTTAATGGTTATGGGCGATTTCAATCACACGGAGATCGATTGGGAAAACCTGGAGCCACACGGGGGTCCCGAAACATGGAGAGCCAAGATGTTGGATGTAGTACTGGAAAACCTCATGCCTCACCATGTTAAGGACACTGCCAGAGAGAGAGAGCGGAGGATGAACCAGCAAGACTGGACCTTGTGTTCACTCTGAACAGTTCAGACATTGAGGACATCACATATGAGAGGCCCATAGGAGCTAGTGATCACGTGGTTCTGTGCTTTGAATACATAGTAGAGTTACAAGTGGAGAGGGTAACAGGAGTTGAATGGGAAAAGCCAGACTATAAAAGGGGGGACTACACAGGTTTGAGGAACTTCCTGCAGGAGGTTCAGTGGGACAGAGAACTGGTAGGAAAGTCAGTAAATGAAATGATGGAATACGTAACAAGAAAATGCAAGGAGACAGAGGAAAGGTTTGTTCCCAAGGGCAACAGAAACAATGGGAAAACCAGAACGAGCCCCTGGTTTACCCGACGGTGTAATGAGGCAAAAACTAAGTGCACTAGAGAATGGAAAAAGTACAGAAGACAAAGAACACAGGAAAATAAGGAGATTAGTCGAAAAGCCAGAAACGAGTATGCACAGGTAAGGAGGGAGGTCCAGCGACAGTATGAAAACAACATAGCATCGAAAGTCAAGTCTGACCCAAAACTGCTGTATAGCCACATCAGGAGGAAGACAACAGTCAAAGACCAGGTGATCAGGCTGAGGAAAGTAGGTGGGGAACTCACAAGAAACGATCATGAGGTATGCGAGGAGCTCAACACGAAATTTAAGGAAGTATTTACAGTAGAGACAGGAAGGGTTCTGGGAAGACAGCGCAGAGGGGAACACTGTCAGGGAATATACTAACAAGTGTTGGATGACATACACACAACGGAGGAGGAGGAGGTGCAGAAGCTGCTAAGTGACCTTGATACCTCAAAGGCAATGGGACCGGGCAACATCTCCCCGTGGGCCCTTAGAGAAGGAGCAGAGATGCTGTGTGTGCCACTAACCACAATCATCAACACATCCCTTGAAACTGGGAAACTACCTGAGGTATGTAAGACGACAAATGTAGTCCCCATTTTTAAGAAAGGAGACAGAAACAAGGCACTAAACTACAGACCAGTGTCACTGACATGTATAGTATGCTACGTCATGGAGAAGATTATCAGGAGTGGTGGAGCACCTGGAACGGAACGAGATTATAAACGACAACCAGCATTGATTCATTTTTAGGCAAATCCTGTGCCACAAACCTGGAGTTTTTTGACAAGGTAACAGAAGTAAGACACGAGAGAGAGGGGTGGGTTGATTGCATTTTCCTGGACTGCAGGAAGGCCTTTGGCACAGTTCCTCACATGACATTAGTGCAGAAGCTGGAGGATCAGGCACATATAACAAGAAGGGCACTGCAGTGGATCAGAGAATACCTGACAGGGAGACAACAACGAGTCATGGTACGAGATGAGATATCACAGTGGGCGCCTAAGACGAGCAGGGTCCCACAGGGGCCGGTCCTAGGACCAATGCTATTTTTGGTATATGTGAATGACATAATGGAAGGGTTAGACTCAGAAGTGTCCCTGTTCGTAGATGATGTGAAGTTAATGAGGAGAATTAAATCAGATGAGGATCGGGCAGGACTACAAAGAGACTTGGACAGGCTGAACACGTTACCCAGCAACTGGCTTCTCGAATTCAACCCCGCCAAATGCAAAGTCATGAAGATTGGAGAATTATACAGAAAACCGCAGACAGAGTATAGGCTAGGTGGCCAAAGACTGCAAACCTCACTCAAGGAGAAAGATCATGGGGTGAGCATAACACCAAGCACGTCTCCGGAAGCACACATCAACCAGATAACTGCTGCAGCATATGGGCGCCTGGCAAACTTGAGAATAGTGTTCCGTTACCTTAGTAAATAATCGTTCAAGACTCTGTACACTGTGTACGTCAGGCCCATACTGGAGTATGCAGCACCTGTTTGGAACACACACCTGGACAAACACATCAAGAAATTTGAGAAAGTGCAAAGGTTTGCAACAAGTTTAGTTCCGGAGCTCAGGGTAATGTCCTACTAAGAAAGGTTGAGGGGAAATCGGACTGACGACACTGGAGGACAGGAGGGTCAGGGAAGACATGATAACAACATACAAAATACTGCGTGGAATAGACAAGGTGGACAGAGTATGGATGTTCCAGGGAGGGGACACAGAAACAAGGGGTCACAATTAGAAGCTGAAGACTCAGACGAGTCACAGGGATGTTAGGAAGTACTTCTTCAGCCACAGAGTCGTCAGGAAGTGGAATAGCCTAGCAAGTGATGTAGTGGAGGCAGGAACCATACATAGCTTTAAGACGAGGTATGACAAAGTTCAGGAAGCAGAGAGAGAGAGGACCTAGAAGCGTTCAGTGGAGAGGCGGGGCCAGGAACTGAGTCTCGACCCTTGCAACCACAATTGAGTACAATTAGGTGAGTACATACGTACACACACAACACACACACAACACACACACACACACACACAAAACACACACACAACACACACCAACACACACACACACACACACACACACACACCCACACACACACACACACACACACACACACACACACAAGATGGACAAAGACAGGATGTTCCAGGGAGGGGACACAGAAACAAGGGGTCACAATTAGAAGCTGAAGACTCAGACGAGTCACAGGGACGTTAGGAAGTATTTCTTCAGTCATAGAGTTGTCAGCAAGTGGAATAGCCTAGCAAGTGAAGTAGTGGAGGCAGGAACCATACATAGTTTTAAGAAGAGGTATGACAAAGCTCAGGAAGCAGAGAGAGAGAGGACCCAGTAGCGATCAGTGAAGAGGCGGGGCCAGGAGCTGAGTCTCGACCCCTGCAACCACAATTAGGTGAGTACAATTAGATGAGTACACGCACACACACACACACACACACACTCACACACACACACACACACACACACACACACACACACACACACACACACACACACACACACACACACACACACACACACACAGAGAGAGAGGGCCCAGTAGCAACCGGTGAAGAGGCGGGGCCAGGAGCTAAGACTCGACCCCTGCAACCACAAATAGGTGAGTGCACATACACACACACACACATACACACACGCGCGCACACACACACACACACACACACACACACACACACACATACACACGTGGTAATCCTTTATTTACAGGGAGCAATGTCAGGGAATTTTTCCAGAATTGTCTGTAATATACCACTGTGGATAAAATACTTTGACGTATGTTGAACGTTTCTGTGTGAGTTGTCTCTGAATTCCGAGAGCCTATATCATTATAAAAAGTGTTCTCAAGAACAGTTCACATGCATACAAAGTAAATGGAGCTTCCAAAATGTTTCTGATAATCTTACTTCATTGTGGAAAATTTGCCGGTTTGAAACTTCTATGTTATTCTATCCAGATTCCAGATTCCAGTAGTAATTAAGTAGTATAATTATGTAATGACATACTAAATATATTTTTTTTAAATATTGTAGTTAGTGTTGGTGTCTCTCCAATAACAAAGAGCAAAGTTCATGGCTCAAGAAATCCAGCCCGTCGCGTTAGCCACTAGACTAGCTAGCCACAATAAGAAATATACCTAGTTGGTGTCTCTCCAATAACAAAGAGCAAAGTTCATGTAAGGTTTGGTAGAACATTATAATTATAATTAACAATAAGTTGGTTTTCATATTTCTAGTTCACTCAGAAAAGCTTTGACAACACCACATACGTCTTCTCCCGCCCAAACAGTCATACTCGCCAACACTGTCAATGCTGAATTGCAGAAACTATCTGTCTGGATGATGACTAATAAACTTACCCTGAATACTGATAAAACCTATTTCATTCAGTTTGGAATCAAAGCTGTAAATGTTCCACTTAACATAACGCTAAACGGATCACTAGTCACAAGACTTACAGAGGGAAAATTCCTAGGTATCCACCTTGACATTAGCCTAAAGTTCCAGACACACATACAACAAATCACCAAGAAAATCTCTGAGACTGTAGGCATACTATCAAAGATACGGTACTACGTTCCACAATCAGCTCTCCTGGCACTGTACCATTCACTCGTATACCTTTACCTCACATATGGAATTTGTGCATGGGGATCAACAACATTAACTCACCTAAGACCTCTAATAACCCAGCAAAAGGCAGCAGTCAGAATGATAACAAATTCCCACTCCCGACAGCATATTCCACCAATTTTCAAAAGTCTAAATCTGCTCACTATTAAGAACATCCACACTTATTCATGTACCTACTATATACACAGAACATTACACGTAAATATAAACCCTCCACTCAAACATACACTTATTCATGTACCTACTACATACATAGAACATTACACGCAAATATAAACCCTCCACTCAAACTTCTCCTCACCAACCTTAGCAGGACACATTACCATAACACAAGGCACAGATCTCTGTTTGACATACCTCGTGTCCATATCACACTGTGTAAAAACTCTATGCACCTAAAGGGCCCCAAAATATGGAATTCATTACCAGAAGATACTAAAGTAATCCGGTCTGAAAATCAATTTAGGACTCTTCTCAAAAGCCACTTAATCACCCTCGACTAAATGCTCAATACTCAGTATTCCCATACTCAATACATATTCCCATATCATAATTTCAATAATTACTTTTGAACCTACTATCCATTGTCGACAGGAATATAATTGAATCATTGTTTCACAAAAAGCATTTTTGAATATATGAATACGTATATCATTTGTTTTATATAAACTAGATTCACTTATAATTGACAGATCTACTGTACAACTATGACATAATTCCTTAGTGTTAAGTAGTCAGTAAGCCAATAATGTTAAGTTGGCCCATAATGCCTAGGCATAATAGAGGCTCTCTTTGCATTTCAACCCATTATTGTAAATACATAGTCTCAATGTACTATTTGCAAAGACGTAAATAAATAAATAAATAAATAAATAAATAAATAAATAAATAAATAAATAATAACAACACCATCAACACTGACTCTGAATCAAGTTATCGTCGTGCTGTGATTACCTGTTTATAATTATCTAAATAAGTTAGTGGGTTGATCACTAGCTTGTGGTCCCGCCTCTTAACTTTCGAAGGATTGAAGAGAAATGTATCCGAGTGGAATAGTGAGTGAGCCCAAGAGAGGATGAAAGAGAGACACATAGCAGCTTAAGGATAAAGACAGTTATGTACAGTTGCAGCTGTATAAGAAACGCTTCAATACGAGTAGCTTCTTCAATCTTAGTCATTAAAACTGCTGAAGCCACACATGGCGAAACATTTCCTTTAATAAATGTCCCGAACTGTGGATAAGTGTTCTTATCCACAGATTTCTTATATCACTATATCAATCATAATGAAAACAGCCTAAGCCTATATGATAACAACGCTTCACTAAAGAGGATTTTTATCTAGTCAAAACTTCATGATAAAACTACCACACTTTTATGTCTATTCATCCAGAAGTACATATGTCATGACTACTTCTGAACCTTTCTGTGACGTTGATATAAGTTCTTACCAAGTGCCAGGAAGTTATAAGCTCTCTTGTCCATATCTGCGAGGTTGCCTACGTTGCTGCTTTTCACCGTTCCAGTAGAGAGGGGATGTGATGATGCCTAGATGGAGTCTAGTCTTTTATACAGAGATAGATTGTGAAGGTCAGAGGCAGGTCGTGAATACGGCCTCCAGATGAGATTAAACCTTGCCTATAACAAGGTGGCTACTCGCAGTATTCGTGGCTGACCTCACTCACCAGTCAAGTCGTGAATTGAAAGGTAATACTTTAGTTTAGGAAATTATGATTGTGACTTTCGCGTCAGAAAATGAGTAAATTATTATTATTATTATTATCATTACATAATTTATATATATATATATATATATATATATATATATATATATATGTATATATATATATATATATATATATATATATATATATATATATATATATACATTACATATATATATATATATATATATATATATATATATATATATATATATATATATATATATATATATATATATATATGCAATAAGATCACAGTAAACAGGTGATTTCAGAATATGCAAAACAACCACTCTGAAAGAATAGAGAAATTCCAAGCGCTTTCGTGACTACTCACATTATCAAGGAACTATGATAATGTGAGTAGTCACGAAAGCGCTTGGAATTTCTCTATTCTTTCAGAGTGGTTGTTTTGCATATATATATATGTATATATATATATGTATATATATATATATATATGTATATATATATATATGTATATATATATATATAATGGTTTTATTGATAATTTGGTTCCTTAAGTATATTATTTTCGTGTTGATTAGTTCTATTAATTTAGGTTTTGGATGCATTTTACTGAAAACAAATATGGGTCAGTAACAGATATTATGTTAAAACTGATGGCTCTCACATACTTTGGTAAGAAGACCATTAAATATAATCGACGGATATCATTAATTAGTGTGGTGGAGAGAAAGCCTATGGACTGCTAATGGATCATTAATGCTGTAATTCACTTTCTATCAATTCTTTTTCTTCTTTTTCTTCTTCTATTATTATTATTATTATTATTATTATTATTATTATTATTATTATTATTATTATTATTATTATTATTATTATTATTATTATTATTATTATTATTATTATTATTATTATTATTATTATTATTATTATTATTATTATTATTATTATTATTATTATTATTATTATTATTATTATACAAAGGTAGTACTGTAAAAGCAGTATGGGTCACTCAGCAATGCTGATAATAAAATAATACTTTAAAACCTAATAAAACTGGGCGTTAAGGTAAATTCCTTGTACATGTACTGAGAGATACACATCTGGGTGTTATACACTGCTTTATATTATTATAACTAGCTATTACATATTCTGGAAACCTATAGGAATTATTTTTAGCAGTGTTAAATAATTCAGTACCTAAGATAGTTTTTTCTTATGTTGACTTTTAGTACTGTCTTATGTTAGAAATATAATAATTACTAGTACAACATTAAGTTAAAATTATAAACAAACCTCACTCCAGCTTTCTGCCGCTTCAACACTTAGATCTGCTTATTTTGTTTTGATTCATGATCTCGCTTTCCTTGACATGACTAAGTAACATAATTTTTAAAGGGAGGGGTGGACCGGTAAGCCATTGGAAGGCCTCCGTCAGATGACCAAGAGTGCCAGCTGTGAGTCATTATATGACTAAGGCCCGGTTCAACAAACACTTGTCCTGTTTCCTTACAAACCTTACCTAACCTAATCTAAGTAACTCATTTCAGTCTTTTACATGTGTAACAATGAACGTATTTGATGTCTGACGACGCTAGGCTAGTGGTATACAAGGCCGGTTTAATTTAATATCTTTAATATGCATCTCATACCCATGGTGTGGGCATCAGTCAAGAGATTGCAGAGGCACATAATGGGTCCAGAGACTGGGAAGCAAAGTCTCGATAGCTTTGCAACAAGTTACAGTGGTAATAAACTGTTTACATGTTTATGTCTGGTTACAGTCGTAATGAGTTAATTATGTATAGAAAAACACTGCAAGATTGTTGCCTTTCTCTGGTACAGCATCGATTATGAGTGCAAACACTTTGAAAATTGGAAGGCAGGGAATCTGGAAATAGTAAATTAGCAATTTTATTGGCATAGGTTTTAGTTGTTTCATTACCTACCACTCTTGAGCATTTCTGGTTTTTGCAGCTGGTCGTGGCCAGTGTTCCAGTGTGGTCCCATCTGATGAGTGCCTTGATGCTGGTCAAGGACTTTTGATCTGAGGAATGGGGGTTCCCATCCGCTTCTTTGGATCAAATATGATTACCTACCATTACTCAGGTGCTTTGTAACTCCTGCAGGTTAAGTGCTTTTCAATAACAGCAGCAGCAACAACGACAACAACAACAACAACAACAACAACAACAACAACAACAACAATAATAATAATAATAATAATACTAATAATAATAATAATAATAATAATTTAACACCTGTTGTTTCCTACCAAGGTAGTGCGACCCCCGAAAAGAAAACTTTCAGCATTATTCATGCAACAGCTGTCTTGACAGAAATGCGTAGACATCAAAATTCAATTAATCATCTAGGCACTGTAATTCCCACCTTAAGAAGTACAGTTTGGCTAACCGGTTCCTCTGGATCTCTTCATAAATATTAACTAGCTTATACTCCAACAGCACACGAAGCCATAAAATCTCTTTGTCTCCACTCACTCCAATCTAACACGCTCACATAAGCCTGCTGGATGCTCAATCCCTTACCACTAGAAATTTCCTTTACTCTTTTCCCTCCAACCTTTCCTGGGACGACTCCTAAACTTCTTCTTTTCACCCTAGATATATATACACTACTGCTCATCCTTTTGCTGCTCTATGCCCTCTAAATGCACAACCCATTTCAATAACACCTCCTCAGCTCTCTAAATTATACCTTTGGTAACTCCAATAAGATAACACAATAAGTGTCAGGGGGCCCAAGACTATTCAACCGCATCCCAGCATACATAAAGGGAAATATCAATAGACCCCTACCTGTCTTCAAGTAGGAGCTGGACAGACACATAAAGTACCTGACCAGTCAGACTGTGGTCTGTAGGTTGGATTGTGTGCAGCCTGCAGTAACAGCTTGGTTGATCAGATCCCGATCCACTGCCAGGCCTGGTTATGGACCGGGCAGCGGGAGCTTTGACCCCCGGAACACCCTCCAGGAATGGTTCTCGATCTACTGGTCACCCCGATCTCCAGTTCAGAGTACTCATGCTGAGTTCCAAGATGTGGAGACAAGTCTTCTTTTGTGGATATAGACACAAGTACATGATGTACCTGTTATAGAGGTATAATATATAACTAAAATATTTAGTGATATTTATGACTTTTATTCGAAATGCATATATAAAATATATAAGTTTTTCATTTGTGTTGTATGGCACCTGAGTAAGACCGCACTCTGATGTAATAAGCTTTCTATTAAAGCAGATAATTCTCAATTAGGTAAGGTATTGAGAAAAGAGTGGCAAATATTTACATACAATAATAAGTAGGACTATCCTAATGGACGAGTGGGAGGTCAGAGATACTATAACAACCTTGCCACCAACAGGTGGGAAGTAAGTTTTCCTTCGTCTCCAAAGTGGGAAGAGCTAGTGCTATTAGAAGCATTATTAATGCCTACATTAATTTATGATATTTATTATTTGTAAGATAAAACTTTATTTACTCGTCGAATATACGTGGAAGATCTTATTTTCCAGCTGCTGGTACTTGATAGAGACCAGAGGGAGGTTGAAGGTTTCTGTTGCCAACAGCGCTGCCTCTGCCACCGTTACCGTTATTGAAGCCTGCGTTTCCGTTACCACCTCTACCGGTGACGCTTCCACTTCCACCTATTGGGGGTGGTCCATAAGACTGTGAAGGAGCACCAACGTTCCCAATTCCACCTAGAGCGCTTGAGAACGATCCTTGTTGACCGGAAGGACCACCAAATCCTCCTCCAGTGCCGCTAAAACCATTGCCGTTAATATTTCCACCGGTATAACTGCTACCACTACCTCTGATTTTTCCGATTTCAGCGTTGAGGAAATAGAACTGTTGAGCAGTGGAACAGTCGAAATTGAACCACCAGACACACACGAAGTACTGCTGGCTGAAGATGGTACCGTTGGGACACAGGAACGAGTCGATTCTTCCACCTTGTTGACAGATGTGAAATACCTGAGAATGTGAACCTTGATAAAATGTTTTTCACATAAGAATAACGTCATTTCTTAAATAGTTATGTTATATGAGAGAGGAGAAAAGTAGATGCTGAGTACACTCTCTTGCAACTATAATACCTATAGCAACACGTTCTCTGACAGTCCTGGGGATTATCCTCACACACTGTCCGGTCTCCTAAGAGTGGAAATGAAATATTAGAAGATTAAAAGCTACTTATAAACACACACATAGTTAACCAAAGTTATTTCTACCCTAGATGTAAATATAAGTTCGTAAGATTTACCGTGAGACAGAAAGAAAAAATCAGCAGTGTTGCCAGACTTAAAAAAAAAAATAAATCGGTTTCCATTTCATACTCATTGACTCGACGGTAATATGTATTTTCATGGGTGACAGATATCTGTCAACCTAATTGTAGCTGTCTGTCAACCTGATGATTGCTGTCAGCCTGATGATTTCTGCCAACCTGATGATTGCTGTCAACCTGATGATTGCTGTCAACCTGATGATTGTGTTCCATCTGCTGTTTTAAAGACAATAGTCAGAAACACCAGTGAGGCTTGGGTTGAGAGAGGTGTATATTTTCACCTGATGAGGTGATCGTTGCACAGCTATTCTCCCTGACTACACTAACGACCCGCAGCCATCATAGTATACTAAAAGGACCAGTTACACTTGCATGGAACACAATGGATTTAAAGCAGTAACCAAATGGCTAGCGCTCGTGCAGTTTGAAAATCGTATTTCTGCTTCACATATTGGGAGGAGAGAAAAGTTAATTTGTGAGGTTTGTAAAATATAAACTGTACATGAGTTATCAAGGCAAAAAATGATGACTGCTGATGATTGTTGTCAACTTGATGGTTGCCGTCTGTCAACCTGATGGTTGCTGTCTGTCAACCTGATGGTTGCTGTCTGTCAACCTGATGGTTGCTGTCTGTCAACTTGATGGTTGCTGTCTGTCAGCGTACTACCAGTGTGTAAAGACGAGGAAGTCTTCTTGTATTCTCCTCCTCACTGTAACATTTTTTCCACATCAGTAGTTACATGTATTACAGTGATTTATTTCTAAATGCATCAATATGCATATCTAGAAAATTTTGCCTTTTCAAAATATGAAATTCTTGAAAAGTTTTAGTACAAAATGATAGATTCACTGAATGTCATTCATAGTTGGAGAAAAAAATCTAGGGAAATTTTGTTAATCCAGTCTTTGTGTCAAACCACAAATTATATGGTAAACGATCTGCTTATATAAGCCAAGAAGTATATCTTCCTTGATGCGAATGCATTGAAAGAAGCAGTAAATATACACTGAAGGATGTTTCAGTATAAGTACGCTTAGAGTTCACTTTAATCCCTACATCAGGCATTAATCACTGTTTTACTTACCAAGACATATCAGCAACCATAAATAGATGAGCATATTATATTTCTGACAGCCGGCTTCTAGTGCAGTACAAGACTTGCTTTACATCCGGCCTCTGGGGCAGTGGAAGACTCACCTGACAGCCGGCATCGAGGGCAGTAGAAGACTTGCTTTACATCCGGCCTCTGGGGCAGTGGAAGACTCACCTGACAGCCTGCCTCGGGGGCAGTGTCAGCGTAATAACCGGGAAGCTGACCGTTGCAGGAGAAGCCGGTATTTGGGACGTAGGCCAGGATGGGGTAGTCTTTGCCAGGTACACCACCTCCAGGGATGATGGTGGCTAAGTCAGCAATGGTGGCACCACCACCAAAGCCTCCATTGTATCCTCCACTTCCACCTCCGCTGCCACTAAATCCTCCGCTTCCGCCTCCGCTGCCACCAAATCCACTGCTTTGACTTCCGATGCTACCAGATCCTCCATTAACATCGCTGTAACTGCTCCCTCCACTTCCACCTCTGCTCCCTCCTCTGCTGTATCCTAGACTGCCTACTCCACCGAATCCTCTGTTTCCTCCAGCGTTACCACCAGCAAATCCTTCACCGCCACCACCAGTGGAGGAGAGGTGGTTAGCAGACGAAGTCTTGGGCCCATCGAAGTAGGTGGCGCTGACTACACCCACGAACACTGAGTATGAGATCAAATTAGTTACTGGAAGAGTTAAGATGAACTAAATAAACTTTTTACAACTACGAATTGCTAAAGATTTCTTGAAATGAATGGCAACACATAAACTGAAACTCGACCTTTGCTACCTGAACATTTATGAAGGGGTTCATGAAAACCGGCAGGCCGGACTTGAGTCCTGGAGATGGGAAGTACAGTGCCTGCACTCTGAAGGAGGGGTGTTAATGTTGCAGTTTAAAAACTGTAGTGTAAAGCACTCTTCTGGCAAGACAGTGATGGAGTGAATGATGGTGAAAGTTTTTCTTTTTCGGGCCACCCTGCCTTGGTGGGAATCGGCCAGTGTGATAATAAAATAATAAAATACACATCTTTTGGTGTATATACACAGGAAGGCAAGTGTTTTCCTGCACCCGATAAGTATCCATGAGAAAGGCAAACCGAGTAATCTAGCGGAAAGCCGCCCCTTGTGACAGTGGCAAGGAGGCCAAGATAAGCTGTGTATTACCAAGGGAAACTACCAGATGGGAGGTGGGAAATTACTAGAAGTGGAAGTGGCGGGAGGTGGGAAGTGATGGGGGGTGGGAAGTGACGGGAGGGAAAAAGGTGCCATGATGCTGGTGGGGCTCTCGATCCAAGGAATTGGAGCTATCCTCTCTTTCCTCTGATCAAATCTGATTTCCTCTTATACCCCATGTGCTGAATGACCATTTCGAGTATAACACTTCTTCAAGAATATATAAATATAATAATATAGTAATAATAATAATACATACCATAGAGTGGGACAAGTAGCGGTAAATGGGTAAGAATTATAAACAGAGGGAGATTTACACCAGAGAGCATAGACAAAGGTCAGTCAACAAACAAGATGGGTCAACAAAGTCAGTCAACAAACAAGGTCAGTCAACAAAGTCAACAAACAAGATGGGTCAACAAAGTCAGTCAACAAATGAGATCAATCAACAAACAAGGCAGTGTCAAAGTACCACAACTTTGTCATTCTGTATCAAGACAATACAAACTGGTGACATGCTGATTTTATTTGTTTTATTCTGATTTCTGGTGGCAGCTAAACTAATCCAGGGAACAGAGTAAACACCCAGGGCTTAGAGCGAGCACATAGGACCTAGAACAAAGACCCATGGTCAAGAACAAAGACCCAGGGCCTAGAACAAAGACCCAGGGCCTAGAACAAAGACCCAGGGCCTAGAACAAAGACCCAGGGTCTAGAACAAAGACCCACCCAGGGTCTAGAACAAAGACCCAGGGTCTAGAACAAAGACCCAGGGCCTAGAACAAACACCCAGGGTCTAGAACAAACACCCAGGGCCTAGAACAAACACCCAGGGCCTAGAACAAAGTACCTTGAGTTAAGAGCAAACATCCAGGAATAAGGAAAAACACTAAGGTTGAAAATCAACACTCGGAGTTGACAGCAAACACTCAGGGTATAAAATAACGAACAAAATTATAAGCAAAACTCCCATGTGTTCACTATGATTCCTGGATAATTAATCATAACCCGACCATTAATTATGACTTTTATGAAGGAAGGCTGTGTGCAAGACACACTGGTTTCATAAATGAAAGAAAGAAATACAAGAAATGAGTGGATAGGAGCGCTACATTTGATTTCTTGTGTAATATAGGCTTAATATATCCAGGAGTTCTCAGTGACCAGTGTCACTAGTAAACCAAATAGCAAAACACCAAGCTTCATAAGAGATAAACAGTCTTAGTTACATTTTAATGTAAGTGTGGATTAGAATACTGTAGTTAGGGTATTAGTTGAGACACATGTAAGGAATAGTTTCGTGAGAAGATGGATTAGTTCCATTGAAAAGTGAACTGGGGTTCTTGCTGTAATTGTGCTACGTAAGTTATATGACTATGAAATGACGGCTAGGTGTCAGTTAAAGATTAACTGGATACAACTAATGTGCTATTATATCAACTTGAGTTACATAGACAGTGCTTAAGAGACAGCAGATTGCCTCTTCACACTGGAAAACTGAAACATTATCCTTTTGACACTACACTAGTGTCAAGTACATGATACGGTCTACATACAAGAGTGGTGACATCTACAAGACGTTCTGTTCATAATGTGAGAGGGTCACGTTCTCTGATCTTACCCAGCATCACAACTTTATGAGCTTCACCTCCCATGTCTGAGATCACTCGGCTCACTTATAACTTCCCTTAAACACGCAGAAGTTACACGAGGAGATGTGCTTGTGGTAGAGGTGGCGCCAGGTGTGAGGCTGTCACGTTGCTTGCCCCTTATATATACGTCGAGGCGGTGAGGTCAGGATATGACATTTTTTCGATTCATTTTTTTTTTTGCGCCTTGGCTGCAACTTTGTTTTGTGCTCCATGCTTATCTTACGAGTGATAGTATTTTGTGGAGCTCATCTTGTGACCTGTAGCTCATTGTGTACTCCATGTGGTAGTTCATATATATATATATAAATATTCAAACAGCTCCGGGGAGAACCTTGAGTTTTCCCTGAGGTACGTTTATTGTCTTCTCTGAGGATGAGGGTCCCCATTCCAGCTATAGAGGTGGTACTTTTTATATAAATATATATATATATATATATATATATATATATATATATATATATATATATATATATATATATATATATATATATATATATATATATATATATAATAGAAGGATTCTGTGATTCTTGAAAAAAATACCATTTTTTGAAATGAGACTTTGCTGTAAATTAATTATAAGTTATGACAAATTATGATAGCAGTGTTCACTGAGAGGAACATGTTACTAATGCACAGAGGTTTGTATTTTTTAAATGTATATACACTGAGAATTAGATTCCTATTTACTGACTGAAGTATTGTTGAGTGCGAGTGTAGTGCTTCAATAATAATAATAATAATAATAATAATAATAATAATAATAATAATAATAATAATAATAATAATAATAATGCTACTAAAATAAATATTTTTGGGGCAAGAATTTATTGGAAATAATACTTCTCTTATAAATAGAATTAATACGTATCGTTACATACCGGAAAAAATCTATATAAAGTGTGAGTTCCTTTTTTATGTAAATTCTGTTTGTTATGTTCATTTAATGTTAATAAAATAAATAATCCCCAACATATATTATTTGATAATTATGAAACACTTGTACGTAAATGAATTGAAAAACAAAAACAATCAGTTGAATCTGTTCAGGTTAACTTAGGTTAGGTTAGGTTAAGTTAGGTTAGGTTAGGTTAGGTTAGGTTAGGTTAGGTTAGGTTAGGTTAGATTAGATTAGGTTAGGTTAGGTTAGGTTATGTAAGGTTAGGTTAGGTTAGGTAAGGTTAAGTAAGGTTAGGTTAGGTTAGGTTAGGTTAGGTTAGGTTATGTTAGGTAAGGTTAGGTTAGGTTAGGTTAGGTTAGGTTAGGTTAGGTTATGTTAGGTAAGGTTAGGTAAGGTTAGGTTAGGTTAGATTAGGTTAGGTTAGGTTAGGTTAGGTTAGGTTAGGTTAGGTTATGTTAGGTAAGGTTAGGTAAGGTTAGGTTAGGTTAGGTTAGGTTAGGTTAGGTAAGGTTAGGTAAGGTTAGGTTAGGTTAGGTTAGGTTAGGTTAGGTTAGGTTATGTTAGGTAAGGTTAGGTAAGGTTAGGTTAGGTTAGGTTAGGTTAGGTTAGGTTAGGTTAGGTTAGGTAAGGTTAGGTAAGGTTAGGTTAGGTTAGATTAGGTTAGGTTAGGTTAGGTTAGGTTAGGTTAGGTTAGGTTAGGTTAGGTAAGGTTAGGTAAGGTTAGGTTAGGTTAGGTTAGATTAGATTAGGTTAGGTTAGGTTAGGTTATGTAAGGTTAGGTTAGGTTAGGTAAGGTTAAGTAAGGTTAGGTTAGGTTAGGTTCAATCTGGAATCTTAGGTTAGGTTAGGTTAGGTTATGTTAGATTAGATTAGGTTAGGTTAGGTTAGGTTATGTAAGGTTAGGTTAGGTTAGGTAAGGTTAAGTAAGGTTAGGTTAGGTTAGGTTAGGTTAGGTTAGGTTATGTTAGGTAAGGTTAGGTTAGGTTAGGTTAGGTTAGGTTAGGTTAGGTTATGTTAGGTAAGGTTAGGTAAGGTTAGGTTAGGTTAGATTAGGTTAGGTTAGGTTAGGTTAGGTTAGGTTAGGTTAGGTTATGTTAGGTAAGGTTAGGTAAGGTTAGGTTAGGTTAGGTTAGGTTAGGTTAGGTAAGGTTAGGTAAGGTTAGGTTAGGTTAGGTTAGGTTAGGTTAGGTTAGGTTAGGTAAGGTTAGGTAAGGTTAGGTTAGGTTAGGTTAGGTTAGGTTAGGTTAGGTAAGGTTAGGTAAGGTTAGGTTAGGTTAGATTAGGTTAGGTTAGGTTAGGTTAGGTTAGGTTAGGTTAGGTTAGGTTAAGTAGGGTTAGGTTAGGTTAGGTTAGGTTAGGTTAGGTAAGGTTAGGTTAGGTTAGGTAAGGTAAGGTTAGGTTAGGTTAGGTTACGTTAGGTTAGGTTAGGTAAGGTTAGGTTAGGTTAGGTTAGGTTAGGTTAGGTTATGTTAGGTAAGGTTAGGTTAGGTTAGGTTAGGTTAGGTTAGGTTAGGTTAGGTTACGTTAGGTAAGGTTAGGTTAGGTAAGGTTAGGTTATGTTAGGTTAGGTTAGGTTAGGTTAGGTTAGATTAGGTTAGGTTAGGTTAGGTTAGGTTAGGTTAGGTTAGGTTAGGTTAGGTTATGTTAGGTAAGGTTAGGTAAGGTTAGGTTAGGTTAGGTTAGGTTAGGTTAGGTAAGGTTAGGTAAGGTTAGGTTAGGTTAGGTTAGGTTAGGTTAGGTTAGGTTATGTTAGGTAAGGTTAGGTAAGGTTAGGTTAGGTTAGGTTAGGTTAGGTTAGGTAAGGTTAGGTAAGGTTAGGTTAGGTTAGGTTAGGTTAGGTTAGGTTAGGTTATGTTAGGTAAGGTTAGGTAAGGTTAGGTTAGGTTAGGTTAGGTTAGGTTAGGTTAGGTTAGGTTAGGTAAGGTTAGGTAAGGTTAGATTAGGTTAGGTTAGGTTAGGTTAGGTTAGGTTAGGTTAGGTTAGGTTAAGTAGGGTTAGGTTAGGTTAGGTTAGGTTAGGTTAGGTAAGGTTAGGTTAGGTTAGGTAAGGTAAGGTTAGGTTAGGTTAGGTTACGTTAGGTTAGGTTAGGTAAGGTTAGGTTAGGTTAGGTTAGGTTAGGTTAGGTTATGTTAGGTAAGGTTAGGTTAGGTTAGGTTAGGTTAGGTTAGGTTAGGTTAGGTTAGGTTACGTTAGGTAAGGTTAGGTTAGGTAAGGTTAGGTTATGTTAGGTTAGGTTAGGTTAGGTTAGGTTAGGTTAGGTTAGGTTAGGTTAGGTTAGGTTAGGTTAGGTTAGGTTAGGTAAGGTTAGGTTAGGTTAGGTTAGATTAGGTTAGGTTAGGTTAGGTTAGGTTAGGTTAGGTTAGGTTAGATTAGATTACGTTAGGTTAGGTTAGGTTAGGTAAGGTTAGGTTATGTTAGTTAAGGTTAGGTAAGGTTAGGTTAGGTTAGGTTAGGTTAGGTTAGGTAAGGTTAGGTTAGGTTAGGTTAGGTTAGGTTAGGTTAGGTTAGATTAGGTTAGGTTAGGTTAGGTTAGGTTAGGTTAGGTGTGGTAAGTTTAGGTTAGGTTAGGTTAGGTTAGATTAGGTTAGGTTAGGTTAGGTTAGGTTAGGTTAGATTAGATTAGGTTAGGTTAGGTTAGGTTAGGTAAGGTTAGGTTAGGTTATGTAAGGTTAAGTAAGGTTAGGTTAGGTTAGGTTAGGTTAGGTTAGGTTAGGTTAGGTAAGGTTAGGTTAGGTTAGGTTAGGTTGGGTTAGGTTAGGTTAGGTAAGGTTAGGTAAGGTTAGGTTAGGTTAGGTTAGGTAAGGTTAGGTAAGGTTAGGTTAGGTTAGATTAGGTTAGGTTATTTTAGGTTATGTTAGGTAAGGTTAGGTAGGGTTAGGTTAGGTTAGGTTAGGTTAGGTTAGGTTAGGTTAGGTTAATTTAGGTAAGGTTAGGTTAGGTTAGGTTAGGTTAGGTTAGGTTAGGTAAGGTTAGGTTAGGTTAGGTTTTGTTAGGTTTGGTTAGGTTAGGTTAGGTTAGGTAAGGTTAGGTTAGGTTAGGTTAGGTTAGGTTAGGTTAGGTAAGGTTAGGTTAGGTTAGGTTAGATTAGGTTAGGTTAGGTTAGGTTAGGTTAGATTAGGTTAGGTTCGGTTAGGTTAGGTTAGGTTAGGTTAGGTTAGATTAGGTTAGGTTAGGTAAGGTTAGGTTAGGTTAGGTTAGGTAAGGTTAGGTTAGGTAAGGTTAGGTTAGGTTAGATTAGGTTAGGTTAGGTTACTTTAGGTTAGGTTAGGTTAGGTTAGATTAGGTTAGGTTAGGTTAGGTTAGGTTAGGTTAGGTTAGGTAAGGTTAGGTAAGGTTAGGTTAGGTTAGGTTAGGTTAAAGAACCGATCCCTTGTGTTCTGGTGATTCGATTCCTGCTCCAGGAAGATCTTATTCTGAATGTGAAGCCACCTGCACCCATTAGTGACTTTGTAATGAGCCAAGAATTACTGTATCGAACAGTCGAGTTGAGCACTCCTAGCAGAAGAGTTAGTAATTCCACAGTCACTAGTGAATGCAGCTGTATCTTTTGTAGATACTCGTTCGAACTGTCCTCAGTCAAGGCATGTGTTAGCCATTGCATAGGAATTCGATCCTCCCAGAGATGATAACCATTCTGCATATGTAAACCTCACCCTCGCAGAATTGGGTTTAAGTGTAAACAGCCTGTATAATTAGATGTCCGAGATGAATGAAACTCTCAACTGTGTGTCTTGTTATTAGCTGATCAGTTTGTCAGAAATTTTCGTGTTCACGTTCCCTCCGTATTCTGAGAATTTGACAGTAATGATCTGAGTGCGCCAGATTTTGCTGTTAATTACTTTCACTTTGTAAATATATATATTTATTCTTCCTAAGAATCCGTAGAGTGCATGAATACAGATCGATCGATCAATTCCATCCATATTGTACAATGATTTGTTCTTATAGTTTGTAACTCATTACGTTAAAAGTGATTACGTTAACACCTATTACGTAAAACTCATTTTGTTAACATCCATTATGATACCATCCATTAGTTCTAAGTTATATATGAATTTGTTATTGTATAGAATCAGCCCATAACCACTTGCCTGTTCAGCCTATAGCATAGTACTGTATGTCGAGACGACATACGTAACATGACCGAGCTGTCAGCATAGTTGCTGATCCCCTTATGTGTGTTTATATAGAAGATCCCTTTAGGCCGAGTGACTGTTTGTGTGACGTGACGGGATGCGCATGTGTACGTTCGTACCTCTGCCTCCCTCTCAGTCGGCGCATAGACATCCAATTAGGCAGTGACACGGCAAGGCTGGGCTCCATCTCCCATTACCACAGTCTGACTGTATAGTGTTACCATCCAACAAGTGTGTCTATCTTCAATCCTCGATATCTCAATTTAAGAACCCATACGACAAGGTTAGGTTAGGTTAGGTTAGGTTAGGTTAGGTTAGGTAAGGCTAGGTTAGGTTAGGTTAGGTGAGGTTAGGTTAGGTTAGGTAAGGTTAGGTAAGGTTAGGTTAGGTTAGGTTAGGTTAGGTTAGGTTAGGTTAGGTTAGGTAAGGTTAGGTTAGGTTATGTTAGGTAAGGTTAGGTTAGGTTAGGTAAGGTTAGGTTAGGTTAGATTAGGTTAGGTTAGGTTAGGTTAGGTTAGGTTAGGTTAGATTAGGTTAGGTAAGGTTAGGTTAGGTAAGGTTAGGTTAGGTTAGGTTAGGTAAGGTTAGGTTAGGTTAGGTTAGATTAGGTTAGGTTAGGTAAGGTTAGGTTAGGTTAGGTTAGGTTAGGTAAGGTTAGGTTAGGTAAGGTTAGGTTAGATTAGGTTAGGTTAGGTTAGGTTATGTTAGGTTAGGTTAGGTTAGGTTAGGTTAGATTAGGTTAGGTTAAGTTAGGTAAGGTTAGGTTAGGTTAGGTTAGGTTAGGTAAGGTTAGGTTAGGTAAGGTTAGGTTAGGTTAGGTTAGGTTAGGTAAGGTTAGGTTAGGTTAGGTTAGGTTAGGTAAGGTTAGGTTAGGTTAGGTTAGGTAAGGTTAGGTTAGGTTAGGTTAGGTTAGGTTAGGTTAGGTTAGGTAAGGTTAGGTTAGGTTAGATTAGGTTAGGTAAGGTTAGGTTAGGTTAGGTTAGGTAAGGTTAGGTTAGGTTAGGTTAAGTTAGGTAAGGTTAGGTAAGGTTATGTAAGGTTAGGTTAGGTTAGGTTAGGTAAGGTTAGGTTAGGTTAGGTTAGGTTAGGTAAGGTTAGGTTAGGTTAGGTTAGGTTAAGTTAGGTTAGGTAAGGTTAGGTATGGTTAGGTAAGGTTAGGTTAGGTTAGGTTAGGTTAGGTTAGGTTAGGTTAGGTTAGGTTAGGTAAGGTTAGGTAAGGTTAGGTTAGGTTAGGTTAGGTTAGGTTAAGTTAGGTAAGGTTAGGTTAGGTTAGGTTAGGTAAGGTTAGGTAAGGTTAGGTTAGGTTAGGTTAGGTTAGGTTTGGTTAGGTTAGGTAAGGTTAGGTTAGGTTAGGTTAGGTTAGGTTAGGTTAGGTAAGGTTAGGTTAGGTTAGGTAAGGTTAGGTTAGGTTAGGTTAGGTTAGGTTAGGTTAGGTACGGTTAGGTACGGTTAGGTTAGGTTAGGTTAGCTTAGGTTAGGTTAGGTTAGGTTAGGTAAGGTTAGGTAAGGTTAGGTTAGGTTACGTTAGGCTAGGTTAGCTTAGGTTAGGTTAGGTTAGGTTAGGTAAGGTTAGGTTAGGTTAGGTTAGGTTAGGTTAGGTTAGGTAAGGTTAGGTTAGGTTAGGTTAGGTTAGGTAAAGTTAGGTTAGGTTAGATTAGGTTAGGTTAGGTTAGGTAAGGTAAGGTAAGGTAAGGTTAGGTTAGGTTAGGTAAGGTTAGGTTAGGTAAGGTTAGGTTAGGTTAGGTTAGGTTAGGTTAGGTTAGGTAAGGTAAGGTTAGGTTAGGTTAAGTTAGGTTAGGTTAGGTTAGGTAAGGTTAGGTTAGGTTTGGTTAGGTTAGGTTAGGTTAGGTTAGGTAAGGTTAAGTTAGGTTTGGTTAGGTTGGGTTAGGTTAGGTTAGGTTAGGTTAGGTTAGGTTAGGTTAGGTTATTTTAGGTAAGGTTAGGTTAGGTTAGGTTAGGTTAGGTTAGGTAAGGTAAGGTTAGGTTAGGTTAGGTTAGGTTAGGTTAGGTAAGGTTAGGTTAGGTTAGGTTAGGTTAGGTTAGGTAAGGTAAGGTTAGGTTAGGTGAGGTTAGGTTAGGATAGGTTAGGTAAGGTTAGGTTAGGTTAGGTTAGGTTAGGTTAGGTTAGGTTAGGTTAGGTAAGGTTAGGTTAGGTTAGGTTAGGTTGGGTTAGGTTAGGTTAGGTTAGGTTAGGTTAGGTTAGGTAAGGTTAGGTTAGGTTAGGTTAGGTTAGGTAAGGTAAGGTTAGGTTAGGTTAGGTTAGGTTAGGTTAGGTTAGGTAAGGTTAGGTTAGGTTAGGTTAGGTTAGGTTAGGTTAGGTTAGGTAAGGTTAGGTTAGGTTAGGTTAGGTTAGGTTAGGTTAGGTTAGGTTAGGTTAGGTTAGGTTAGGTTAGGTTAGGTTAGGTTAGGTTAGGTTAGGTTAGGTTAGGTTAGGTTAGGTTAGGTTAGGTTAGGTAAGGTTAGGTTAGGTTAGGATAGGTTAGGTTAGGTTAGGAAAGGTTAGGTCTACCTGAAGGGAATTCCGTGGATCAATGTCCCCGCGGCCCGGTCCACGACCAGGCCTCCCGGCGGATCTGAGCCTGATCGACGAGGCTGTTACTGCTGGCCGCACGTAATGCAACGTACGAACCACAGCCCGGCTGATCCGGCACCGTCTTTAGGTATCTGTCCAGCTCCCTCTTGAAGACAACCAGGTAAGGTAAGGTAAGGTAAGGTAAGGTAAGGTTAGGTTAGGTACGGTAAGGTTAAGTTAGGTTAGGTAAGGTAAGGTAAGGTAAGGTTAGGTTAGGTAAGGTAAGGTTAAGTTAGGTTAGGTTAGGTTAGGTTAGGTTAGGTTAGGTTAGGTTAGGTTAAGTTTGTCGGGAAACAGGACAAGTGTTTCCTGCCGCGGGTCTTAATCATATGATGACCCACAGTTGGAGCTTTTGGTCATTTGACCGAGGCCTTCCGCTGGCTTACCGGTTCTCCTCTTTAAAAAATATGTTATGATTATAACTATTAGAGTTGAATCTTAATAATCTCTTACAATTTATTTACTTATACAAGTACTAATAATATTAGAATTATCAATTATTTACCTGCAATTACTTCTTCGAGGTTAAGGGACTGGTAACATCAACACCTCTTCGCTGCCTCTGCTGTCTTCAGTTTTAGTCTCCTCTCCATTCGTTTGAAGAGGAAGCCTTTTGTGTAGGCGAAAGCGTCTTACTCATGTTTCAGATTCTTAGTCTTCCTTCTGTGAAGATTCCCTCTGACGAGGGTCTTAAGTCATGTGACCCACTTCGTAAAACTTTTTATTATGAGACCGAAGCCTTCCTGTCTCACCTTCCTGTCTTACCTTCCTGTCTCACCTTCCTGCCTTCACCTTCTTTAAGAATTAAATTCATATAATTAGAAGTAATATTGTCTGTTTATTTTTCAGGGACAGTCATATGACACTGGTCTTCGTCATAAAATGAGCTCGTTCAGTGATGTCCGCCCTCTCGGGAGGGCTCGATAAAACAGTGGTCTCTGTGGTCACGTGGAAATGGTGCCTGTCAATTGTCGTATAAGTGTAGTGGACGGAGGGAGCAGCGGGCGCAAGCTTACTAGTGGTTTGTCACATGACAAACCACTCAGAAGGGGCGAAACAATATTTCTGACACGCGAAGGTGGGGTAGCCAATGACCCTATGGGAGGTCACGGCAGCAGCGACCACTAGCCCTATGGCAGGCCACGGCAGCAGTACTATTAGTCGAATGGCAGGCCATGGCAGTAGTGAAAGTTAGCCCTAGGCAGGTCAAAGCAAAAGTGACAGCTGGCTTAACAATGTTGGACTTGCTAATTTGTGCAAGATGATACTTTTCTCCTCGTTATTTAAACAGGAAACAAATGCTGTACTTTTTCTTGCTCTAAGATGAATTGTCATTTGACAGCCTTTAACTGAGCACTACTGGCGGGAGACTGGTGTTAAGACATCAATCAATACCAGAGTGAGGGTTCAACTGGTGTCAAGACAACAATACCAGAGTGAGGGTTCAACTGGTGTCAAGACAACAATACCAGAGTGAGGGTTCAACTGGTGTCAAGACAACAATACCAGAGTGAGGGTTCAACTGGTGTCAAGACAACAATACCAGAGTGAGGGTTCAATTGGTGTCAAGACAAAAATACCAGAGTGAGAGTTCAATTGGTGTCAAGACAACAATATCAGAGTGAGGGTTCAACTGGTGTCAAGACAACAATAGCAGAGTGAGGGTTCAACTGGTGTCAAGACATCAATACCAGAGTGAGGGTTTAACTGGTGTCAAGACATCAATACCAGAGTGAGGGTTCAACTGGTGTCAAGACAACAATACCAGAGTGAGGGTTCAACTGGTGTCAAGACATCAATATCAGACTGAGGGTGCAACTGGTGTCAAGACAATAATACCAGAGTGTGGGTGCAACTGGTGTCAAAACAACAATACCAGAGTGAGGGTTCAATTGGTGTCAAGACAACAATACCAGAGTGAGGGTTTAACTGGTGTCAAGACATTAATACCAGAGTGAGGGTTCAACTGGTGTCAAGACATCAATACCAGACTGAGGGTGCAACTGGTGTCAAGACAACAATACCAGAGTGAGGGTTTGACTGGTGTCAAGACAACAATACCAGAGTGAGGGTTCAATTGGGTCAAGACATCAATACCAGAGTGAAGGTTTGATTGGTGTCAAGGCATCAATACCAGAGTGAGGGTTGAACTGGTGTCAAGACAACAATACCAGAGTGAGGGTGCAACTGGTGTCAAGACAACAATACCAGAGTGATGGTTTGAATGGTGTCAAGACAACAATATCAGAATGAGGGCTCAACTGGTGTCAAGACAACAATACCAGAGTGAGGGTTCAACTGGTATCAAGACAACAATACCAGAATAAGCGTTCAACTGGTGCCAAGACAACAATACCAGCGTGAGGGCTCAACTGGTGTCAAGACAACAATACCAGAATGAGGGTTCAACTGGTGTCAAGACAACAGTACCAGAGTGAGGGTTCAACTGGTGTCAAGACAACAACACCTGTGGGACGCAATGCCTGGGGCTGCCTGTGGGACGCAATGCCTGTGGCTCCCTGTAGGACGCAATGCCTCGAGCTCCCTGTAGGACGCAATTCCTGGGGCTCCCTGTAGGACGCAATGTCTGGGGCTCCCTGAAGGACGCAATCCCTTGGGCTCCCTGTAGGACGCAATCCCTGGGGCTCCCTGTAGGACACAATGCCTGGGGCTCCCTGTAGGACGCAATCCCTTGGGCTCCCTGTAGGACGCAATGCCTGGGGCTCCCTGTAAGACGCAATCCCTGGGGCTCCCTGTAGGACGTAATTCCTGGGGCTCCCTGTAGGACGCAATCCCTGGGGCTCTTTGTAGGACGCAATCCACGGGGTTCCCTGTAGGACGGAATCTACACTAGGAAATAGGTTTATTAACAGGTTTAAAACCTTTGAGTTAGACGAGGTCCACTAAAGCTGTACACTCCCTCTCAAGAATATTCTTAACCTTTACACAGGGATAAAAGTAAACTCAGTGTAAATATACAGAGTGATGCACACGTCTCTTTGTATATACCCTGACACTACGTGCTTGTGGTTTCTGTGTTTTCTTCGTCAGGAAACAGAGCAAGTGTCTCCTCACACGGATCTTTGTCACACAATGACCTGCTCTATGGCTCAACATAAGCTGCACTTCATTTTTTTTAATGGTTGGTTTGTTAGGTTATGTCACCTGTACCCCACAAGTCAAGGATACTTTGATTCCAAACACAAGGATTAAAGTAAATTCCAAGTATATACATAGTTATATATAAACTCTCTATATGTATATACACCGTCAGTCTCAATATCCACACAACAAGAGAGGTATATATTCCTCACATTACATTTTTTTTTTTTGCTGGAACAAAAGTGGGATGGCAAGAATGAAATCTGGAGAAACTGGAAAAGGACAAATAAGTGAAAATAATGCGGTGAGTAGACATATAAAGTCTGGTAAAAATGGTTACATGACTTGATCCCTTTGTGTTAGCTTAAAGAATGTGACTTTCATCATATAGTGACCAGTGTTACTCTACAATCTTTTTTTTTTTTAATGCAAGCCGCCTTTTTTATAATAGATACAACGAAGTATTTGAGAGAAACTTTATATTAAGCTTATATAACTTGGTTATATAAGCTTATATAACTTGGTTAAGCTTATATAACTTGGTTAAGCTTATATAACTTGGTTATGTTAAGTTTATATAACTTGGTTAGATTCAAGAATTTTTTAAATGTGAACTAAATAATACTTCATCTCCCCCTTAAAAGGAAAAATTAGTGTGTCACCAGCAGCATTAGTGTGTCACCAGCAGCATTAGTGTGTCACCAGCAGCATTAGTGTGTAACCAGCAGCATTAGTGTGTCACCAGCAGCATTAGTGTGTTACCAGCAGCATTAGTGTGTCACCAGCAGCATTAGTGTGTCACCAGCAACATTAGTGTGTCACCAGCAGCATTAGTGTGTCACCAGCAGCATTAGTGTGTCACCAGCAGCATTAGTGTGTAACCAGCAGCATTAGTGTGTCACAAGCAGCATTAGTGTGTCACCAGCAGCATTAGTGTGTTACCAGCAGCATTAGTGTGTCACCAGCAGCATTAGTGTGTCACCAGTAGCATTAGTGTGTCACCAGCAGCATTAGTGTGTCACCAGCAGCATTAGTGTGTCACCAGCAGCATTAATGTGTTACCAGCAGCATTAGTGTGTCACCAGCAGCATTAGTGTGTCACCAGCAGCATTAGTGTGTCACCAGCAGCATTAGTGTGTCACCAGCAGCATTAGTGTGTCACCAGCAGCATTAGTGTGTCACCAGCAGCATTAATGTGTTACCAGCAGCATTAGTGTGTCACCAGCAGCATTAATGTGTTACCAGCAGCATTAGTGTGTAACCAGCAGCATTAGTGTGTCACCAGCAGCATTAATGTGTTACCAGCAGCATTAGTGTGTAACCAGCAGCATTAGTGTGTCACCAGCAGCATTAGTGTGTCACCAGGAGCATTAGTGTGTCACCAGCAGCATTAGTGTGTCACCAGCAGCATTAATGTGTCACCATCAGCATTAATGTGTTACCAGCAGCATTAGTGTGTTACCAGCAGCATTAGTGTGTCACCAGCAGGACTGGTGTGTCACCAGCAGCATTAGTGTGTCACCAGCAGCATTAGTGTGTTACCAGCAGCATTAGTGTGTCACCAGCAGCATTAGTGTGTGACCAGCACCATTAGTGCGTCACCAGCAGCATTAGTGTGTCACCAGCAGCATTAGTGTGTCGCCAGCAGCATTAGTGTGTTACCAGCAGCATTAGTGTGTCACCAGCAGCATTAGTGTGTCACCAGCAGCATTAGTGTGTTACCAGCAGCATTAGTGTGTCACCAGCAGCATTAGTGTGTCTCCAGCAGCATTAGTGAGTCACCAGCAGCATTAGTGTGTCACAAGCAGCATTAGTGTGTTACCAGCAGCATTAGTGTGTCACCAGCAGCATTAGTGTGTCATCAGCAGCATTAGTGTGTCACCAGCAGCATTAGTGTGTCACCAGCAGCATTAGTGTGTTACCAGCAGCATTAGTGTGTCACCAGCATCATTAGTGTGTTCCCAGCAGCATTAGTGTGTCACCAGCAGCATTAGTGTGTCACCAGCAGCAATAGTGTGTCACCAGCAGCACTGGTGTGTCGCAAGCAGCATTAGTGTGTCACCAGCAGCATTAGTGTGTCACCAGAAGCATTAGCGTGTCACCAGCAGCATTAGTGTGTTACCAGCAGCATTAGTGTGTCACCAGCAGCACTGGTGTGTCACCAGCAGCATTAGTGTGTCACCAGCAGCATTAGTGTGTTACCAGCAGCATTAGTGTGTCACCAGCAGCATTAGTGTGTCACCAGCAGCATTAGTGCGTCACCAGCAGCATTAGTATGTCACCAGCAGCATTAGTGTGTCGCCAGCAGCATTAGTGTGTTACCAGCAGCAATAGTGTGTCACCAGCAGCATTAGTGTGTCACCAGCAGCATTAGTGTGTTACCAGCAACATTAGTGTGTCACCAGCAGCATTAGTGTGTCTCCAGCAGCATTAGTGTGTCACCAGCAGCATTAGTGTGTCACAAGCAGCATTAGTGTGTTACCAGCAGCATTAGTGTGTCACCAGCAGCATTAGTGTGTCACCAGCAGCATTAGTGTGTCTCAAGCAGCATTAGTGTGTTACCAGCAGCATTAATGTGTCACCTGCAGCATTAGTGTGTCACCAGCAGCATTAGTGTGTCTCCAGCAGCATTAGTGTGTTACCAGCAGCATTAGTGTGTCACCAGCAGCATTAGTGTGTTACCAGCAGCATTAGTGTGTCACCAGCAGCATTAGTGTGTAACCAGCAGCATTAGTGTGTCACAAGCAGCATTAATGTGTCACCAGCAACATTAGTGTGTTACCAGCAGCATTAGTGTGTCACCAGCAGCATTAGTGTGTCACCAGCAGCATTAATGTGTTACCAGCAGCATTAGTGTGTTACCAGCAGCTTTAGTGTGTCACCAGCAGCATTAAGGTGTCACCAGCAGCATTAATGTGTCACCAGCAGCATTAGTGTGTCACCAGCAGCATTAGTGTGTTACCAGGAGCATTAATGTGTCACCAGCAGCATTAATGTGTCACCAGCAGCATTAGTGTGTCAGCAGCAGCATTAGTGTGTCACCAGCAGCATTAGTGTCTCACCAGCAGCATTAGTGTCTCACCAGCAGCATTAGTGCCTCACCAGCAGCATTAGTGCCTTACCAGCAGCATTAGTGCCTCACCAGCAGAATTATTGTCTCACCAGCAGCATTAGTGCCTCGCCCGCAGCATTAGTGTCTCACCAACATCACTAGTGTCTTACCAGCAGCATTAGTGCCTCACCAGCAGCATTAGTGTTTCTCCAGCAGCATCAGTGCCTCACCAGCAGCATTAGTGTGTTACCAGCAGCATTAATGTGTCACCAGCAGCATTAGCGTGTCACCAGCAGCATTAATGTGTCACCAGCAGCATTAGTGTGTCACCAGCAGCATTAGTGTGTCACCAGCAGCATTAATGTGTCACCAGCGGGATTAGTGTGTCACCAGCAGCATTAGTGTGTTACCAGCAGCATTAATGTGTGACCAGCAGCATTAATGTGTTACCAGCAGCATTAATGTGTCACCAGCAGCATTAATGTGTCACCAGCAGCATTAGTGTGTCACCAGCAGCATTAGTGTGTCACCAGCAGCATTAGTGTGTCACCAGCAGCATTAGTGTGTCTCCAGCAGCATTAGTGTGTCACCAGCAGCATTAGTGTGTCACAAGCAGCATTAGTGTGTTACCAGCAGCATTAGTGTGTCACCAGCAGCATTAGTGTGTCACCAGCAGCATTAGTGTGTCTTAAGCAGCATTAGTGTGTTAGAAGCAGCATTAATGTGTCACCAGCAGCATAAGTGTGTCACCAGCAGCATTAGTGTGTAACCAGCAGCATTAGTGTGTCACAAGCAGCATTAATGTGTCACCAGCAACATTAGTGTGTTACCAGCAGCATTAGTGTGTCACCAGCAGCATTAGTGTGTCACCAGCAGCATTAATGTGTTACCAGCAGCATTAGTGTGTTACCAGCAGCTTTAGTGTGTCACCAGCAGCATTAAGGTGTCACCAGCAGCATTAATGTGTCACCAGCAGCATTAGTGTGTCACCAGCAGCATTAGTGTGTCACCAGCAGCATTAATGTGTCACCAGCAGCATTAATGTGTCACCAGCAGCATTAGTGTGTCAGCAGCAGCATTAGTGTGTCACCAGCAGCATTAGTGTCTCACCAGCAGCATTAGTGTCTCACCAGCAGCATTAGTGCCTCACCAGCAGCATTAGTGCCTTACCAGCAGCATTAGTGCCTCACCAGCAGCATTAGTGTCTCACCAGCAGCATTAGTGCCTCTCCCGCAGCATTAGTGTCTCACCAACATCACTAGTGTCTTACCAGCAGCATTAGTGCCTCACCAGCAGCATTAGTGTTTCTCCAGCAGCATCAGTGCCTCACCAACAGCATTAGTGTGTTACCAGCAGCATTAATGTGTCACCAACAGCATTAGCGTGTCACCAGCAGCATTAATGTGTCACCAGCAGCATTAGTGTGTTACCAACAGCATTAGTGTGTCACCAGCAGCATTAGTGTGTCACCAGCAGCATTAATGTGTCACCAACGGCATTAGTGTGTCATCAGCAGCATTAGTGTGTTACCAGCAGCATTAATGTGTGACCAGCAGCACTAATGTGTTACCAGCAGCATTAATGTGTCACCAGCAGCATTAATGTGTCACCAGCAGCATTAGTGTGTCACCAGCAGCATTAGTGTGTCACCAGCAGCATTAGTGTCTCACCAGCAGCATTAGTGTCTAACCAGCAGCATTAGTGCTTCAGCAGCAGCATTAGTATCTCACCAGCAGCATTAGTGCTTCACCAGCAGCATTAGTGTGCCACCAACAGCATTAGTGTCTCACCAGTAGCATTAGTGCCTCACCAGCAGCATTAGTTTCTCACCAGCAGCATTAGTGCCTCACCAGCAGCATTAGTGTGTCACCAACAGCATTAGTGTCTCACCAGTAGCATTAGTGCCTCACCAGCAGCATTAGTGTCTCACCAGCAGCATCAGTGCCTCACCAGAAGCATTTGAGTGTCACCAATAGCATAAGTGTCTCACCAGCAGCATTAGTGTCTCCCCAGCAGCATTAGTGTCTCACCAGCAGCATTAGTGCCTCACCAGCAGGATTAGTGTCTCACCAGCAGCATTAGTGCCTCACAAGCAGCATTAGTGCCTTACAAGCAGCATTAGCGTCTCACCAGTAGCATTAGTGCCTCACCAGCATCATTAGTGTGTCAGCAGCAGCATTAGTGTGTCACCAGCAGCATTAGTGTCTCACCAGCAGCATTAGTGTCTCACCAGCAGCATTAGTGCCTCACCAGCAGCATTAGTGCCTTACCAGCAGCATTAGTGCCTCACCAGCAGCATTAGTGTCTCACCAGCAGCATTAGTGCCTCTCCCGCAGCATTAGTGTCTCACCAACATCACTAGTGTCTTACCAGCAGCATTAGTGCCTCACCAGCAGCATTAGTGTTTCTCCAGCAGCATCAGTGCCTCACCAACAGCATTAGTGTGTTACCAGCAGCATTAATGTGTCACCAACAGCATTAGCGTGTCACCAGCAGCATTAATGTGTCACCAGCAGCATTAGTGTGTTACAAACAGCATTAGTGTGTCACCAGCAGCATTAATGTGTCACCAACGGCATTAGTGTGTCATCAGCAGCATTAGTGTGTTACCAGCAGCATTAATGTGTGACCAGCAGCACTGATGTGTTACCAGCAGCATTAATGTGTCACCAGCAGCATTAATGTGTCACCAGCAGCATTAGTGTGTCACCAGCAGCATTAGTGTGTCACCAGCAGCATTAGTGTCTCACCAGCAGCATTAGTGTCTCACCAGCAGCATTAGTGCTTCAGCAGCAGCATTAGTACCTCACCAGCAGCATTAGTGCTTCACCAGCAGCATTAGTGTGCCACCAACAGCATTAGTGTCTCACCAGTAGCATTAGTGCCTCACCAGCAGCATTAGTTTCTCACCAGCAGCATTAGTGCCTCACCAGCAGCATTAGTGTGTCACCAACAGCATTAGTGTCTCACCAGTAGCATTAGTGCCTCACCAGCAGCATTAGTGTCTCACCAGCAGCATCAGTGCCTCACCAGAAGCATTTGAGTGTCACCAATAGCATAAGTGTCTCACCAGCAGCATTAGTGTCTCCCCAGCAGCATTAGTGTCTCACCAGCAGCATTAGTGCCTCACCAGCAGGATTAGTGTCTCACCAGCAGCATTAGTGCCTCACAAGCAGCATTAGTGCCTTACAAGCAGCATTAGCGTCTCACCAGTAGCATTAGTGCCTCACCAGCATCATTAGTGTGTCACCAGCAACATTAGTGCCTCACCAGCAGCATTAGTGTCTCACCAGAAGCATTAGTGCCTCACCAGCAGCATTAGTGTCTCACCAGCAGCATCAGTGCCTCACTAGAAGCATTAGAGTGTCACCAATAGCATTAGTGTCTCACCAGCAGCATTAGTGCCTCACCAGCAGCATTAGTGTCTCACTAGCAGCATTAGTGCCTCACCAGCAGCATTAGTGTCTCACCAGCAGCATTAGTGCCTCACAAGCAGCATTAGTGCCTAACCAGCAGCATTAGTGTCTCACCAGTAGCATTAGTGCCTCACCAGCATCATTAGTGTGTCACCAGCAACATTAGTGCCTCACCAGCAGCATTAGTGTCTAACCAGCAGCATTAGTGCCTCATCAGCAGCATTAGTGTGTCACCTACAGCACTAGTGTCTTACCAGCAGCATTAGTGCCTCACCAGCAGCATTAGTGTCTCACCAGCAGCATTAGTGTCTCACCAGCAGCATTAGTGTGTCGCCAACAGCATTAGTGTCTTACCAGCAGCAGCATTAGTGTCTCACCAGCAGCACTAGTGTCTCACCAAGAGCATTAGTGTGTCACCAGCAGCATTAGTGTGTCACCAGCGGCATTAGTGTGTCACAAGCAGCTTTAGTGTGTCACCAGCAGCATTAGTGTGTCACAAGTAGCATTAGTGTGTCACAAGCAGCATTAGTGTCTCACCAGCAGCATTAGTGCCTCACCAGCAGCATAAGTGTCTCATCAGCAGCATTAGTGTCTCACCAGCAGCATTAGTGCCTCACCAGCAGCATAAGTGTCTCACCAGCAGCATTAGTTTCTCACCAGCAGCATTAGTGTCTCACCAGCAGCATTAGTGCATCATCACCGGCATTAGTGTGTCACCAGCAGCATTAATGTGTCACCAACAGCATTAGTGCCTCACCAACAGCATTAGTGTCTCACCAGCAGCATTAGTGCCTCACCAGCAGCATTAGTGCCTCACCAGCAGCATTAGCGCGTCACCAACAGCATTAGTGTTTCACCAGCAGCATTAGTGTCTCACCAGCAGCATTAGTGCCTCACCAGCAGCATTAGTGTGTCACCAACAGCATTAGTGTCTCACCAGCAGAATTAGTGCCCCGCCAGCAGCATTAGTGTCTCACCAGCAGCATCAGTGTCTAACAAGCAGCATTAGTGCCACACCAGCAGCATTAGTGCCTCACCAGCAGTATTAGTGCGTCACCAACAGCATTAGTGTTTCTCCAGCGGCATTAGTGTCTCACCAGCAGCATTAGTGTCTCACCAGCAGCATTAGTGTCTCATCAGCAGCATTAGTGTGTCACCAACTGCATTACTGTGTCACCATTAGCATTAGTGCCTCACCAGCATCATTACTGCCTCACCAGCAGGATTAGTGTCTCACCAGCAGCATTAGTGTGTCACCAACAGCATTAGTGTCTCACCAGCAGCATTAGTTCCTCAAGAGCAGCATTAGTGTGTCACCAACAGCATTAGTGTCTCACCAGCAGCATTAGTGCCCAACCAGCAGCATTAGTGTCTCACCAGCAGCATTAGTGCCCCACCAGCAGCATTAGTGTCTCACCAGCAGCATCAGTGTCTCACAAGCAGCATTAGTGCCTCACCAGCAGCATTAGTGCCCCACCAGCAGCATAAGTGCTTCACCAGCAGCATTAGTGTCTCACCAGCAGGATTAGTGTCTCACCAGCAGCATTAGTTCATCATCAGCAGCATTAGTGTGTCACCAACAGCATTTGTGTCTCACCAGCAGCATTAGTGTCTCACCAGCAGCATTAGTGTCTCATCAGCAGCATTAGTGTTTCACCAACAGCGCATAATGTCTCACCAGCAGCAGTAGTGCCTCACCAGCGGCGTTAGTGTGTCACCAACAGCATTTGTGTCTCACCAGCAGCATTAGTGTCTCACCAGCAGCATTAGTGCCTCATCAGCAGCATTACTGTGTCACAAACATCATTAGTGTCTCACAAGCAGCATTAGCGCCTCACCAGCAGCATTAGTGTGTCACCAACAGCATTAGTGTCTCACCAGCTGCATCAGTGCCTCACCAGCAGCATTAGTGTGTTACCAACAGCATTAGTGCCTAACCAGCAGCATTAGTGCCTCACCAGCAGCATTCGTGTCTCACCAGCAGCATTAGTGTCTCTCCAGCAGCATTAGTGCCTCACCAGCAGCATTAGTGTGTCACCAACAGCATTAGTGTCTCACCAGCAGCATTAGTGCCCCACCAGCAGCATTAGTGTCTCAACAGAAGCATCAGTGTCTCACCAGCAGCATTAGTGCCTCAGCAGCATCATTAGTCCCTCACCAGCAGCACTAGTGTGTCACCAACAGCATTAGTGTCTCACCAGCAGCATTAGTGTCTCACCACCAGCATTAGTGTCTCACCAGCAGCATTAGTGCCTCACCAACAGCATTAGTGTGTCACCAACAGCATTAGTGTGTCATCAGCAGCATTATTGCCTTACCAGCAGCATTAGTGTCTCACCAGCAGCATTAGTGTCTCAACAGCAGCATTAGTGTCTCACCAGCAGCATTAGTGCCTCACCAGCAGCATTAGTGTATCACCAACAGCATTAGTGTCTCACCAGCAGCATTAGTGTATCACCAGCAGCATTAGTGTCTCACCAGCAGCATTAGTGTCACACCAGCAGCATTAGTGCCTCACCAGCAGCATTAGTGTGTCACCAACAGCATTACTGTGTCACCAGTAGCATTAGTGCCTCACCAGCATCATTACTGCCTCACCAGCAGGATTAGAGTCTCAGCAGCATTAGCATCATTACTGCAGCTCCTAACGAGCAGCAGGATTAGTGTCTCACCAACAGCATTAGTGTCAGCAGCATTAGTGTCACCAGCATCACCAGCAGGATTAGAGTCAGCATTAGTGTCTTAGTGTCTTTCCAGCAGCATTAGTGTCTCACCAGCAGCATTAGTGCCTAACAAGCAGTATTAGTGCCTCACAAGCAGCATTAGTGTCTCACCAGCAGCATTAGTGTCTCAATAGCAGCATTAGTGCCTCTCACACCAGCATTTGTGTCATTATGTGCAGCTTAGTGTCTCACCAGCAGCATTAGTGTCTCTCACCAGCAGCAGTGTATTAGTGTCTCACCAGCAGCATTAGTGCCTCTCACCAGCAGCATTAGTGTCACACCAGCTCATTACCAGCAGCATTAGTGTGTCACTTACTGTGTCACAGTAGCATTAGTGCCTCACCTGCAGTCTCCATTAGTGTCTCATCAGCAGCAGCATTAGTGTCTCACCAGCAGCATTAGTGTCACTCCAGCAGCATTAGTGTCTTACCAGCAGCATTAGTGTCTCACCAGGAGCATTAGTGCCTAACCAGCAGCATTAGTGCCTCACAAGCAGTATTAGTGTCTCACCAGCAGCATTAGTGTCTCACCAGCAGCATTAGTGCCTCACCAGCAGCATTTTTGCCTAACCAGCAGCATTAGTGCCTCACCAGCAGCATTAGTGCCTCACCCGCAGTATTAGTGTCTCACCAGCAGCATTAGTGTCTCACCAGCAGCATTAGTGCCCCTCCAGAAGCATTAGTGCCTCACCAACAGCATTTGTGTCTCACCAGCAGCATTAGTGTCTCACTAGCAGCATTAGTGTCTCACCAGGAGCATTAGTGCCTCACCACCAGCATTAGTGTCTCACCAGCAGCATTAGTGCCTCACCAGCAGTATTAGTATCTCACCAGCAGCATTAGTGTCTCACCAGCAGCATTAGTGCCTCACCAGCAGCATTAGTGCCTAACCAGCAGCATTAGTGTCTTACAAGTAGCATTAGTGTCTCATCAGCAGCATTAGTGTCTCACCAGCAGCATTAGTGCCTCACCAGCAGCATTAGTACCTAACCAGCGGCATTAGTGCCTCACCTGCAGCATTAGTGCCTCACCAGCAGCATTAGTGCCTCACCAGCAGCATTAGTGCCTCACCAGCAGTATTAGTGTCTCACCAGCAGCACTAGTGCCTCACCAGCAGCATTAGTGCCTCACCAGCAGCATTAATGTCTCACCAGCAGCATTAGTGTCTCACCAGTAGCATTAGTGCCTCACCAGCAGCATTAGTGTCTCACCAGCAGCATTAGTGCCTCACCAGCAGCATTAGTGTCTCACCAGCAACATTAGTGCCTCACCAGCAGCATTAGTGCCTCACCAGTAGCATTAGTGTGTCACCAGCAACATTAGTGCCTCACCAGCAACATTAGTGCCTCACCAGCAACATTAGTGCCTCACCAGCAGCATTAGTGTCTCACCAGCAACATTAGTGCCTCACCAGCAGCATTAGTGTCTCA
>NC_091305.1:20455984-20465984 GCF_038502225.1 Cherax quadricarinatus | reverse complement strand
AAACCTATCTTAATTTATATTTGTTATTTGTAGATAAATCTTTATTTAATCGTCGAATATACGTGGAAGATCTTATTTTCCAGCTGCTGGTACTTGATAGAGACCAGAGGGAGGTTGAAGGTTTCTGTTGCCAACAGCGCCGCCTCTGCCACCGTTACCGTTATTGAAGCCTGCGTTTCCGTTACCACCTCTACCGGTGACGCTTCCACTTCCACCTATTGGGGGTGGTCCATAAGACTGTGAAGGAGCACCAACGTTCCCAATTCCACCTAGAGTGCTTGAGAACGATCCTTGTTGACCGGAAGGACCACCAAATCCTCCTCCAGTGCCGCTAAAACCATTGCCGTTAATATTTCCACCGGTATAACTGCTACCACTACCACTGATTTTTCCGATTTCAGCGTTGAGGCCATAGAACTGTTGAGCAGTGGAACAGTCGAAGTTGAACCACCAGACACACACGAAGTACTGCTGGCTGAAGATGGTACCGTTGGGACACAGGAACGAGTCGATTCTTCCACCTTGTTGACAGATGTGGAATACCTGAGAATGTGACTTGTGATAGAATGTCTCTCACTTAAATAAGACTGAACACGATGTTTTGTAATGAGCCATATTATATTAGACAAAACTAGGTATTTACTACTCTGTGTCAGGCTATAATGGTAATTATATAAATGAATCAATCAATTTCAAAAAAACCCAAAATGTTAAGAAAACATTTAGACTATAGTTCTCGTATAAAGTTTATACTTTCAGTAGAAAGTAAGTGAAGTGATGCTTCAGACAAACATGTATGGTACAGTGGTATGTTTATTCTAGTCATATGAGTTATTCACGAAAGAACGAATGGAAACTCTGAATTAATTTAGATTTCCGTAAAACTTATGATGAGTTCCCAATGAAATATATACAGATGTCAATAAAAATATGTTCAATATATACGCTAAGCCACCATTGCAATTCGCACCTGAAGCATCATTTTAAAATTTTAAAAATTAAAATATTGGGAGGATAGAAAGAATTCAAAGATGCTACAAAACAGCTCTTAGTTACCGCTAAGACAAAGAGTTTTCAAACAAAATTGAAATCACTAAAATTGGCCTGGATAGTTAACAGAAAAAAATTATAACAGTCACATGCAAGATCACTAAAGGTTGCTAGAAAACACATAAAAAAAATCCTTAGAACCAGTAAGTGAGAGAGAATAAAAAGCTATAATTTTTAAATTGAAGAACAGGATGCGCCAAAAAAAGATATTAAAGATATTTCTTTACAAATAGAATGGTAGAACATAGGATCCATGAGTGGTAGTAAGTGCTTCAGCCTCTGAAAATTGTAAGAATAATGATATATAGATAATAGACTAAAGTCTACTACGAGTACCTCGTAGTAAATTTTAATGAGAGTTAAAAATAGGCTCAGCATTATGACCAATATGTAACTGGAGTCCTTTTGAAGATGGGCTTGAACTTACTTCACAGCCGGCCTCAGGGGCAGTAGAAGACTCACGAGACAGCCTGCCTCGAAGACAGTAGAAGACTCATCTAACAGCCAGATTCACGGGCAGTAGAAAACTCACCTGACATCCGGCCTCTGGGCAGTAGAAGACTCACCTGACAGCCGGCCTCGGGGGCAGTGTCAGCGTAGTAGCCGGGAAGCTGACCGTTGCAGGAGAAGCCGGTATTTGGGACGTAGGCCAGGATGGGGTAGTCTTTGCCGGGAACACCACCTCCAGGAATGACGGTGGCTAAGTCAGCAATGGTGGCACCACCACCAAAGCCTCCATTGTATCCTCCACTTCCACCTCCGCTGCCACCAAAACCTCCACTTCCACCAAGTCCTCCGCTGCCACCAAAGCCTCCACTTCCACCAAGTCCTCCACTGCCACCAAAGCCTCCACTTCCGCTCCCACCAGATCCACTACTTCCAGCATATCCTCCATTGCCACCAAATCCTCCAGCTCCTCTGCCACCAAATCCACCGCTTCCACCATGACCTCCGCTGCCACCAAATCCACCACTTCCACCTCCGCTGCCACCGCTGCTATATCCGCTTCCACCACCTCCGGCTCCTCCAGTTCCGGCGTATCCTCCATTTCCACCACTGCCCCCTCCACCGAATCCTCCAGTGCCTCCTCCTCCGCTGTATCCTCCAGTGCTACGGCTGCCGAATCCTCCATTTCCCCCTCCACCGAATCCTCCGCTTCCCCCTCCTCCGCTGTATCCTCCAGTGCCTCCTCCACCGGTTCCTCTGTTTCCTCCAGCGTTACCACCAGCAAATCCTCCACCACCACCACCACCACTGGAGGACAGGTGGTTGGCAGACGGAGTCTTGGGCCCGTCCAGGTAGGTGGCGCTGACCACACCCATCAACACTGAACATCCAGGAATCACCAACACAGTGACATCAAATTAGATAAGAATTTGCAAGGATAAAAAAGAAATATTATGTTATAGTTAATGATAAGCGAGAAATATGTTAGTAACTTTTATCTTCAGTACAAAGTAGTGTTCTATGTGACTGTTACTTACTGAGTTATGTTCCTAGTCTGTAACATAGTAAAAACTGTTCCTTTTATTTTCTCTTAAATCGTCTCGTCATTTAAACTGGTTCCTTGATGCTAGTAAATGGCTCTTGATCCAAGGAATTTCAGCTACCCTTCCTGTTCTGGGACCAAATCTGATTTACCTCCTTGTACGACGCCTTTGGGTTTAGCGATTTTTATGAATAAAATAGCAATAGAAATTAATAATGTAAGCAGTTTAAAGCACTGTCAATATTGTGTCCGCAAACAGCCTGATCAAGAATGATCCGTTATTACCAGATATGTCTAACTCGGCACAACTGGAGTCTACCACAAACACAAACATCTCAGTGGTGAGACTTCATCCTGGACGTGGCTTGTCTTGTATCACCATATATAATGAAGGCGTCTTTACAAACGGAAAGCTCAAGGCAATAAAAATGTACAATAAGAACTGCGTCTTTAAGCAAATGAGTTAAGCAAGCTTAATTTTAGTGCAGGAGTTGTCTTTGAGTAGAGTTAATACCATTAAGTCTTTAAAAGGAAATCGAAGGGTTGCAGGTTAATTAGTCGTATTTTTGGTGTAAAACAATTATTTACCGGCAACGGTAGTGGTATACCATACCTGGCTGTCTCGTCCATCTTAGATTTCCTTTAGAATACTCAATGGCAGTGTCTCAGCCTGCTGCTACGCAGGTGTGTGTGTGTGTGTGTGTGTGTGTGTGTGTGTGTGTGTGTGTGTGTGTGTGTGTGTGTGTGTGTGTGTGTGTGTGTGTGTGTGTGTGTGTGTGTGTGTGTGTGAGTGTGTGTTTGTGTTTGTGTGTTTATGTGTGCTCTTTTGCATTTATATATTTTTTTTCACTGACATCGTATGTGGAGCCGTATTTTCAGTAACATAATTTAGTTTTACAGTACAGAACAATGAAATTATCAAATATATAGTGTGGCATACTTATGGCACAAGTGTCAGGTCCATGTTGGTCGTGGGTCACCTGGCACAACAGTGAACTGTGGTGATGCCACTAGTACACAGTATCGCAGGTATACAATGTCGCCTACGTCTTCTGTCCGTGGTCTTTTGAGAGGACAGCTGTGTAGGCTCTTACCCAGCACCAGAACTTTGGGAGTCACACCAGCCATGTCTTGTTTTGCGCTCCAAGTTGCGATTATGTCACGCAATTTCACTTTCAGTACGGAGGAGAAATGGCAGCCGACGCGTGTTTGCTGGTCGGAATCGACGACAGTTGTGATGCTTTCAAGATGCGTTCCCAGTATTTATACGTGAGCGGCAAGGAAAAGGGAGCGAGTTCAGCCTTCAGACAGTCAAGTCCTGCCATTAAGAGACTACCATGAAGTATATTATAATCTTGTTTAATATAAATTGGTAAATAATAAGCATAAAGTTCAATTATAAATGCAGAGCACTGTTAAAAGAATGCCTAGACACCTTTAATATGTAAAAGATATAAACCTTCTGATATAATTTGCTGGCAACTCAATTAAGATTACTTGACACAGAGGTCAGTCTGTCGGTTTCGGAGGTTCGTGACATGTGGAACATCATACTCTGATATATTTGTTTCCAATGGTGTAGTTACAGGAGCAGCACTGTACGTTAATTTGGATTTACAGGTCTTGTTTTCAAATACGCAAAGGTGAGGAGGTTGTCTAGTTGCTGGCTTCCTCTGGCGTATTATAACATATAACCCCAATAAAGGCTCCTTCACCTCTCTTTCTGGGCTTGTTCATCTAACTTTTTTTTTTAGTGGAAATCTCCCCTTTGTGTAGTGACCTTGCCAGTTATTGTGAGAAATGCCCTTTTACGTTATGCATTTAAGTGAACGGTGTAAATTCCCGAGAAAGTCTGCTCTACAAGAGCCAATACATATTACTGAAGAACATAAACTTTGAATAATTTATGCATGTGATAAATACTGTAATATTTACTTTGCTTTTGTTTGTATTGTTATAATTAGGTATCCTCCGAGGTTTTCGTTCATAACTAGAGAACGCCTCATCAGATCAGCTTCAAATTTTTAACACTGGTGCAGGCGCCCCCTGGTCAGTTGAATATATATCATTCCCGATTCTGGTTTCCTTGCGGACCCTGAACTACTTCAGACATATAACACTGGTATATCCTGTTCAGAAGAAACTTAGAATTGTTTATGTAGTGTTGGTGGCAAGTTGCCAGTTTTATTTTAAAAATTCCTCAGCATTATTTACTTAAAATAACTAGTATATGCCTCTTAAGAACAGTTTGAGTATGTAATAACCGATGCATCTTACGATCAGGATGGTGCCCAATAATTTTACGTTTTGTAGACTGCAACTTGCAAATTTACTAACGTGAATAACTAAAGCGTAATGAACACTTGTCAATACTTATTAATAACCCACATGGTAACACAACCTCAGAATATTAACTGATTTGTATATTTCATCCATTGTGGGATCCTCTTCAGCAGATGCTGGAGGATCCCAGAAGAGGGTCGAATTATACCGATCATTTAATCTCTTGAGTTTCTATCTCCATGTTGGTTATTATTGAGCTTTTACTAACATGGATAAACAGAACGGTGGACGAAGGATGGGGGGGGGGGACAGTCCATTCTACTGTTTATTCATTGACAATTTATGAATTAAAAACATGTGTAGCGCTTGGGTATCTTTATTGAGGAAACGTTTCGTCACGCAGTGGCTTCATCAGTCCTAAACAAAGAAGAATGGTGAAGATCAGAAGGAGTTTGAGGTAATTAGTCCATCAATCTTGAAAAGACTGGAGTATCAGTCTTGAAAAGATTGATGGACTGATTACATCGACTCCAGACTGAGGGACTGATTACCTCCAGCTCCTTCTGATCTTCACCATTCTTCTTCGTTTAGGACTGATGAAGCCACTGTGTGGCGAGACGTTTCCTCAATAAAGATACCCAAGTGTTGCACATGTGTCTGATTCATCAACTTGTTGGTTCTCGGAACATTTATCACCATTGACACTTGTTTATTACTACTTAATAGAGTTCATTTACGAACATATTTAATAAACGTAAAATAGGTGGAGTCCGAGCAATAGCTGCGTAATGCTTCCTCTGATCGGCTTAAAACTTTTGGAAATGATGGACTTTGCTCAAAGAAAAGTTCGCATTAATTTCTATGTTATAGCTGAAGAATGTTGTGTATCTAACTTAGAGAAATATTTATATTAATTTTTGTCCAGTGTAGGTGCCACTCCCAGTGTAGGTGCCACTCCCAGTGTAGGTGCCACTCCCAGTGTAGGTGCCACTCCCAGTGTAGGTGCCACTTCCAGTGTAGGTGCCACTCCCAGTGTAGGTGCCACTCCCAGTGTAGGTGCCACTCCCAGTGTAGGTGCCACTCCCAGTGTAGGTGACACTCCCAGTGTAGGTGCCACTCCCAGTGTAGGTGACACTCCCAGTGTAGGTGCCACTCCCAGTGTAGGTGCCACTCCCAGTGTAGGTGCCACTCCCAGTGTAGGTGCCACTCCCAGTGTAGGTGCCACTCCCAGTGTAGGTGCCACTCCCAGTGTAGGTGCCACTCCCAGTGTAGGTGCCACTCCCAGTGTAGGTGCCACTCCCAGTGTAGGTGCCACTCCCAGTGTAGGTGACACTCCCAGTGTAGGTGCCACTCCCAGTGTAGGTGCCACTCCCAGTGTAGGTGCCACTCCCAGTGTAGGTGCCACTCCCAGTGTAGGTGCCACTCCCAGTGTAGGTGCCACTCCCAGTGTAGGTGCCACTCCCAGTGTAGGTGCCACTCCCAGTGTAGGTGCCACTCCCAGTGTAGGTGCCACTCCCAGTGTAGGTGCCACTCCCAGTGTAGGTGCCACTCCCAGTGTAGGTGCCACTCCCAGTGTAGGTGCCACTTCCAGTGTAGGTGCCACTCCCAGTGTAGGTGCCACTCCCAGTGTAGGTGCCACTCCCAGTGTAGGTGCCACTCCCAGTGTAGGTGCCACTCCCAGTGTAGGTGCCACTCCCAGTGTAGGTGACACTCCCAGTGTAGGTGCCACTCCCAGTGTAGGTGCCACTCCCAGTGTAGGTGCCACTCCCAGTGTAGGTGCCACTCCCAGTGTAGGTGCCACTCCCAGTGTAGGTGCCACTCCCAGTGTAGGTGCCACTCCCAGTGTAGGTGCCACTCCCAGTGTAGGTGCCACTCCCAGTGTAGGTGCCACTCCCAGTGTAGGTGCCACTCCCAGTGTAGGTGCCACTCCCAGTGTAGGTGACACTCCCAGTGTAGGTGCCACTCCCAGTGTAGGTGCCACTCCCAGTGTAGGTGCCACTCCCAGTGTAGGTGCCACTCCCAGTGTAGGTGCCACTTCCAGTGTAGGTGCCACTCCCAGTGTAGGTGCCACTCCCAGTGTAGGTGCCACTCCCAGTGTAGGTGCCACTCCCAGTGTAGGTGCCACTCCCAGTGTAGGTGACACTCCCAGTGTAGGTGCCACTCCCAGTGTAGGTGCCACTCCCAGTGTAGGTGCCACTCCCAGTGTAGGTGACACTCCCAGTGTAGGTGCCACTCCCAGTGTAGGTGCCACTCCCAGTGTAGGTGCCACTCCCAGTGTAGGTGCCACTCCCAGTGTAGGTGCCACTTCCAGTGTAGGTGCCACTCCCAGTGTAGGTGCCACTCCCAGTGTAGGTGACACTCCCAGTGTAGGTGCCACTCCCAGTGTAGGTGCCACTCCCAGTGTAGGTGACACTCCCAGTGTAGGTGCCACTCCCAGTGTAGGTGCCACTCCCAGTGTAGGTGCCACTCCCACAGTTTTAGTGAAGAAACTGGGAAAATTGAAATGCTGGTTTTTCATGCGGCAGTTTATTCATGCCTCATCGTATCGGGTTCAAACCTTCAGCGCAAGAAACTTGAGAACGTAATTTTTTATTTTGTGATATTGGTCTCTGATAATTAACGGTTGCGTCTAATTAACCTTCAAAGTTGGTGTATCTTAGAGGAAGTTTAGAACTGTTTTGCTCTCTGAATGTTCTAATGTGACATTTTTAATGAAGAAATTGTGATATAAGTTTTCATGCGATAATCTCGTGAATGTCTCGTGTGATTGTGAATGTCTCGTGTGATTGTGAATGTCTCGTGTGGTTGTGAATGTCTCGTGTGATTGTGAATGTCTCGTGTGATTGTGAATGTCTCGTGTGATTGTGAATGTCTCGTGTGATTGTGAATGTCTCGTGTGATTGTGAATGTCTCGTGTGGTTGTGAATGTCTCGTGTGATTGTGAATGTCTCGTGTGATTGTGAATGTCTCGTGTGATTGTGAATGTCTCGTGTGATTGTGAATGTCTCGTGTGATTGTGAATGTCTCGTGTGGTTGTGAATGTCTCGTGTGATTGTGAATGTCTCGTGTGATTGTGAATGTCTCGTGTGATTGTGAATGTCTCGTGTGATTGTGAATGTCTCGTGTGATTGTGAATGTCTCGTGTGATTGTGAATGTCTCGTGTGATTGTGAATGTCTCGTGTGATTGTGAATGTCTCGTGTGATTGTGAATGTCTCGTGTGATTGTGAATGTCTCGTGTGATTGTGAATGTCTCGTGTGATTGTGAATTTCTCGTGTGATTGTGAATGTCTCGTGTGATTGTGAATGTCTCGTGTGATTGTGAATGTCTCGTGTGATTGTGAATGTCTCGTGTGATTGTGAATGTCTCGTGTGATTGTGAATGTCTCGTGTGGTTGTGAATGTCTCGTGTGATTGTGAATGTCTCGTGTGATTGTGAATGTCTCGTGTGATTGTGAATGTCTCGTGTGATTGTGAATGTCTCGTGTGATTGTGAATGTCTCGTGTGATTGTGAATGTCTCGTGTGGTTGTGAATGTCTCGTGTGATTGTGAATGTCTCGTGTGATTGTGAATGTCTCGTGTGATTGTGAATGTCTCGTGTGATTGTGAATGTCTCGTGTGGTTGTGAATGTCTCGTGTGATTGTGAATGTCTCGTGTGATTGTGAATGTCTCGTGTGGTTGTGAATGTCTCGTGTGATTGTGAATGTCTCGTGTGATTGTGAATGTCTCGTGTGATTGTGAATTTCTCGTGTGATTGTGAATGTCTCGTGTGATTGTGAATGTCTCGTGTGATTGTGAATGTCTCGTGTGATTGTGAATGTCTCGTGTGATTGTGAATGTCTCGTGTGATTGTGAATGTCTCGTGTGATTGTGAATGTCTCGTGTGATTGTGAATGTCTCGTGTGATTCCGAATGTCTCGTGTGGTTGTGAATGTCTCGTGTGATTGTGAATGTCTCGTGTGATTGTGAATGTCTCGTGTGATTGTGAATGTCTCGTGTGATTGTGAATGTCTCGTGTGATTGTGAATGTCTCGTGTGATTGTGAATGTCTCGTGTGATTGTGAATGTCTCGTGTGATTGTGAATGTCTCGTGTGATTGTGAATGTCTCGTGTGGTTGTGAATGTCTCGTGTGATTGTGAATGTCTCGTGTGATTGTGAATGTCTCGTGTGATTGTGAATGTCTCGTGTGATTGTGAATGTCTCGTGTGATTGTGAATGTCTCGTGTGATTGTGAATGTCTCGTGTGATTCTGAATGTCTCGTGTGATTGGCTTTAACTTTCAACTCTGATATTTACGTGTATTAGTAACTTACGTCACATTCTCCACTATTCATTTACGTACACTGAGGTAGAGGGGGCTGAGCATATAAAATACGAGGATACCTTTCTCGGATCACACAACGACCACAACATATCCAATTATTATTATATACATGTGGATAGCGCTAATTTGTATGGACAATAAACCTCCTGGGAAGGTTTGATCCGAGGATGGGAAGGGTAACTTAAATTCCTTGGATAAAGAATCCGTCACCAGCATCAAAGCTCCGCCTCCTTTTCTTGATGGGTTTTACTTGCGTAGATATTGCATCTAATTTACTCTCGAAATGTCAAGCAAGATTGTTGTCACCTGATAAGTTTGACCTCCAGGCTAGTGAGTTGTGACGTGATATGTGAGGTCACGGAAGTTGATGTAAGTAATCTTGGCAGTGAGTGTCAATTCTCTTGTCGAACCTGTGATAACCTTGAATCATGAATCAAATGTTTGAGCTGTTGACTATCATGGAGATCAACAGATAATCACTACACTATAATGTGTGTGTGTGTGTGTGTGTGTGTGTGTGTGTGTGTGTGTGTGTGTGTGTGTGTGTGTGTGTGTGTGTGTGTGTGTGTGTGTGTGTGTGTGTACTCACGTATTTACTCACCTATTTGTGGTTGCAGGGTCGAGTCTTAGCTCCTGGCCCCGCCTCTTCACTGGTTGCTACTGGGTCCTCTCTCTCCCTGCTCAATGACCTTTATCAAACCTCGTCTTAAAACTATGTATGGTTCCTGCCTCCACTACGTCACTTTCTAGGCTATTCCACTGCCTGACAACTCTGTGACTGAAGAAATACTTCCTAACATCCCTTTGACTCATCTGAGTCTTCAACTTCCAATTGTAACCTCTTGTTTCTGT
>NC_091305.1:20395984-20453484 GCF_038502225.1 Cherax quadricarinatus | reverse complement strand
ATTAATGAAAAAAATATATCTTTAAACGTATAAGAGAAAATTTTAGAAAGGACTTAATTTTAAAGGAGTTCTTGCTAATTGACCAGTTTTGCATATTCGGCACGACATATATATACATATATATATATATATATATATATATATATATATATATATATATATATATATATATATATATATATATGTATATATATATATATAATCCACCCTTCTGGCAAGACAGTGATGGAGTGAATGATGGTGAAAGTTTTTCTTTTTTGGGCCACCCTGCCTTGGTGGGAATCGGCCAGTGTGATAATAAATATATATATATATATATATATATATATATATATATATATATATATATATATATATATATATATATATATATATATATATATATATATATATATATATATATATATATATATTTATATGCAATAAGATCACAGTAAACAGGTGATTTCAGAATATGCAAAACAACCACTCTGAAAGAATAGAGAAATTCCAAGCGCTTTCGTGACTACTCACATTATCAAGAAACTATGAAAGTAAAGCATCCAAGGAAGCTATATAAGGGGTCTGGCCAGCACCTCACTATCAGATCCCACAACGGTTAAACACCTGACGCGCGCCGACCCAACTGGATAGGTCCTTTGCACAACTCACCCACAAACTATTCTACCCAAGAAAATTTAAAAATTATTTGTCCAGTGTATTATTAAATTCTTCCCAAATTCTATTAATTATAAATGGATCTAATTTATATAAACCAAAGGAAATATTCATATTATTGTCAAAACTGCTTTTTATGAAACAAGATTCAATTATAATTGTATTTGTAATGAACTCAAGAGCAAACTACAAAGAAAATTAGACATTTTAATTGAAAATAGTGATTGGACAAAGCATGCTAATAACAATTTTGTAATTAACTTATCAGATGAAATTTTAGACAAACATACAACTGCTGCTCTAGGTTTTGGCCTAAGTTTTGCAACTTCAAAAAAGCTTAATAATGTTGAAATTGCAAAAGCCTTTTGTAACTTTGAGAAATTTTCTGATTTATCCACTGATGAAATTAATATTAGTAAAGGAATGGTATATAGCTCTATGTTAAAACCAAACATTCCCAATTGCCCTCAAAGATTCTTTAAGTCTTATGATACACTTAATAACAATAAAAATTTGCGCCTTACTAAAGCAGACAAAATAAATGCAATAGTAATTATGAAAGAAAATGATTACCAAGAAAAAATGAACAATCTCTTAGATGATACTGAAACCTATTCTAAACTTAGGAAAAATCCCCTAGAAACCGTTAACAGCAATTTCAATAAAACAATAAATCTTCTACTGAAAGGCAAAGATGAATTAGTCAAACAATTTACTTCCACTAATCCATCTTTACCTTACATGTATGGACTAATAAAAACACACAAACCAGGGAATCCAGTCAGACCAATTATTAGCTCCATAGGGTCAGTTTCATATAAATTATCCAAATGGCTTGTTGATATTTTGAGCCCTATTGTTGGCAAAATTTCTAACTTTAATGTTAAAAACAACATAGACTTGGTTGATAAATTAAGCTCCTTGACTGACTTAAATGATTTTAACATGGTTAGTTTTGATGTTACTTCCTTGTTTACGAAAGTTCCTGTTGATGATTTATTAAGTTTCTTATCTGAAGAACTCGTTAACTATGATTTACCATTGCCAGTTCCTACTATCATTAAACTTATTAAACTTTGCATTGTTGATGCAAAATTTGTATTTAATGATAAGTTTTACACTCAGAAGTTTGGTATGGCAATGGGAAATCCTCTTTCACCTGTTCTTAGTAACCTATACATGGAATTTTTTGAAACAAGGTTACTTAACACAATCCTCCCTAATAGAGCTAAATGGTTCAGATATGTTGATGATATTTTGTGTCTTATGCCCAAAAATGTAGATATACACCATTTCCTAGGAAAATTAAATAGCTTAGCCCATTCTATAAACTTTACTGTTGAGTTTGAAGAAAATAACTCATTGCCTTTTCTAGATGTTTTAATTATTAAGGGTAATAATGAATTCAAATTTAAAATTTACAGAAAACCTACAAATAACTGTTCCTATGTCCACTATTATTCCTCGCATCAAGATAGAGTCAAACTGTCTGTTTTCTCATCAATGTTTTTGAGAGCTTTACGAATTTGTAGTCCTGAGTTCATAGATGAGGAAATATCCAAAATTTATGAAATAGGTAATGATTTAAAATACCCAAGAAATTTAATTGATAAATCTTTTAAAGTTGCTAGAAATACTTTTTACAATCCAAAAAGGGACAACCAGCCTTATTCAACTAAAAATATGTTGGTTCTCCCTTACCATGAAAACTTTGTTGATATGCCTTCTCTTCTTAAGACTTTTAATATTAAAGTTGTATTCAAAAATCTTGTTACAGTAAAAAAACTTTTGATAAAGAATTCCCCCCAAAATGCTGATGTATGTGTCTATAAGATTCCTTGTAAAATTTGCGATAAAGTTTATTACGGTCAAACTGGTAAAAATCTCGAATTAAGATTAAAACAACATAAATATAGCATTAGAACTGGACAAGATTCCAATGCTCTATTTATTCATGTAAGAGATTTTAACCATCCAATTGATTTTCAAAAAGTTGAGAAAGTAGTATCAAGCAAGTCCATGGTCGACAGGAATATAATTGAATCTTGTTTCATAAAAAGCAGTTTTGACAATAATATGAATATTTCCTTTGGTTTATATAAATTAGATCCATTTATAATTAATAGAATTTGGGAAGAATTTAATAATACACTGGACAAATAATTTTTAAATTTTCTTGGGTAGAATAGTTTGTGGGTGAGTTGTGCAAAGGACCTATCCAGTTGGGTCGGCGCGCGTCAGGTGTTTAACCGTTGTGGGATCTGATAGTGAGGTGTTGGCCAGACCCCTTATATAGCTTCCTTGGATGCTTTACTTTCATAGTTCCTTGATAATGTGAGTAGTCACGAAAGCGCTTGGAATTTCTCTATTCTTTCAGAGTGGTTGTTTTGCATATATATATATATATATATATATATATATATATATATATATATATATATATATATATATATATATATATATATATATATGGTCATTGAGGCCGCACTGCCTTAAAAATTACATTTTTTCTAAAAAAATTGTTGGCTAATAAACATTGGTTTCATTGATAATGGAGTGAAAGTTTGCAGTTTTGCACCATACCAGAGTTAAAGACATCATTAACCTCGCTATAATGAACGTAAATTATTTTACCCTGAGTCTACTAATTCTGCGTATAAGACACACATACACACACACACACACACACACACACACACACACACACACACACACACATCTGCTGCACTTTTTACTGCGCCAGCAGCTAGCTACACAGTCCACTTCCCAGATCTTCATTTTTAATGAGTGTCTAAGTGCTGCTGTGTTCACTCTTAGAAACCACAACACTCCAGAGTTCCTACAGTACTCCAGAGTTCCCATAACACTCCAGAGTTTCCTACAACACTCCATTTTTCCTCACGTCACTCCAGACGTCCCCCACAACACTTGGGAGTTCCCTACAATCTAGTATTTCTCAGCAACACTTTGTAATTCCCCCATCACTCCAGAGAGATCCTCCTAACACTCCAGAGTTCCTTGCAGCATTCCAGAGTTCCTTGCAGTACTCCAGAGTTCTTTGCAGCACTCCAGGGTTGCTCACAGCACTCGCTGCCACATGAGTTACTCGCAGTTCCTAGTGATATCTCCCAGTACAACAGTTAATGTTAAATTCTGTTGCAGTACCTGGCTCTATGTAGCAGCATATGACTCTCTATATAACTGCACATCGCTCTACATAACACCACATGGCTCAGCATAGCACTCTCATACGGGAACGGGGGTGGGGGGCTTGGAGCGTGGGCGGGTGGGGGGGAACGATGAGCAGGGGGCGGGGGTAGGGGGAACGAAGTCGTCTTTCACCTACCATTAGAACACTTTGCGCTCTTGAACAACACTAAAAACCTGAGATCAGAAAACTTAGTATTCTTGATGCACTCTTCAAAGCTTCTGAATTAAACATGAATTATTAATATGGTAACCCACAGCTGGAGTTGTTGGTCATCTGACCGAGGACTTCTGCTGGCTTACCAGTCCACTCCTTTAAAAATATAGGGTATAATTATAACCACCAATCTATTACCTTGAATGGGATAAGAAGAATATAAAACTCTACTGGTGAGGTTGAATATTACAATGAGAAATTATCTTCATCACAAAGGACACAAGTATTACTTACAATTAAGTGTAATTCCTCTTAGTAATCGCTTTGGAGATCCCCTTTAAAACTTTTTCGAGGTTCGCAGCCTCGCGTTCTCGGCTCTTCTGTGGGTGCTCAGTTTCTTCTCCTGGTCTTTCTCACTGTTGGTCGAAGTTTGTTTTTCTGTCTCTCCTCAACCTTCTCGGTCCGTCGAAAAACTAGGGAGGACTATGTCTGGAGTGGACAGGCTGTTGCCCAATATCATGGCACTTTGTAGCTCTTTTTAGTAACACATGGCTCTGCATAGCAGTACATGGTTCTGCAGAGAAAAACACGGCTCATCACAGCACCAGAAGCTTTTCCACCTACTTTCGCTGTTCTTGAAAGCAACCAGTAACAACCTTAAATACACTATGTGTTTCCCATAGCTTCCTCAGTACAGCCATGCATTTGCATCGCACTTATCCACAGTTATATGCGGCTACAGCATCACACATCGACCACAGGATCCATGGCTAAGAGCAACACCCCTTCACCAGCACTACACTCCACAAAATATTATTGCTTATAAGCGTTCATGATAGTTCCCATATACTGTGTAAAGTATTTTAATTGCAGATAAGAACATTCATCACAAGACCAGACGGATTACAAGAACACACCAGTTTCCTTAACCCATCCCAAACATTCTAGGAGTATTCCAGTCTCTTCACTGTACTGCAAACGCTCTGATAGTTTACCACAGCCCAGCATAGGTTCTTATAGCACACTGCTGTTTCCCGCAACCCTCCAAAATTTACAATGCACAGTCCACGGTATCCTTTTTAATTTAATCTCATAAATGTTAAAAAAAAATGGTAGGGAAGGTGTATAGCATCAGTTATCCTTCATACCAACACTACATCATCTCGCTGTACGAAAACGTTTACCTTATCATGTCACAAAAGTGGTTCACATTCGTATTTTATCGTCCCTCTCCAGGTTCAAGAGTATTTTTAACCATGTCCTCAGGTATGGTGGTGATGCTGGGGTAAACAAGAAATAGCTGAATCTCAACTAATTTATTCCAACCTTTCAGTACATAATATTTTAGCCTGTATGGAATAATACAAATTATGATAGCCTCACCACATAGTTACTAATCTGAATGACTGTCACCATAGTCGGTGTGTTCCATGACCCACACACCACACTTTGTCATGATATCACTTCTGAACTATAACAAAGGAAGCTCCTAGGAGGTTAAGTTTCTGCCGACCATAGAATTTATTAACTATTTAATTATTATTCAAGAAGTAACCCAAATGTGCGATCAATAATGATACTTTTTGTAGACACAAATATTTTTTTTGTTTTGCCTACATTTTTAACCATTACAATCTAAGAAGTCTCTTCATGTGACTAGTGAAGTTGCTGTGTGTGTGTGTGTGTGTGTGTGTGTGTGTGTGTGTGTGTGTGTGTGTGTGTGTTAGTGTGTGTGTGTGTGTGTGTGTGTGTGTGTGTGTGTGTGTGTGTGTGTGTGTGTGTGTGTGTGTGTGTGTGTGTGTGTGTGTGTGTGTGTGTGTGTGTGTGTGTGTGTGTGTGTGTGTGTGTGTGTGTGTGTGTGTGTGTGTGTGTGTGTGTGTGTGTGTGTGTGTGTGTGTGTGTGTGTGTGTGTGTGTGTGTGTGTGTGTGTGTGTGTGTGTGTGTGTGTGTGTGTGTGTGTGTGTGTGTGTGTGTGTGAGTGTGTGTGTGTGTGTGTGTGTGTGTGTGTGTGTGTGTGTGTGTGTGTGTGTGTGTGTGTGTGTGTGTGTGTGTGTGTGTGTGTGTGTGTGTGTGTGTGTGTGTGTGTGTGTGTGTGTGTGTGTGTGTGTGTGTGTGTGTGTGTGTGTGTGTGTGTGTGTGTGTGTGTGTGTGTGTGTGTGTATGTGTGTGTGTGTGTGTGTGTGTGTGTGTGTGTGTGTGTGTGTGTGTGTGTGTGTGTGTGTGTGTGTGTGTGTGTTACCACTAAGGCCAGCCCTGTATGTTCGTTCTCGACCTAACTAGTTCTCTCTCGTCGCCTCAGAGCCACATTTAATACATTACTACGCGACACATCTCACAAAACCTCTCAAAGTCAACTCTCATATAATGTTACTACCTGGTGTTACCACCTGGTGATACAACCTGGTGCGTCTACCTGGTCCTTCTACCAGATCCTTAGTTCTAACGAGTGATATACCTCGGTACTACCACCTGGTGCTACCACCAAATCCTTCTAACGGGTGATATACTTCGGTGCTACCACCTGGTGCTTCAACCTGGTGTTACTACCTGGTGTGCTTACCTGGTGCCACCATCTGTCTCACCCCGTGCAGCACTCATTCAAATATTATGTCTTCCTTGTTCCTTTCACTGTTACTTTCTGCACTTCATCCTCATTACTGACTTCATACCTTCAACTGAGCGTAATTTCCTAATCCCCATTGATAATAATAATAATAATAATAATAATAATAATAATAATAATAATAATAATAATAATATATTTATTTCTACAAGTACATGTATGTACAAGGTATACAGGCCTATAGATATATATGTCAGCTAGGCATGTATATTTATCAATATACAGGCCTAGCTGACATCAATGACATACATATAGAAAGTCTCTTGTTATGCTGAGCATTTCAGACAAATTAGGTCAGTTTTGTCCCAGGATGCGACCCACACCAGGCACCCATTTTACTGATGGGGAACATAGACAACCGGTGTAAAGAAAGAGTCCCAATGTTTGTACCCTCGCTGGGAATTCTTAACATCATTAATGGACCTTCTTTGATTGTCTCTTAACGTTCTTTATACAACGAGGGAGTTTATTTCAGTAATTACATATGTATCTAAAATACCATAAAACTTATTATGTATTCATCTATTATACTTTCTAAGGGTTCCCTGCAGCCGCAGAAATAACTTACATCTGGCTTTTATTGTCAGAGAAAGGGAATTTTTATCTGACGCGAAACGCATTTAATACCGACAGCGCTTTAAGATGCCCTCACCTATATGCTTGCATAATCTCCTGTCTATGTGAAGCCCCCACAACCTCCTGTCTTGAATTTTTCTTGCTCAACAAATTTCATATTTGTTTATGTTCATCTGGTAATTGTCATTGTTTTAGTCTTCTCTTGTTTCATGAAATCAATTCAGATTTTTCACGTCCAACGTTTCTGATTATCTTTCTACACGTTCTACCAACTGACATTTTTTTAAACTGTTGAATTTATATTTTAAGAGTTGTTTTCCTGCCTCACCTTATTTCAAAGCTCATTCCTATCTGATATACGCTACCATCCCCAGAATGCGACCAATAACATTCGGCTAACACGCACATATCTATAGTATTTATTGCTTGGTGAGCAGAGACAGCGGTCAGTAGGTGTCAGGAGATATGACTATACGTTTTGCATTGCCTCAGAATTAAACCCGAGCCCCATCTGTTGTGATCCGATTGTCCTACCATTAAGCAATAAGTTACCTTAGTAATTCGACTCATATAATAATGTATCGGGCTCTTATTCGAGATATAACTTATTTGTTTCTTTTCCGAACCCAGGCTGGTGTGTATCATGCCATGATTCTTTGTGAAGGTTAACGTATTTGTGCGATAATATTATTGAAAGTATTGTGGGAATGCCTTCCTCTAGCAGTGAAATGATACGAGCTGTAGGGGATCGTAAGTCAAATAAAATATCACTGGGTGATAGGGAAATGAATTAATGCTATGGTACAGAGTCCTTGATAACTAAATCATTGATGGTAAATTGTAAAGCCTGTGAACAGTTTTCCAGATTTTTTCCTCGAAGGCTGTTGCTACCCACGGCTTTCCTCCCCTCGGAAAACCGAACACAAATACACACACATAGGAAATGTCACCAATGGGATGCCACAGATTAAGGTTTTTGTGCCTTATTAACTGACTTTATAAATATATGTTTACGAATGGTCTAAAAGTCATATGGAAAATATTCTATACAAATGATTGTAAATCCCTAAATGACGACTTGGATAAAGTGAGCAAGTGTACTGATGGATGACGAAATTAAATATAGATAAATGTTTTGTAATGAATATGAGAGACAGTAAAAGCAGACGCATTATAAATATTAACTATGTGATAAAATATTAAGTGTCAGAGAGAGAGCGAGGAATCTAGTTATTATTATTATCACTGGATCATATGAACGAAATTATGAGAAACGTATTAGATGTTTGTTATATTGACAGACTATAAAACAACTTTCTAATACATGAATGTGGAAATCGGTCTCAGTTAAATATGTATGAACTACGAGAAGAGATTTAAATTACTAAAGACGCTCACGACATCTGTTAGGAGGAAAAGAGAAGATATGATGATCATCAAATATTAGGTCATACAAGAATACAGAAAGATAGATAAAGATTAAGCAACAGTTGTAAAATGAGAAGAAAAAACTATTGCCTGAAAAATACTAAATTTTTTAGAGAAAGAGTATTATAATATAGTGCTTCAGATAACGACAATTAAAAAATAATGTACTAATTATTAAAGCTCTGACACCAAGAAAACATCTCGACTTCTGTGGCTAGAAATAAGTCATTGCACATCAAAACAGATTCGAGTCTCACAAAACTCACATTTTCTAAGACTCACCACCATTATGTAGGCTCGAGCGCCGGGACCCTGACAGTCACCAGGTAGACACCAAAGATCTTTTTAAATTAAATTATTAAACTAATATCTTTATTTCTACAAGTACATGTACAAGGTATACAGTCCTAGCTGACATCAATGACATACTACTGTATAGAAAACCCCTTGTTATGCTGAGCATTTCAGACAAATTAGGTCAGTTTTATCCCAGGATGCGACCCACACCAGTCGACTAACACCCAGGTACCCATTTTACCGATGAGGAACATAAACAACCGGTGTAAAGAAACACGCCAACTGTTTCTACCTTTGCTGTGACTTGAACCCAGACCCTCGGCTTGCGAAGCAAAAGCTTTAGCCACCGAAAGCATGGTGCTGCTCTTGCAGCGACGAATAGGTGATTACACACTAGACAAAATGCACAAAGGCGACATAGTACACAGTACATAAAATCACGACCGAAAGATTAAAGATAGCCATCAAACAGTAGGAGACCAAGAAGAGATCAAGAGAGCAGCAACATCTTCCAGAAGGTCGTAAGGAGAACCTATAGAATCTAAGCAACACTATCATGAAAGATTTCAGCCACAAGAAGACAAACTGGAAAAACTGGAAACCACACAGGTCAGGTCCCATTACGTTTGTTATGAATAGTTTGTAGTTGCTTCTTCATATGTTGTGCGGGTGTTGTGCAATCTCCCTTGGTCTCATATTTCTTCAAGTCTCCGGTGTTTTACTGGATTCCACACACAACACCTCCTTCAGTCGTACGTTCAGATCTTTGCAAAGTCTTCAGCTGAGGAAGGTAGCTTTGAAGAACTTTATGTAACAGCAAGTCAAGACAATAACGAGAGAGAGAGAGAGAGAGAGAGAGAGAGAGAGAGAGAGAGAGGCCACAGAGTATAAACCTAGAATTTGCCTTAAGCACATTTGACATAGGGAGGAATTAGATGATGCAGAGTTTTCGGGCGCCAGTGAAAAAAAGTGTCATGATCTTTGAATACTTGGTGGAAGCAAACCTGGAGGTAAGTACAGAAGAAGAGAATAACCATATTAATACAGAATTGACTACACAAGGATGAAAGCTTTCTTGAATGTAGTACAGTGAGAAAGAGAGTTGGAAGGAAAGGCAACAAATGAGATGTTAATAATATCATAATATGATAATTGTTGTTAGGAAAATATAATAAATGCAAAACAAGAGAGGTGGCCATGAGAAGAACAGAGTAGCGAAAAACACCATGGCATGGAAAAACTATGAAAAAATGTAGCACGACAGAGAATAAAGAATATAGTATATTAACCATGCAGGAAAACAATCTGGATATTATAAAGTCAAAGACCAAATCAAAACTGCAGCACAGATACATTACAAAGAATACGATTGTAAAAAGACTAAAAAAAAAATGGGGGAAGAGTTTTAACGAGAACAACGAAGTCTGCAAAGATCTGAACGTACGACTCAAGGTGTTGTGTGTGGAATCCGGGAAAACACCGGACACTTGAAGAAATGTGTGAGACCAAGGGAGATTGCACAACACCCGCACAATATACGAAGAAGCAATGAACTTATCCTATATATTATACAATATATTACAATGATTTTTTGAAAGAAAAAACAAAAACATTACGTGAACTGCATGAAAACATCCTTAATTTCCTGAGAAAGAAGAAATCAGACCGTCCACTGAATAACGATTTGAAACCGAGACTGCAAACATCAAAGGAGAAAGACATCTCTTGTAAGAATAATATTGAGCATATCGCAGGTACTGATCAACAGAATAGCATTCACAAAGCTTAGAAATATATCATATCGCTCAGGATCCTGTATATGTCACGGAGGATGATGCAGACAGACCAGCTGACAATTCTCCAATCCAAAACAACAAATCACAAAGCTCTTCAGTGTCCTCTACAACAGATGAAGAGACTCTCTTGAAGTTCTCAACAATAATAGTGTATGAAGTACTTGCATGCAGTTACTATCAGATCAAACATGTTAAAAAAACTTAAAGAAACTCCAGAGGCTTATTAAGAGATTTATTCCAGAGCTGCAAGGCTGAACTACTTAAAAGACTACAAGAACTGAACCTGACGATCTAGGGAAAGAGATGGACTTCGAAAGACAGAACAGGATACCTGGAGGATACAAATGGACAGACAGTTTGAAAGAAAGGATTCATAGATGGAGGTTAAAGATGCAACTGAACCTCAGGGACAGTTAGTAAGTGCTTCTTCAGCCTGAGGGGAGTCAAGAATGCTAATAACCTTGACGATTTTGAAGAGGAGGTGGTGAACGTAATTTGACTTCTGAATAATCAGCAGGCATAAAGTTTATGAATAAAACTATTATTAATTATTATTATTATTATTAACACACCGGCCGTGTGCCACGGCCAGTGTGTTAATAATATAAAAACACTTTCACTATTATTTAACCATTATCCTGCGAGAAGCACGCTGACATTATTTCAGATGACTTACCCCAAACAGCAAAATTCCCACCCTCCTTCAGAGTGCAGGCACTGGATTTCCCACTTCCAGGACTCAAGTCCAGCTAACCGGTTTCTCTGAATGTTACCATGCTCACACTTCAACAGACCGTCAAACCATAAAAACCACCTTGTCTTCGCTCACTCCTATCTAACATACGGAGTCAAGGCTGTTAGACGCCCAAACCCCTACCACCAAAGACCTCCTTTACCCCTAGGATGACCTCACCCCCTTCTTTCCTCCACCAAAGGTTCATACATCTTTCTAGGATACAGGGTTCGATTCTTAGCTCCAGGCCCCGCCTCTTCGATAGTCGCTACTAGGTCCACTTTCTCCCTTCTCCAAGAGCCCTTTTGTGTGTGTGTGTGTGTGTGTGTGTGTGTGTGTGTGTGTGTGTACTCACCTAGTTGTACTCACCTAGTTGAGGTTGCAGGGGTCGAGTCCAAGCTCCTGGCCCCGCCTCTTCACTGGTCGCTACTAGGTCACTCCCCATGAACTGTGAGCTTTATCATACCTCTGCTTAAAGCTATGTATGGATCCTGCCTCCACTACATCGCTTCCCAAACTATTCCACTTCCTGACTACTCTGTGGCTGAAGAAATACTTCCTAACATCCCTGTGATTCATCTGTGTCTTCACCTTCCAACTGTGTCCCCTTGTTGCTGTGTCCCATCTCTGGAACATCCTGTCTTTGTTCACCTTGTCAATTCCTCTCAGTATTTTGTATGTCGTTATCATGTCCCCCCTATCTCTCCTGTCCTCCAGTGTTGTCAGGTTGATTCCCCTTAACCTCTCCTCATAGGACATACCTCTTAGCTCTGGAACTAGTCTTGTTGTAAACCTTTGCACTTTCTCTAGTTTCTTTACGTGCTTGGCTAGGTGTGGGTTCCAGACTGGTGCCGCGTACTCCAATATGGGCCTAACGTACACGGTGTACAGGGTCCTGAACGATTCCTTATTAAGATGTCGGAATGCTGTTCTGAGGTTTGCTAGGCGCCCATATGCTGCAGGAGTTATTTGGTTGATGTGCGCTTCAGTAGATGTGCCTGGTGTTATACTCACTCCAAGATCTTTTTCCTTGAGTGAGGTTCGTAGTCTCTGGCCCCCTAGACTGTACTCCGTCTGCGGTCTTCTTTGCCCATCTCCAATCTTCATGACTTTGCACTTGGTGGGATTGAACTCCAGGAGGCAATTGCTGAACCAGGTCTGCAGACCGTCCAGATTCCTTTGTAGTTCTGCCTGGTCTTCGATCGAATGAATTCTTCTCATCAACTTCACGTCATCTGCAAACAGGGACACTTCGGAGTCTATTCCTTCCGTCATGTCGTTCACAAATACCAGAAACAGCACTGGTACTAGGACTGACCCCTGTGGGACCCCGCTGGTCACAGGTGCCCACTGTGACACCTCGCCACGTACCATGACTCGCTGCTGTCTTCCTGACAAGTATTGTGTGTGTGTGTGTGTGTGTGTGTGTGTGTGTGTGTGTGTGTGTGTGTGTGTGTGTGTGTGTGTGTGTGTGTGTGTACTCACCTAGTTGAGGTTGCGGGGGTCGAGTCCGAGCTCCTGGCCCCGAATCTTTACTGATCGCTACTAGGTCACTCTCCCTGAGCCGTGAGCTTTATCATACCTCTGCTTGAAGCTATGTATGGATCCTGCCTCCACTACATCGCTTCCCAAACTATTCCACTTACTGACTACTCTGTGTGTGTGTGTGTGTGTGTGTGTGTGTGTGTGTGTGTGTGTGTGTGTGTGTGTGTGTGTGTGTGGGGCCTACTTCATGTCTGCACAAATAACTCATTACGATTCTAGCCAAATATAAGCATGTAAATAGTTCATTACTCTTGTAATTGGTTCAACTATCAAAATTTTGCGGTCCAGTCCCTGGAGCCATTATGTACCTCTGTAATCTTTTTACTACCGCCCACAGGATGGGTATGGGGTGGCTACCGCCCAAAGGATGGGTATGGGGTGACTACCGCCCACAGGATGGGTATGGGGTGGCTACCGCCCAAAGGATGGGTATGGGGTAACTACCGCCCACGGGATGGGTATGGGGTGACTACCGGCCACAGGATGGGTATGGGGTGACTACCGCCCACAGGATGGGTATGGGGTGACTACCGCCCACGGGATGGGTATGGGGTGACTACCGCCCACAGGATGGGTATGGGGTGACTACCGCCCACGGGATGGGTATGGGGTGACTACCGCCCACAGGATGGGTATGGGGTGACTACCGCCCACGGGATGGGTATGGGGTGGCTACCGCCCACAGGATGGGTATGGGGTGACTACCGCCCACGGGATGGGTATGGGGTGGCTACCGCCCACAGGATGGGTATGGGGTGACTACCGCCCACGGGATGGGTATGGGGTGACTACCGCCCACAGGATGGGTATGGGGTGACTACCGCCCACGGGATGGGTATGGGGTGGCTACCGCCCACAGGATGGGTATTTGGTGACTACCGCCCACGGGATGGGTATGGGGTGACTACCGCCCACAGGATGGGTATGGGGTGACTACCGCCCACGGGATGGGTATGGGGTGGCTACCGCCCACAGGATGGGTATGGGGTGACTACCGCCCACGGGATGGGTATGGGGTGACTACCGCCCACGGGATGGGTATGGGGTGCATAATAATTAAACTAAAACTATCACTTCCTCATCCCTCTGAATAAACTTTTGGTAATCTCGTAGTTCCTCCTACTCTCCAAACTCTGAATTCCCTGCATAATATTTACACAGTGTGAGACCTCTACCCACTCTACCGGAGGTATCCCAGCGAGTGAGCACGTCCCCTGTATATCCCAGTGCTTAACAAGCTAGGGAATAGCATATGAAGGTACAAATAAAAATGGGAACTATGGCTATAGTTTACTTAATAACATAAAAGGGCTAGAATACAACATCTCCTGATGGAAATTTACACAATATAACAATTGACCTATGAGACTTATTACCAGGGGGAAGGGTAGATGTTATCAGTAACACGGACTAGTACTCACTCTTAATTCACCGACCAGCTGACCCGAGATTCCCAATGCGTGGTCTACTACACACGCGGCTGTCCAGAGCTCTCGCTCGACGGACCTGTCACCAACAACCCCCTTGCCCCGCTCTTTCCTGGGCTTATATCGTAGTCAAAGTACCCCCCTCCCCAATGGTGTATGTACCACGTGTACGACCTGACGCCTAGGTCTGAGGCGTCAAGAACAAAAGACCTCAGACGTGGGCGTGGCTACAGACGCCTGCCAAGGCAAGGTGTGACCATATAATTGGTCAAATTAGGTCTCCCCAGAGACCTCACAAGCCCAGCTGGACTACATCACATCCCCCTTTCTCCCCCAGTTTAAAATATCTGAGAACTAGGACAATTTGTCCTAGTTATTAGACTATTTTAATCCTAACCCCTTAAATCTATTACAATACAATAGCAAATAATATGAATTCACACAGATCAGTAGGTTTAATAAATTCTAGCACAGGAAACGAATAACAATGACTCTGGTGCGAAACCTCCTTATCCGTCATGTCTCCTTAAAACTAAATATCGGGCTCCAGTGCCTTCCTGTACTCTACTAGAAATAAACTAGCTCCTGTAGTCACCCTCGCTAATTAACCATTGAGCCAAACCTCGTAAGGTTTTCCTGGCGTAGAAAACAGCTCCAGCGGGTATTATTCCTTCAAGTACTTGCAACTGAACCATTACACGACCACAATGTCGCATTTTCCTTGCACCGTACCGTGACCATTCATGACAAGGCAGGAATCGCAACCAGGACCAATCATTATCCCATTTCTAGGAACTAAAAGAAAACCTCCCATCCCTCACATAAAGGAATCCTCTTCTGACGGCGAGCCGATTGGTGTTTACAAGTCTCCACCTGAAAAGAAAATACATCCTATCTCTACTGTGATCCCTCCCGGCAAGGAGCTAGCTCACATAATATACAACACATTATTGTCCCAACAGCTGACATAACATAGGGCATCCCCTAGCAGTAGAGATACCGTACTAATACCACTCTAATCATCATTTCCCAAGCTTCACTGGCTAGTAGTGAATGACACGGTTGGCTTGACTTGGGGCCATGCTATTGACCCAGGGAGAAGCTCTCTCCAAATCCTTGGGCAGAAATATGAAGGGGTCGACGGAGGAGGACATAGGGCCATTGCAGTATTCTTGTCATCTCACCTCCAGATCTGTCTACTGCTTCTACTAGAAGAGGGGTTAGCCAGAGCTTCTGGCCGACCCTAGCACTTCCTAAATTGGGCCATGTCTCATTGTGTGGACTTCATTGGCGTTTAGGAACGCTCATGCGGGTCCCTCTCGTTGAAAGCACAGCATCTGGGAACTTCACGACTCAGCAAGCAGCTTATCTTCACCACGACAATACTCCTCAGGCACCAAGGCCACCCTTCATCCGTCCAGCCTCACCCGTCACTTCCACCTCTTGCATGGTGGTGGCACGAGAGCTGGCTACCGCTTTTCCTCAAGTCTCCCAGGTCTAATAATAGCCCTTTTGCTGGACCCAAACTGACTTCTTGGCACTTCTGCGTCTCCATCACTCCAGGCCAAATAGATTCCTGGAGTCTCCTTGGCAGATCCTGGCAACATCTCCACATCTCCTGTGAATAATAGTAGACGGCAGTATTGTTCTACAGGTGACTGGGGCTTATTGTTGGTGGGCAGGTCTCTAGAGTATTGAGCCGACCTGAGGGCGAGGCGAGTGGTCAGCTCCTTCCCTCAGGGTCCCATTTACTCACAACACTCCCTCCCTCCAGCAATAATTCCCTTACAAATTTCGTCTATACATTCTTGACCTTGTATTCATACCAACATTTTCCTCTACCAGCTGATGTAACCTATCTTCCTCATATACCTCGTCATTTACAGTCCTTTCATCCACCACATTAACATTAGGCATTACTATTTCCTCCTCAGACCAGAATGGCTTTAGTTTATTACAATGAACAATCCTCTCACTCTGGTCCTCAAACAACCCTTTAACCTTCACATTTACTGGTCCCATTTTCTCTAAGATGCGGTAAGGACCTTTCCACCTTGGACCGAGGGACCTACTCTGTTGAGGGGTTACTTCATCTTTATATACCATTACTAGGTTACCTTCCTTAAGTTTAAGAGGCTTCACTTGCCTGTCATAGTAGTGAGCATATTTTTCCTGCGCTCTACCAGATGCCTGGGCGGCAGTTCGCCAAGCAGTTCTCATTTTTGTTAGGACTTCTGAAGGATAGTCCTCACCGTATCTGACAACTGCTTGGTTCACCAAGCCTGCTGCAAAATGACAGTCATGCCCTGTAAATAGGAATAATGGTTGTGTCCCTATTGATTTGTGAATAGCGGTGTTTAAAGCAAATTGAACATATGGTATATATTTATCCCATTGTAATGGTTCTTTCTCTGAGAGAATGGCCAGTGTATTTTTGACTACTTGGTTCGTTCTCTCCACCATACCATTCGCCTGTGGATGATAAGCTGTCGTGAATGCTGTCATTATTTCTAAGGTGTTACAAACCTCTGCAAATACCTTGCTTTTAAACTCTGAACCTTGATCTGTTACTAATTCTCTAGGAGGTCCAAATATTGCTACGAATCTATCAAGGAGCGCCTCTGCAACAGTCTGTGGGTCTTTCTTAGGGATGGGTACAAGTGTTGTATACCGTGACAGATGGTCCACCAGCACAAGAACATACCTATTGCCTGAATAACTATTATGTAAGTCAATAAGATCTGCACCAACCCGGTCCAACGGCTCCTTAATCTCGGGAAAAGCTTGCAATTCCACATTAACCTGAGGGTTACCTTTCCTCCTTTGGCAATTACCACAACATTTTACATATTCGGTTACATAATTCAGGAGACCAGGAAAGTAGAACATTTCTTTGGCCCTCTTATAAGTCCTAAAAACACCTGGATGGCCAGCCATCTTGGATGAGTGTGCAAGCTTCAGAGCGGCCTTCCTGAGGACATTGGGTATTACTACCTGCTGTACTGAACGATCGTTCAGCTCCGTAATCCTATGTAGCACACCGTCTTTCATCTCGAATTCATCAATAGGGCGGCTTGGCTTGTGGCACGGGAGCTTCTCTCCCTCCAAATACTCAATTATCTCCTTCCACCTGTTCTCTTCCAGTTGGTACTCTCTTAATTTTTCATTGTTCACATTCTCAATATTAACATTTACATTTATTGCTGCTACATTCCTACTCAATACGTCTGGTACATGGTGTGAGGCTCCGGGCTTATAAAGAATCTGGTACGAGTGTGCTGACAGTTCGTAACCCCATCTAGACATCCTAGGACAGCGAGTTTTCTTTTTAAATATGTGCACCAATGCCCTGTGATCTGTTATTATTTTAAAATGGCGCTGAAATACATACGGTTCAAAGTATCTCACACTTTCTACCACTGCCAAGGCTTCTTTATCAGTGATGGCATACCTGACTTCCGGTCCTTTAATCTTTCTGCTAAAATACGCTACTGGGTGTGGGTTATTTTCCTTGTCTCTTTGCATTAGGCAACCTCCTATTGCAACTGCTGAAGCGTCTGTATGTATCTCAAACTCTCTGGAAAAATCAGGAACCACTAATACCGGCTCACTTGTAAGCTCAGCCTTTAATTTTTCGTGAGCCAACTCATGTTCTTCTTTCCATACAAACTTAGCTTTCTTCTTAGTTAGATCTGTCAGTGGTGCTGCTAGCTCTGCAAAACCCTTAATATGTCTTCTAAAGTATCCTGCTGCACCTAGGAACCTCCTGACTTCCCTTGCTGTTCTAGGTCTTGGCATTTCAGATATTGCCTTACACTTATCAGGGTCAGGGCGAATCCCTTCAGGGCTTACCTGAAAGCCTAGAAATTTAAAGCTAGTGGCTGCTATTATACATTTCTTTGCGTTCAACTTAAATCCTGCTTTATCCAGTAGTTTTAGTGTCTCCACAAGGTTGTCTACATGTTCTGGAAATGACCGGGAGTAGACTACCACATCATCAAGATATGCCAGTGAGTGTCTACCCAACACAGGGCTGAGGATGAAGTTTATAGCTCTTTGGAAGCTAGAGGGCGCGGTTTTTAACCCGTAGGGCATTCGTTTAAATTGGTATAATCTGACCCCATCTGAGAATGCTGTCTTCTCTCTATCTTCTTCTGAAACGGGGATGGCCCAATAAGCTGACTTAGCGTCCAAAGTCGAAAAATACTTAGCTGTTCCAAATGAATCAAGAATTTCCTGGATTAGGGGCAAGGGGTAACTATCAGCTATTGTTAATTCATTCACTTTCCTATAATCCACACAGAACCGATAAGAGTTATCTGGTTTCTTTACCAACACTACAGGTGAGAGCCACGGTGATGAACTCGGTTCAATTACATCGTTCTGGAGCATGGTATTACATTCCTCCCTTATTACTCTCTTAGCCTCTTCTGGGAGTCTCCATTGACGGGTTTGGACAGGTAAACTGTCACCTGTAGGTATAGTATGCTCAATCTGGGGCAGCAAGCCTATATCTCCTTCATCCATTGAAAACAACTTTGGAAAGTTCCTTAAAGCATTCTTTATTATTTCCTTCTCAGAACATTTTAAATGATTTAGATTTACATCATTAAATGTCTTTTCCCTTTTACTTTCGTTCTGGGTGGGAGCGGCAGGCGTCACTACCCTTTCTGGGAGTCTGGTATTAAGTGCTCCACATTGTTGACCTCGGTCAGGTAGCCTAACGGAGTCAGGTTCAAAAATTAAGTCTTTGGGGATAATCTCAGCTGATGTTAACCTTCTACCATTCTTGAATCTTAACGCTTTACTTGTCAGATTTATCACTGGTATTAAGATATGTCTTTTCTCAGAAACCTGGGCTAGATGATGAGGCACCAGGAAGGATTCTAGCTTCCCCGCTAATTGTAAGATACTTCCTGGCTCGACCTTCCTTCCCACTGAGCCTTTAATAAATTTGAATGTATTAGGTGGACATACCTGGTTATATAATACATGAACTGCATAATCTGCGTCTGCAGAGTTCACATTAGGTAACTGCGCTTCAAAAAGTGATTTAGATGGGGTTTTGAATAATTTATTACTCCTACTCATAGAAGCTACTATTGAGGGATGTTCTATGAATTTTATTGGAAAGGAAACCTCATCCAGTATCAGCCGACTGGTTCCCCTTCCTTTGCCATACGACAAGAGGAAGTCAAACCTTCTGAGAAAATCCATACCTAAGAGTAAGTCCCCTGGAAACCTTACTCCAGACACTACTAAACAAGCGTGAACTTTATAACTTTCACCCAGTTCAAAGTACAGGTCCGTTTGTCCCTCGACATTAATATCATTACCATTTACAGCAGTAATATCTCTCTTAGCTTTGCTTATTTTACAACCCCTCCAGTTATTACATACATCTCGCTTAATTATTGACACCTGACTTCCCGTATCAATGAAAGCTACCAATTTTTTCCCATTTACTCTTATTTTAATCATAGGTCTTTCATCTTTGGTAACAAGGTTATCAGACCTATCTTTCTTAACCTTGTACCTTCTTCTTTCGTTAGGAACGAAAATTAGGGCAGTTGGCCCTAATATGGCCAATCCCGCCACACTCCCAGCATTGATTAGTTCTCCGAGCATTCTGTTTATTACGCCCACCACCGCCTGTCCTGCGGTGCGGGGGTATATACTTCTTCTCATTATTGGTTGTCGCCACATATGGTGACTCAGGTGTTACTCTCTCTGAGGCAACAATTCTATCTCCCTTTCTGTCTCTACCATATTCGGACTCGAGAGACATGGCATATTGAACTAGTTCTTCGAAGGTTTTAATCGCTAGTACCATAGCAACTCTAGTTCTCATCCAGACCGGCAACCCTTCACAAAATACCTGCTTTTTATAAAGCTCCAGCTGTTCTGCATTATATTTTAAAGTTCCGTTCACATCTTCCACCCTGGACCATACCAGACAACTGAAGTCCCTTAGTGTGTGTCCTTCCTTCAGTTGCAATTGTTCCAGGTATCGATGGATATTTTCAACTGATACTGCCGTCTGGAACCTATATCTTATAGCCTCCTTGAAATTACTCCAGTCCTTTACGTTAATAAATTGTGGGAGACTAAATATGGATGCTGTGTTATCTACAATTGCCCTGAATCCCAGTGAAACTTTCATTTTTTCATCAGATATATTAAGCAAAATGGCCTCAATATTTTTAATCCAAGCTTCTACTTTGATATTTCTTTCGATGGGATTCCTCGGCAAATCTTCTACATGAAATTTCGGCAAATTTTCTAAATATGGCCTATCAACAATTACTGTCCCACACATAGAGGTTCCAACACTACTATCTGGAGCTGATGCCCCAGATAAAATCTTTTGCTGAAGCATAGGGTTCGTTGGGACGTTGAGTGGCTTGGTTAGGGAAGGATTGACCTGGGAAGGCTGGAGGCTCAGAAGTTGGGGTTGGGTCGGGAGTCCCGGTATATTAGATAAGGACCCATTCGGGGAAATACTGAATGGTTCCCCAGCTGTAGTTACAAGTGTGGGTGTTTGGTTAGTATTTACAGGAACAGCATTGGGCAGGTGAACACCTGACACAGCAGGGGAAGCTATGGTTACTGAGGGGTTAGGTATACTAGTAACTGTAGAACCAGGCGCAGAAGTGGGAACCCTATAGGCAGCTACCCCAGGGACTTGGGGAGCAGGTACAACAATAGGGGATTGAGGGTTACTCATAACTTGAGCAATAACACTATGAAGCACAGAGTTAAGATAAGGATACATACTATAGTCAGCATTAACTGGGTTATTAAAATACGGAGGTATGGGGTTAGTAGCATCCCGGGTTGGTAAAATTGATACTCCCGGGCTAACAGCAGTGGTAGATGTATTAGATACCACTGTGGCCATAGTATTCGTGGTACTACTGGGGGTCACCGTGGAACCTATATTCGTTCCTGAGCCTTGGACCTGGGGATGGTTTGTCCCTGACATATGTACCCCTGAAGTATTATTTATCACTGAAATCTCATTTTCTTGATTATTTATACCGTCACTAACATTAATCACTGAATCTTGCTGTGGAACCATGTTGCTAGACCCTTCACTTGAGCCTGGTGCGAGATCACTAACATTGACGTTAGCCTCTGCCATTCTGTTCACGAGGAACTTCACCTGTATCCTACTGGATCGTCTGATTGCACTATTTAACGTCTTGCTACGCAAATTATATTTGGTCATCACCCACCTGACAACCATAAGAGTAGGATTGTCCTGGTTTATTCTTAAGGTTACGGTCACAGTGAACGGTAAAACAAATGATAGGCGACACAAAGAAATTAATATTTGGTTTTGATAGCAAAAACCGACCAGTCGTAAAGCACGTGAGCCGCGTTTAATGATAAACGCTAAACCGCTGCCACCATGTGAGACCTCTACCCACTCTACCGGAGGTATCCCAGCGAGTGAGCACGTCCCCTGTATATCCCAGTGCTTAACAAGCTAGGGAATAGCATATGAAGGTACAAATAAAAATGGGAACTATGGCTATAGTTTACTTAATAACATAAAAGGGCTAGAATACAACATCTCCTGATGGAAATTTACACAATATAACAATTGACCTATGAGACTTATTACCAGGGGGAAGGGTAGATGTTATCAGTAACACGGACTAGTACTCACTCTTAATTCACCGACCAGCTGACCCGAGATTCCCAATGCGTGGTCTACTACACACGCGGCTGTCCAGAGCTCTCGCTCGACGGACCTGTCACCAACAACCCCCTTGCCCCGCTCTTTCCTGGGCTTATATCGTAGTCAAAGTACCCCCCTCCCCAATGGTGTATGTACCACGTGTACGACCTGACGCCTAGGTCTGAGGCGTCAAGAACAAAAGACCTCAGACGTGGGCGTGGCTACAGACGCCTGCCAAGGCAAGGTGTGACCATATAATTGGTCAAATTAGGTCTCCCCAGAGACCTCACAAGCCCAGCTGGACTACATCACAACAGCAAATTACTCTCAGACACTACATTTCCACTGCTTCCAGTATCCTCCTTGTTGCAACGTTAAAACCCCATGTCTCACACCAATACAACAGTGTTGCTACCACTATATTATGGTGCATTCCTTTTTGCACCATAATGTTAGAATATATACATATTATTATTATTATTGTCATCATTATTATTATTATTATTATTATTATTATTATTATTATTATTATTATTATTATTATTATTATTATTATTATTATTATTAATAATAATAACAATATTATTATTATTGTTGTTATTATTATTATTTTTACCGACATCAGCGGAAAGAAGGTCCCTGGCACTAAGATGTCTCACACATGTTAATTGCCAGAGTAAGTTGTTTGGGGCGATGCAAGCCTCGTGCGGTAAGAAGAGACAGTGAAATTACCTGTGTCAAGAAACAATGGCGGCTGTAAGGCTTGAGGGGGGGGGGGGGATGGCGGGAGCACCCAACCAGGAGACCTTCCCCTGCCTCCCAACCCTCAACCCATACATCCCCACCCTCTCTCCCTCCTCACAAGCAGTCATGATCCAGGCTGTCAAGACGCCTCCACAATTACACGTTAATTGGGTCATGGAGGTCACGCACTGCTTGCAAGCTGCTGGGGGGGGGCAATGATGTTGGAGGGAGGGGTCCAGGATGAGGTGGGGTACATGTGGTGGTTGAGGTTGGTAGGGGTTGCAGGAAGTACCAGATCGAGTCTATAACCCTTTTTGCCATGGCAGTGAGACTATAATACATAAGTTACAAAAATTTGTATATACTGTATCTCGCAGTTATGGTTCCCATCCTCGTGTATATTTTCCTTATATAAAATATATTTTTAATTTTTTTAAGTTAGATTAAAGTGATCGGAAGGACCTTCAAGAACTTCATTGCTAACTGGTAGTTAAGTACTGAAAATACCTAAGAAAAATTGTTGCAAGATTCTCAGTAACTTGTGATTACCCATTGTTAACAAAAGAAATAATCAACAATTATATGAAATATAAAACAATACGTCATAAATCGAAGGAAAATTCGAAGTCATGGCACGAGTTGATTAAGTTTCCCGGGAGTGTAAGAGGCTCCGTGTGATGCGGGGAGTGTAAGAGGCTCCGTGTGATGCGGGGAGTGTAAGAGGCTCCGTGTGAGGCGGGGAGTGTAAGAGGCTCCGTGTGAGGCGGGGAGTGTAAGAGGCTCCGTGTGAGGCGGGGAGTGTAAGAGGCTCCGTGTGATGCGGGGAGTGTAAGAGGCTCCGTGTGAGGCGGGGAGTGTAAGAGGCTCCGTGTGAGGCGGGGAGTGTAAGAGGCTCCGTGTGAGGCGGGGAGTGTAAGAGGCTCCGTGTGATGCGGGGAGTGTAAGAGGCTCCGTGTGAGGCGGGGAGTGTAAGAGGCTCCGTGTGAGGCGGGGAGTGTAAGAGGCTCCGTGTGATGCGGGGAGTGTAAGAGGCTCCGTGTGAGGCGGGGAGTGTAAGAGGCTCCGTGTGATGCGGGGAGTGTAAGAGGCTCCGTGTGAGGCGGGGAGTGTAAGAGGCTCCGTGTGATGCGGGGAGTGTAAGAGGCTCCGTGTGAGGCGGGGAGTGTAAGAGGCTCCGTGTGAGGCGGGGAGTGTAAGAGGCTCCGTGTGATGCGGGGAGTGTAAGAGGCTCCGTGTGAGGCGGGGAGTGTAAGAGGCTCCGTGTGAGGCGGGGAGTGTAAGAGGCTCCGTGTGAGGCGGGGAGTGTAAGAGGCTCCGTGTGAGGCGGGGAGTGTAAGAGGCTCCGTGTGAGGCGGGGAGTGTAAGAGGCTCCGTGTGATGCGGGGAGTGTAAGAGGCTCCGTGTGAGGCGGGGAGTGTAAGAGGCTCCGTGTGATGCGGGGAGTGTAAGAGGCTCCGTGTGAGGCGGGGAGTGTAAGAGGCTCCGTGTGATGCGGGGAGTGTAAGAGGCTCCGTGTGAGGCGGGGAGTGTAAGAGGCTCCGTGTGAGGCGGGGAGTGTAAGAGGCTCCGTGTGAGGCGGGGAGTGTAAGAGGCTCCGTGTGAGGCGGGGAGTGTAAGAGGCTCCGTGTGAGGCGGGGAGTGTAAGAGGCTCCGTGTGAGGCGGGGAGTGTAAGAGGCTCCGTGTGAGGCGGGGAGTGTAAGAGGCTCCGTGTGATGCGGGGAGTGTAAGAGGCTCCGTGTGATGCGGGGAGTGTAAGAGGCTCCGTGTGATGCGGGGAGTGTAAGAGGCTCCGTGTGAGGCGGGGAGTGTAAGAGGCTCCGTGTGATGCGGGGAGTGTAAGAGGCTCCGTGTGAGGCGGGGAGTGTAAGAGGCTCCGTGTGATGCGGGGAGTGTAAGAGGCTCCGTGTGAGGCGGGGAGTGTAAGAGGCTCCGTGTGATGCGGGGAGTGTAAGAGGCTCCGTGTGAGGCGGGGAGTGTAAGAGGCTCCGTGTGATGCGGGGAGTGTAAGAGGCTCCGTGTGAGGCGGGGAGTGTAAGAGGCTCCGTGTGATGCGGGGAGTGTAAGAGGCTCCGTGTGAGGCGGGGAGTGTAAGAGGCTCCGTGTGATGCGGGGAGTGTAAGAGGCTCCGTGTGAGGCGGGGAGTGTAAGAGGCTCCGTGTGATGCGGGGAGTGTAAGAGGCTCCGTGTGAGGCGGGGAGTGTAAGAGGCTCCGTGTGATGCGGGGAGTGTAAGAGGCTCCGTGTGAGGCGGGGAGTGTAAGAGGCTCCGTGTGATGCGGGGAGTGTAAGAGGCTCCGTGTGAGGCGGGGAGTGTAAGAGGCTCCGTGTGATGCGGGGAGTGTAAGAGGCTCCGTGTGAGGCGGGGAGTGTAAGAGGCTCCGTGTGATGCGGGGAGTGTAAGAGGCTCCGTGTGAGGCGGGGAGTGTAAGAGGCTCCGTGTGATGCGGGGAGTGTAAGAGGCTCCGTGTGAGGCGGGGAGTGTAAGAGGCTCCGTGTGAGGCGGGGAGTGTAAGAGGCTCCGTGTGAGGCGGGGAGTGTAAGAGGCTCCGTGTGATGCGGGGAGTGTAAGAGGCTCCGTGTGAGGCGGGGAGTGTAAGAGGCTCCGTGTGAGGCGGGGAGTGTAAGAGGCTCCGTGTGAGGCGGGGAGTGTAAGAGGCTCCGTGTGATGCGGGGAGTGTAAGAGGCTCCGTGTGATGCGGGGAGTGTAAGAGGCTCCGTGTGATGCGGGGAGTGTAAGAGGCTCCGTGTGATGCGGGGAGTGTAAGAGGCTCCGTGTGAGGCGGGGAGTATAAGAGGCTCCGTGTGAGGCGGGGAGTGTAAGAGGCTCCGTGTGAGGCGGGGAGTGTAAGAGGCTCCGTGTGATGCGGGGAGTGTAAGAGGCTCCGTGTGAGGCGGGGAGTGTAAGAGGCTCCGTGTGATGCGGGGAGTGTAAGAGGCTCCGTGAGAGGCGGGGAGTGTAAGAGGCTACATGTGAGGCGGGGAGTGTAAGAGGCTCCGTGTGAGGCGGGGAGTGTAAGAGGCTCCGTGTGATGCGGGGAGTATAAGAGGCTCTGTGTGATGCGGGGAGTGTAAGAGGCTCCGTGTGAGGCGGGGAGTGTAAGAGGCTCCGTGTGAGGCGGGGACTGTAGAAGGCTCCGTGGGAAGCGGGGAGTGTAAGAGGCTCCGTGTGGGGGGGAGTGTAAGAGGCGGGAGAGTGTAAGAGGCTCCGTGTGAGGCGGGGAGTGTAAGAGGCTCCGTGTGAGGCGAGGAGTGTAAGAGGCTCCATGTGATGCGGGGAGTGTAAGAGGCTCCGTGTGAGGCGGGGAGTGTAAGAGGCTCCGTGTGAGGCGGGGAGTGTAAGAGGCTCCGTGTGAGGCGGGGAGTGTAAGAGGCTCCGTGTGAGGCGTGGCGTGTAGGAGGCTCCGTGTGAGGCGGGGTGTAGAGGCTGTAAGAGGCTCCGTGTGAGGCGGGGAGTGTAAGAGGCTCCGTGTGAGGCGGGGTGTGTAAGAGGCTCCATGTGATGCGGGGAGTGTAAGAGGCTCCGTGTGAGGCGGGGAGTGTAAGAGGCTCCATGTGAGGCGGGGAGTGTAAGAGGCTCCGTGTGAGGCGAGGAGTGTAAGAGGCTCCGAGTGATGCGGGGAGTGTAAGAGGCTCCGTGTGAGACGGGGAGTGTAAGAGGCTCCGTGAGGCGGGGAGTGTAAGAGGCTCCGTGTGAGGCGGGGAGTGTAAGAGGCTCCGTGTGAGGCGGGGAGTGTAAGAGGCTCCGTGTGAGGCGGGGAGTGTGTAAGAAGGCTCCGTGTGAGGCGGGGAGTGTAAGAGGCTCCGTGTGAGGCGGGGAGTGTAAGAGGCTCCGTGTGAGGCGGGGCGTGTAAGAGGCTCCGTGAGGCGTGGAGTGTAAGAGGCTCCGTGTGAGGCGGGGAGTGTAAGAGGCTCCGTGTGAGGCGGGGAGTGTAAGAGGCTCCGTGTGAGGCGGGGAGTGTAAGAGGCTCCGTGTGAGGCGGGGAGTGTAAGAGGGCTCCGTGAGGCGGGGAGTGTAGGCGGGGAGTGTCAGAGGCTCCGTGTGAGGCGGGGAGTGTAAGAGGCTCCGTGTGAGGCGGGGAGTGTAAGAGGCTCCGTGTGAGGCGGGGAGTGTAAGAGGCTCGGGGAGTGTAAGAGGCGTGTGAGGCGGGGAGTGTAAGAGGCTCCGTGTGAGGCGGGGAGTGTAAGAGGCTCCGTGTGAGGCGGGGAGTGTAAGAGGCTCCGTGTGAGGCGGGGAGTGTAAGAGGCTCCGTGTGAGGCGGGGAGTGTAAGAGGCTCCGTGTGAGGCGGGAGGCGGGGAGTGTAAGAGGCTCCGTGTGAGGCGGGGAGTGTAAGAGGCTCCGTGTGAGGCGGGGAGTGTAAGAGGCTCCGTGTGAGGCGGGGAGTGTAAGAGGCTCCGTGTGAGGCGGGGAGTGTAAGAGGCTCCGTGTGAGGCGGGGAGTGTAAGAGGCTCCGTGTGAGGCGGGGAGTGTAAGAGGCTCCGTGTGAGGCGGGGAGTGTAAGAGGCTCCGTGTGAGGCGGGGAGTGTAAGAGGCTCCGTGTGAGGCGGGGAGTGTAAGAGGCTAGGTGTGAGGCGGGGAGTGTAAGAGGCTCCGTGTGAGGCGGGGAGTGTAAGAGGCTCCGTGTGAGGCGGGGAGTGTAAGAGGCTCCGTGTGAGGCGGGGAGTGTAAGAGGCTCCGTGTGAGGCGGGGAGTGTAAGAGGCTCCGTGTGAGGCGGGGAGTGTAAGAAGCTAGATGTGAGGCGGGGAGTGTAAGAGGCTCCGTGTGAGGCGAGGAGTGTAAGAGGCTCCGTGTGAGGCGGGGAGTGTAAGAGGCTCCGCGTGAGGCAGGGAGTGTAAGAGGCTCCGTGTAAGGCGGAGAGTGTAAGAGGCTCCGTGTGAGGCGGGGAGTGTAAGAGGCTAGGAGTGAGGCGGGGAGTGTAAGAGGCTCCGTGTGAGGCGGGGAGTGTAAGAGGCTCCGTGTGAGGCGGGGAGTGTAAGAGGCTAGGTGTGAGGCGGGGAGTGTAAGAGGCTCCGTGTGAGGCGGGGAGTGTAAGAGGCTCTGTGTGAGGCGAGGAGAGTAAGAGGCTCCGTGTGAGGCGGGAGTGTAAGAGGCTCCGTGTGAGGCGGGGAGTGTAAGAGGCTCCGAGTGAGGCGGGGGGTGAAAGAGGCTCCGTGTGGGGCGGGGAGTGTAAGAGGCTCCGTGTGAGGCGGGGAGTGTAATAGGCTCCGTGTGAGGCGGGGAGTGTAAGAGGCTCCGTGTGAGGCGGGGAGTGTAAGAGGCTCCGTGTGAGGCGGGGAGTGTAAGAGGCTCCGTGTGAGGCGGGGAGTGTAAGAGGCTCCGTGTGAGACGGGGAGTGTAAGAGGCTCCGTGAGGCGGGGAGTGTAAGAAGCTCCGTGTGAGGAGGGGAGTGTAAGAGGCTCCGTGTGAGGCGGGGAGTGTAAGAGGCTCCGTGTGAGACGGGGAGTGTAAGAGGCTCCGTGTGAGGCGGGGAGTGTAAGAGGCTCCGTGTGAGGCGGGGAGTGTAAGAACCTCCGTGTGAGGCGAGGAGTGTAAGAGGCTCCGTGTGATGAAGGGAGTGTAAGAGGCTCTGTGTGATTCGGGGAGTCTAAGAGTCTCCGTGTGAGGCGGGGAGTGTAAGAGGCTCCGTGTGAGGCGGAGAGTGTAAGAGGCTCCATGTGAGGCGGGGAGTGTAAGAGGCTCCGTGTGAGGCGGGGAGTGTAAGAGGCTCCGTGTGAGGCAGAGAGTGTATGAGGCTCCGTGTGAGGCGGGGAGTGTAAGAGGCTCCGTGTGAGGCGGGGAGTGTAAGAAGCTAGGTGTGAGGCGGGGAGTGTAAGAGGCTCCGTGTGAGGCGAGGAGTGTAAGAGGCTTCGTGTGAGCCGGGGAGTGTAAGAGGCTCCGTGTGAGGCAGGGAGTGTAAGAGGCTCCGTGTAAGGCGGAGAGTGTAAGAGGCTCCGTGTGAGGCGGGGAGTGTAAGAGGCTACGTGTGAGGCGGGGAGTGTAAGAGGCTCCGTGTGAGGCGAGGAGTGTAAGAGGCTCCGTGTGAGGCGGGGAGTGTAAGAGGCTCCGTGTGAGGCGGGGAGTGTAAGAGGCTCCGTGTGAGGCGGGGAGTGTAAGAGGCTAGGTGTGAGGCGGGGAGTGTAAGAGGCTCCGTGTGAGGCGGGGAGTGTAAGAGGCTCTGTGTGAGGCGAGGAGAGTAAGAGGCTCCGTGTGAGGCGGGAGTGTAAGAGGCTCCGTGTGAGGCGGGGAGTGTAAGAGGCTCCGTGTGAGGCGGGGGGTGTAAGAGGCTCCGTGTGGGGCGGGGAGTGTAAGAGGCTACGTGTGAGGCGGGGAGTGTAAGAGGCTCCGTGTGAGGCGGGGAGTGTAAGAGGCTCCGTGTGAGGTGGGGAGTGTAAGAGGCTCCGTGTGAGGCGGGGAGTGTAAGAGGCTCCGTGTGAGGCGGGGAGTGTAACAGGCTCCGTGTGAGACGGGGAGTGTAAGAGGCTCCGTGAGGCGGGGAGTGTAAGAGGCTCCGTGTGTGGAGGGGAGTGTAAGAGGCTTCGTGTGAGGCGGGGAGTGTAAGAGGCTCCGTGTGAGACGGGGAGTGTAAGAGGCTCCGTGTGAGGCGGGGAGTGTAAGAGGCTCCGTGTGAGGCGGGGAGTGTAAGAGGCTCCGTGTGAGGCGAGGAGTGTAAGAGGCTCCGTGTGAGGCGAGGAGTGTAAGAGGCTCCGTGTGAGGCGAGGAGTGTAAGAGGCTCCGTGTGAGGCGAGGAGTGTAAGAGGCTCCGTGTGAGGCGCGGGTGTAAGAGGCTCCGTGTGAGGCGGGGAGTATAAGACGCTCCCTGTGAGGCGGGGAGTGTAAGAGGCTCCGTGTGAGGCGGGGAGTGTAAGAGGCTCCGTGTGAGGCGGGGAGTGTAAGAGGCTCCGTGTGAGGCGGGGAGTGTAAGAGGCTCCGTGTGAGGCGGGGAGTATAAGAGGCTCCCTGTGAGGCGAGGAGTGTAAGAGGCTCCGTGTGATGAAGGGAGTGTAAGAGGCTCCGTGTGATGCGGGGAGTGTAAGAGGCTCCGTGTGAGGCGGGGAGTGTAAGAGGCTCCGTGTGAGGCGGAGAGTGTAAGAGGCTCCATGTGAGGCGGAGAGTGTAAGAGGCTCCGTGTGAGGCGGGGAGTGTAAGAGGCTCCGTGTGAGGCGGAGAGTGTAAGAGGCTCCGTGTGAGGCGGGGAGTGTAAGAGGCTCCGTGTGAGGCGGGGAGTGTAAGAAGCTAGGTGTGAGGCGGGGAGTGTAAGAGGCTCCGTGTGAGGCGAGGAGTGTAAGAGGCTCCGTGTGAGGCGGGGAGTGTAAGAGGCTCCGTGTGAGGCAGGGATTGTAAGAGGCTCCGTGTAAGGAGGAGAGTGTAAGAGGCTCCGTGTGAGGCGGGGAGTGTAAGAGGCTAGGTGTGAGGCGGGGAATGTAAGAGACTCCGTGTGAGGCGAGGAGTGTAAGAGGCTCCGTGTGAGGCGGGGAGTGTAAGAGGCTCCGTGTGAGGCGGGGAGTGTAAGAGGCTCCGTGTGAGGCGGGGAGTGTAAGAGGCTAGGTGTGAGGCGGGGAGTGTAAGAGGCTCCGTGTGAGGCGGGGAGTGTAAGAGGCTCTGTGTGAGGCGAGGAGAGTAAGAGGCTCCGTGTGAGGCGGGGAGTGTAAGAGGCTCCGTGTGAGGCGGGGAGTGTAAGAGGCTCCGTGTGAGGCGGGGGGTGTAAGAGGCTCCGTGTGGGGCGGGGAGTGTAAGAGGCTCCGTGTGAGGCGGGGAGTGTAAGAGCCTCCGTGTGAGGCGGGGAGTGTAAGAGGCTCCGTGTGAGGTGGGGAGTGTAAGAGGCTCCGTGTGAGGCGGGGAGTGTAAGAGGCTCCGTGTGAGGCGGGGAGTGTAACAGGCTCCGTGTGAGACGGGGAGTGTAAGAGGCTCCGTGAGGCGGGGAGTGTAAGAGGCTCCGTGTGAGGAGGGGAGTGTAAGAGGCTTCGTGTGAGGCGGGGAGTGTAAGAGGCTCCGTGTGAGACGGGGAGTGTAAGAGGCTCCGTGTGAGGCGGGGAGTGTAAGAGGCTCCGTGTGAGGCGGGGAGTGTAAGAGGCTCCGTGTGAGGCGAGGAGTGTAAGAGGCTCCGTGTGAGGCGGGGAGTGTAAGAGGCTCCGTGTGAGGCGAGGAGTGTAAGAGGCTCCGTGTGAGGCGGGGAGTGTAAGAGGCTCCGTGTGAGGCGGGGGTGTAAGAGGCTCCGTGTGAGGCGGGGAGTATAAGAGGCTCCCTGTGAGGCGGGGAGTGTAAGAGGCTCCGTGTGAGGCGGGGAGTGTAAGAGGCTCCGTGTGAGGCGGGGAGTGTAAGAGGCTCCGTGTGAGGCGGGGAGTGTAAGAGGCTCCGTGTGAGGCGGGGAGTATAAGAGGCTCCCTGTGAGGCGGGGAGTGTAAGAGGCTCCGTGTGAGGCGGGGAGTGTAAGAGGCTCCGCGTGAGGCGGGGAGTGTAAGAGGCTCCGTGAGGCGGGGAGTGTAAGAGGCTCCATTTGAGGCGGAGAGTGTAAGAGGCTCCGTGTGAGGCGGGTAGTGTAAGAGGCTCCATGTGAGGCGGGGAGTGTAAAAGGCTCCATGTGAGGTGGGGAATGTAAGAGGCTCCGTGAGGCGGGGAGTGTAAGAGGCTCCATGTGAGGCGGGGAGTGTAAGAGGCTCCGTGTGAGGCTAGGAGTGTAAGAGGCTCCGTGTGAGGCGGGGAGTGTAAGAGGCTCCGTGTGAGGCGGGGAGTGTAAGAGGCTCCGTGTGAGGCGATGAGTGTAAGAGGCTCCGTGTGAGGCGGGGAGTGTAAGAGGCTCTGTGTGAGGCGGGGAGTGTAAGAGGCTCCTTGTGAGGCGGGGAGTGTAAGAGGCTCCATGTGAGGCGGGGAGTGTAAGAGGGTCCGTGTGAGGCGTGGAGTGTAAGAGGCTCCGTGTGAGGCGGGGAGTGTAAGAGGCTCCGTGTGATGCGGGGAGTGTAAAAGGCTTCGTGTGAGGCGGGGAGTGGAAGAGGTTCCATGTGAGGCGGGGAGTGTAAGAGGCTCCGTGTGAGGCGGGGAGTGTAAGAGGCTCCGTGTGAGGAGAGTAGTGTAAGAGGCTCCGTGTGAGACGGAGAGTCTAAGACGCTCTGTGTGAGGAGAGTAGTGTAAGAGGCTCCGTGTGAGACGGGAAGTTTAAGAGGCTTCTTGAGGCGGGGAGTGTAGGAGGCTCCGTATTAGGCGTGGAGTGTTTGACGCTCCGTGAGCCGGGGAGTGTAAGAGGCTCCGTGTGAGGCGGGGAGTGTAAGAGGCTCCGTGAGGCGGGGAGTGTAAGAGGCTCCGTATTAGGCGGGGAGTGTAAGAGGTTCCGTGAGGCGGGGAGTGTAAGAGGCTCCGTGAGGCGGGGAGTGTAAGAGGCTCCGTGTGAGGCGGGGACTGTAAAAGGCTCCGTGTGAGGCGGGTAGTGTAAGAGGCTCCGTGAGGCGGGGAGTGTAAGAGGCTCCGTGTGAGGCGGGGACTGTGAGAGGCTCCGTGAGGCGGGGACTGTAGAAGGCTCCGTGTAAAGCGGGGAGTGTAAGAGGCTCCTTGAGGCGGGGAGTGTAAGAGGCTCCTTGAGGCGGGGAGTGTAAGAGGCTCCGTGAGGCCGGGAGTGTAAGAGGCTCCGTGTGAGGCGGGGAGTGTAAGAGGCTCCATGTGAGGCGGGGAGTGTAAGAGGCTCGGTGAGTTGGGAGTGTAAGAGGCTCCGTGAGGCGGGTACTGTAAGACGCTCCGTGAGGCGGGGAGTGTAAGAGGCTCCGTGTGAGGCGGGGAGTGTAAAAGGCTCCGTATTAGGCGGGGAGTGTAAGAGGCTCCGTGAGGCGGGGTGTGTAAGAGGCTCCGTGTGAGGCGGGGAGTGTAAGAGCGGAAAGTGTAAAAGGCTCCGTGAGGCGGGGAGTGTAAGAGGCTCCGTGTGAGGCGGGGACTGTAAAAGGCTCCGTGTGAGGCGGGGAGTGTAAGAGGCTCCGTGAGGCGGGGAGTGTAAGAGGCTCCGTGTGAGGCGGGGAGTGTAAGAGGCTCCGTGTGAGGCGAGGAGTGTAAGAGGCTCCGTGTGAGGCGAGGAGTGTAAGAGGCTCCGTGTGAGGCGGGGAGTGTAAGAGGCTCCGTGTGAGGCGGGGAGTGTAAGAGGCTCCCTGTGAGGCGGGGAGTGTAAGAGGCTCCGTGTGAGGCGGGGAGTGTAAGAGGCTCCGTGTGAGGCGGGGAGTGTAAGAGGCTCCGTGTGAGACGGGGAGTGGAAGAGGCTCCGTGTGAGGCGGGGAGTATAAGAGACTCCCTGTGAGGCGGGGAGTGTAAGAGGCTCCGTGTGAGGCCGGGAGTGTAAGAGGCTCCGTGTGAGGCGGGGAGTGTAAGAGGCTCCGTGTGAGGCGGGGAGTGTAAGAGGCTCCGTGTGAGGCGGGTAGTATAAGAGGCTCCCTGTGAGGCGGGGAGTGTAAGAGGCTTCGTGAGTCGGTGAGTGTAAGAGGCTCAGTGAGGCGGAAAGTGTAAAAGGCTCCGTGAGGCGGGGAGTGTAAGAGGCTCCGTGTGAGGCGGGGAGTGTAAGAGGCTCCGTGAGGCGGGGAGTGTAAGAGGCTCCGTGTGAGGCGGGGAGTGTAAGAGGCTCCATGGGAGGTGGGGAATGTAAGTGTCTCCGTGAGGCGGGGAGTGTAAGAGACTCCGTGTGAGGCGGGGAGTGTAAGAGGCTCCGTGTGAGGCGGGAGTGTAAGAGGCTCCGTGTGAGGCGGGGAGTGTAAGAGGCTCCGTGTGAGGCGGGGAGTGTAAGAGGCTCCGTGTGAGGCGGGGAGTGTAAGAGGCTCTGTGTGAGGCGGGGAGTGTAAGAGGCTCTGTGAGGCGGGGAGTGTAGGAGGCTCCGTGTGAGGCGGGGAGTGTAAGAGGCTCCGTGTGAGGCGGGGAGTGTAAGAGGCTCCGTGTGAGGCTGGGAGTGTAAGAGGCTCCGTGTGAGGCGGGGAGTGTAAGAGGCTCCGTGTGAGGCGGGGAGTGTAAGAGGCTCCGTGTGAGGCGGGGAGTGTAAGAGGCTCCGTGTGAGGCGGGGAGTGTAAGAGGCTCCGTGAGGCGGGGAGTGTAAGAGGCTCCGTGTGAGGCGGGGAGTGTAAGAGGCTCCGTGTGAGGCGGGGAGTGTAAGAGGCTCCGTGTGATGCGGGGGGTGTAAAAGGCTCCGTGTGAGGCGGGGAGTGGAAGAGGTTCCATGTGAGGCGGGGAGTGTAAGAGGCTCCGTGTGAGGCGGGGAGTGTAAGAGGCTCCGTGTGAGGCGGAGACTGTAAGAGGCTCCGTGTGAGGCGAGAAGTGTAAGAGGCTCCGTGTGAGGCGAGGAGTGTAAGAGGCTCCGTGTGAGGCGGGCAGTGTAAGAGGCTCCGTGTGAGGCGGGGAGTGTAAGACGCTCTGTGTGAGGAGAGTAGTGTAAGAGGCTCCGTGTGAGACGGGGAGTGTAAGACGCTCTGTGTGAGGAGAGTAGTGTAAGAGGCTCCGTGTGAGACGCGAAGTTTAAGAGGCTTCGTGAGGCGGGGAGTGTAAGAGGCTCCGTATTAGGCGTGGAGTGTTTGACGCTCCGTGAGGCGGGGAGTGTAAGAGGCTCCGTGTGAGGCGGGGAGTGTAAGAGGCTCCGTGAGGCGGGGAGTGTAAGAGGCTCCGTATTAGGCGGGGAGTGTAAGAGGTTCCGTGAGGCGGGGAGTGTAAGAGGCTCCGTGAGGCGGGGAGTGTAAGAGGCTCCGTGTGAGACGGGAACTGTAAAAGGCTCCGTGTGTGGCGGGGAGTGTAAGAGGCTCCGTGAGGCGCGGAGTGTAAGAGGTTCCTTGTGAGGCGGGGACTGTAAGAGGCTCCGTGAGGCGGGGACTTTAGAAGGCTCCGTGTGAAGCGGGGAGTGTAAGAGGCTCCGTGAGGCGTGGAGTGTAAGAGGCTCCTTGAGGCGGGGAGTGTAAGAGGCTCCGTGAGGCGGGGAGTGTAAGAGGCTCCGTGTGAGGCGGGGAGTGTAAGAGGCTCCGTGAGGCGGGGAGTGTAAGAGGCTCCGTATTAGGCGGGGAGTGTAAGAGGTTCCGTGAGGCGGGGAGTGTAAGAAGCTCCGTGAGGCGGGGAGTGTAAGAGACTCCGTGTGAGGCGGGGAGTGTAAAAGGCTCCGTGAGGCGGGGAGTGTAAGAGGCTCCGTGAGGCGGGGAGCGTAAGAGGCTCCATGTGAGGCGGGGAGTGTAAGAGCGGGGAGAGTAAGAAGCTCCGTGAGGCGGGGAGTGTAAGAGGCTCCGTGAGGCGGGGTGTGTAAGAGGCTCCGTGAGGCGGGGAGTGTTAGAGGCTCCGTGAGGCGGGGAGTGTAAGAGGCTCCGTGTGAGGCGGGGACTGTAAGAGGCTCCGTGTGAGGCGGGGACTGTAAGAGGCTCCGTGAGTCGGTGAGTGTAAGAGGCTCAGTGAGGCGGAAAGTGTAAAAGGCTCCGTGAGGTGGGGAGTGTAGAAGGCTCCGTGTGAAGCGGGGAGTGTAAGAGGCTCCGTGAGGCGGGGAGGGTAAGAGGCTCCGTGAGGCGGGGAGTGTAAGAGGCTCCATGAGGCGGGTAGTGTAAGAGGCTCCGTGTGAGGCGGGGAGTGTAAGAGCGTGAAGTGTAAGAGGCTTCGTGAGGCGGGGAGTATAAGAGGCTCCGTATTAGGCGGGGAGTGTAAGAGGTTCCGTGAGGCGGGGAGTGTAAGAGGCTCCGTGAGGCGGGGAGTGTAAGAGGCTCCGTGTGAGGCGGGGACTGTAAAAGGCTCCGTGTGAGGCGGGTAGTGTAAGAGGCTCCGTGAGGCGGGGAGTGTAAGAGGCTCCGTGTGAGGCGGGGACTGTAAGAGGCTCCGTGAGGCGGGGACTGTAGAAGGCTCCGTGTGAAGCGGGGAGTGTAAGAGGCTCCGTGAGGCGGGGAGTGTAAGAGGCTCCTTGAGGCGGGGAGTGTAAGAGGCTCCGTGAGGCCGGGAGTGTAAGAGGCTCCCTGAGGCGGGGAGTGTAAGAGGCTCCGTGTGAAGCGGGGAGTGTAAGAGGCTCCGTGAGTTGGGAGTGTAAGAGGCTCCGTGAGGCGGGGAGTGTAAGAGTCTCCGTGAGGAGGAGAGTGTAAGAGGCTCCGTGTAAGGCGGGGACTGTAAAAGGCTCCTTGTTAGGCGGGGAGTGTAAGAGGCTCCGTGAGGCGGGGAGTGTAAGAGGCTTCGTGAGGCAGGGTGTGTAAGAGGCTCCGTGAGGCGGGGAGTGTAAGAGGCTCCGTGTGAGGTGGGGACTGTAAGAGGCTCCGTGTGAAGCGGGGAGTGTAAGAGGCTCCGTGAGTCGGGGAGTGTAAGAGGCTCAGTGAGGCGGGAACTGTAAGAAGCTCCGTGAGGCGGGGAGTGTAAGAGGCTCCGTGTGAGGCGGGGAGTGTAAGAGGCTCCGTGTGAGGCGAGGAGTGTAAGTGGCTCCGTGTGAGGCGGGGGTGTAAGAGGCTCCGTGTGAGGCGGTGAGTGTAAGAAGCTCCGTGTGAGGCGGGGAGTGTAAGTGGCTCCGTGTGAGGCGGGGACTGTAAGAAGCTCCGTGTGAGGTGGGGAGTGTAAGAGGCTCCGTGTGAGGCGGGGACTGTAAGAGGCTCCGTGTGAGGCTGGGAGTGTAAGAAGCTCCGTGTGATGCGGGGAGTGTAAGAGGCTCTGTGAGGCGGGGAGTGTAAGAGGCTCCGTGAGGCGGGGAGTGTAAGAGGCTCCGTGTGAGGCGGGGACTGTAAAAGGCTCCGTGTGAGGTGGGGAGTGTAAGAGGCTCTGTGTGAAATGGTGAGTGTAAGAGGCTCCGTGTGAGGTGGGGACTGTAAGAGGCTCCGTGAGGCGGGGAGTGTAAGAGGCTCCGTGAGGCGGGGACTGTAGAAGGCTCCGTGTGAAGCGGGGAGTGTAAGAGGCTCCGTGAGGCGGGGAGGGTAAGAGGCTCCGTGAGGCGGGGAGTGTAAGAGGCTCCATGAGGCGGGTAGTGTAAGAGGCTCCGTGTGAGGCAGGGAGTTTAAGAGTCTCCGTGAGGCGGGGAGTGTAAGAGGCTCCGTGTGAGGCGAGGACTGTAAAAGGCTCCGTGTTAGGCGGGGAGTGTAAGAGACTCCGTGAGGCGGGGAGTGTAAGAGGCTCCGTGTGAGGCGGGGACTGTAAGAGGCTCCGTGTGAGGCGGGGAGTGTAAGAGGCTCCGTGAGTTGGTGAGTGTAAGAGGTTCAGTGAAGTGGGGAGTGTAAGAGGCTCCCTGAGGTGGGGAGTGTAAGAGGCTCTGTGTGAGGCAGGGACTGTAAGAGGCTCCGTGTGAGGCGGGGACTGTAAGAGGGTCTGTGTGAGGCGGGGAGTGTAAGAACGGGGAGTGTAAGAGGCTCCATGAGGCGGGGAGTGTTTGAGACTCTGTGAGGCGGGGAGTGTAAGAGGCTCTGTGAGGTGGGGAGTGTAAGAGGCTCCCTGTGAGGCGGGGACTGTAAGAGGCTCCGTGTGAGGCGGGGAGTGTACTAGACTCCGTGAGGCGGGGAGTGTAAGAGGCTCCGTGAGGCGGGGAGTTTAAGAGGCTCCGTGAGGCGGGGAGTGTAAGAGGCTCCGTGAGGCGGGGAGTGTAAGATATAACGGGATAAGGTTTGTTTTGGTATTCTGGTAGCGGGGTGTGAATGATACACCTTCGGAGGCTTCTTACTTTATTGTTAAGTCGTAGTGGGTACACAGGCTTGTGTTGTGCCCATGGCCCGGGAGGGCCATGCCCACGAGAGAGAGCTGTGAGTACTTGTGTCTTCCTGCTAGGCTGCTGTGTGAGTGAGGCGGAGGCATGTCTGGGCGTACTGAAGTGGCAAGGCCTATAGATGGCAGCACCTGAGTGGCGCGAAATATGAACTAAGCTGGCAGACAGCATAGGCTGTCTGTGCAGACAGTACAGGCTGTCTACATACGCTCGGCCACCTACCGTGCGTCGTCGCGACTCGACAATACTGGTGGGTAAAAGAAACTCGGTCTCTCTCTCGTAGGAACAGGGCACAGAACACAAAATAACAACATATATATACATATGAACATGGAAAAAAAACTTCCTACAAGGAGGGAAGAAAAAACATGTAGGGTGTGCTAAATATCGTGGTCATAGGCAGTGAGCGTCGAAGGGCATCACTGCACGCCTTCCTGCGTCTGGACAGATACTGCAACACGGGAGACATCACTGCGGCTGAGCTGTGACGTAACAGGTTACCGTCTCCTCTGGAACGGTGAAGCAGTCATCGTAGGAGTCACTGCAGGTTTTCACTCAACCTGGGGCACGACATGCTGGTGCCCTCGAGTGAGGCGTCGACAAAACTCGGCAACTGGGCAGGACTTCTGGCAAGCGACTCAGGAGGACACTTCTTGACTGGTACTGTCGCTGGGCTGTCACTGCCGGCGAGCGTGGAGCGAGTTGTGGAGCGAGTCGTGGCAGAGACGACTGGGCGAAACATCTGGGAGTCGTAACATCATACACCAGACTGCAGTGAGAGAGCTAGCAGTCAAAGTGACATCTTTGTGCAGGCTGCTCACTGAAGCTTGTGACACGAGGCTGACACTGTGTCATTCTCTCGGCAGTTGGAGTTATAGCAGGGGTTAGCCTAAGCGTCCCCAGACTTGTTTCTCTACATATAACTGCACTCTGACTGTCTGGAGGTGAAGTGAAACAAATTTCGATGGGAATCGTAGCAGGTACGATTCTGCAGAACAACACGAGCGACGAGCATAAAGGCTTTCTGTACAAAAGGGCTCATACGCTCAGGGCTGAGTAATCAGCTGTCAAACACACTGGTGACACGGGTGACTTAACACAGTGGTGCTAGTCAGGTTTGGCTCAACCTCACTGGACACACGGAAACTTTAAAAACACACCGCGGTACAACATGGCTTAAACTAGCAAATGATACTTTTCTGTGCATAAAACTGACTAAGACATACTAAAATGTGAGAACACTGACTGAGAGGAATTAATTAACACACGACATATATTTTCTCTCAATCTTCTCGACAGTATTAAAATAATTACTAGAAACACTCGATGTGACATCATGTGATGTCAGGCGTGATGTCAGCAGCACTGACGTCAGCAGATATCTCGAGGTGACGTCAACAGCACTGTGACGTCAGCAGACATCTCGAGGTGACGTCAGCAGACATCTCGAGGTGACGTCAGGCAGACATCTCGAGGTGACGTCAGGCAGACATCGTGAGGTGACGTCAATGTGATGCGGGCAGCAGACCACAGCATGTGGCCTGGGACATCTGGTAACTCACGTGGCATGTAGATCTACGTGACATCGCCCACACCCAACGTGGCGTCGCGATCCACTTGGCGTCGTGATCTACGTGGCATGCTGGTCCACATAGCTTCGAGTGGCCTCGGGCACTCGGATACACAGCTCTGGCAATGAATTCACATGGAAAACAGCAGAAAACACAGCAGAGGGAGTGGGCAGTGGTGAGTGGTGTATGGTAGACGGGTGAGCGTGAGTAGGGCGAGCATGGGCAAGGTGAGGAACAGCCACTACCTCTCCTCTCCTCCTCCCCCACCCACAAATACATAGAGAACTCACACTGGACGCAGAAATCACCACAAAACTCACCTCTGGCTTGCTGAAACGGCTGTGCTGAGCTGAACAACAACAACAGCAACATACAAGTGACGCTGAACACGTGACTTGAGAAACAGCGTGGGACACTGTAGCGTGGAGTCACTGTAGCGTGGGATCACTGTGACGCCACTTACAATTCTCGGAGAATTTCGGCAAATTTCGGCCTGGATCCTGCTTGTACCTGTGTCTGGATGCTCAAACGTGCAGACACGACATCAGGATAACTTGTTGAGAGACGGATGCTTCTTGTGTAGGGTGATGAAGTGAAGATGACTTCATACCTCTTCCTTCCTCTCTCATGGGCAAACAACTGCTGATCCCACCGCTGCCACCAATATAACGGGATAAGGTTTGTTTTGGTATTCTGGTAGCGGGGTGTGAATGATACGTTTTACGGAAGCTTCTTACTTTATTGTTAAGTCGTAGTGGGTACACAGGCTTGTGTTGTGCCCATGGCCCAGGAGGGCCATGCCCACGAGAGAGAGCTGTGAGTACTTGTGTCTTCCTGCTAGGCTGCTGTGTGAGTGAGGCGGAGGCATGTCTGGGCATACTGAAGTGGCAAGGCCTATAGATGGCAGCACCTGAGTGGCGAGAAATATGAACTAAGCTGGCAGACAGCATGGGCTGTCTGTGCAGACAGTACAGGCTGTCTACAAAGAGGCTCCGTGTGAGGCGGGGAGTGTAAGAGGCTCTGTGTGAGGCGGGGACTGTAAGAGGCTCCGTGTGAGGCAGGGAGTGTAAGAGCAGGGAGTGTAAGAGGCTCCGTGAGGCGGGGAGTGTAAGAGGCTCTGTGTGAGGCGGGGAGTGTAAGAGCGGTTAGTGTAAGAGGCTTTGTGAGGCGGGGAGAGTAAGAGGCCCCGTATTAGGCGGGGAGTGTAAGAGGCTCCGTATGAGGCGGGGAGTGTAAGAGGCTCCCTGTGAGGCGGGGAGCATAAAAGGCTCCGTGAGACGGGGAGTGTAAGAGGCTCCGTGTTAGGCGGGGAGTGTAAGAGGCTCCGTGTGAGGCGGGGAGTGTAAGAAGCTCAGTGTTAGGCGGGGAGTGTAAGAGGCTCCGTGTGAGGCGGGGTGTAAGAGGCTCCGTGTGAGGCAGAGAGTGTAAGAGGCTCCGTGTGAGGCGGGGAGTGTAAGAAGCTCCGTGTGATGCGGGGAGTGTAAGAGGCTCCGTGTGAGGCGGGGACTGTAAGAGGCTCCGTGTGAGGTGGGGAGTGTAAGAAGCTCCGTGTGATGCGGGGAGTGTAAGAGGCTCCGTGAGGCGGGGAGTGTAAGAGGCTCCGTGTGATGCGGGGAGTGTAAGAGGCTCCATGAGGTGGGGAGTGTAAGAGGCTCCGTGTGATGCGGGGAGTGTAAGAGGCTCCGTGAGGCGGGGAGTGTAAGAGGCTCCGTGTGATGCGGGGAGTGTAAGAGGCTCCGTGTGAGGCGGGGAGTGTAAGAGGCTTCGTGTGAGGCGGGGACTGTAAGAGGCTTCGTGTGAGGCGGGGAGTGTAAGAGGCTTCGTGTGAGGCGGGGAGTGTAAGAGGCTCCGTGTGAGGCGGGGAGTGTAAGAGGCTTCGTGTGAGGCGGGGAGTGTAAGAGGCTCCATGAGGTGGGGAGTGTAAGAGGCTCCGTGTGAGGCGGGGAGTGTAAGAGGCTTCGTGTGAGGCGGGGACTGTAAGAGGCTTCGTGTGAGGCGGGGAGTGTAAGAGGCTTCGTGTGAGGCGGGGAGTGTAAGAGGCTCCGTGTGAGGCGGGGAGTGTAAGAGGCTTCGTGTGAGGCGGGGAGTGTAAGAGGCTCCGTGAGGCGGGGAGTGTAAGAGGCTCCGTGTGATGCGGGGAGTGTAAGAGGCTCGGTGTGAGGCGGGGAGTGTAAGAGGCTTCGTGTGAGGCGGGGACTGTAAGAGGCTTCGTGTGAGGCGGGGAGTGTAAGAGGCTTCGTGTGAGGCGGGGAGTGTAAGAGGCTCCGTGTGAGGCGGGGAGTGTAAGAGGCTTCGTGTGAGGCGGGGAGTGTAAGAGGCTCCGTGAGGCGGGGAGTGTAAGAGGCTCCGTGTGATGCGGGGAGTGTAAGAGGCTCTGTGTGAGGCGGGGAGTGTAAGAGGCTTCGTGTGAGGCGGGGACTGTAAGAGGCTTCGTGTGAGGCGGGGAGTGTAAGAGGCTCCGTGTGAGGCGGGGAGTGTAAGAGGCTTCGTGTGAGGCGGGGACTGTAAGAGGCTTCGTGTGAGGCGGGGAGTGTAAGAGGCTTCGTGTGAGGCGGGGAGTGTAAGAGGCTCCGTGTGAGGCGGGGAGTGTAAGAGGCTTCGTGTGAGGCGGGGACTGTAAGAGGCTTCGTGTGAGGTGGGGAGTGTAAGAGGCTTCGTGTGAGGCGGGGAGTGTAAGAGGCTCCGTGTGTGTGTGTGTGTGTGTGTGTGTGTGTGTGTGTGTGTGTGTGTGTGTGTGTGTGTGTGTGTGTGTGTGTGTGTGTGTGTGTGTGTGTGTGGGTGTCACTCACGAAATCGTAATGATATGATTGCTAACAAAGCAAGGTATGGGTGGGTATTGAACTCTCGGCAAGTGAGTCGTAAAACTCTAGGCCAGTGCGTAAGCTACTGGGCCAGCTGACTGCAATAAGATTCATCCAACAAGGTATATTTATACACCATGGGGAGGTTAGCATGGGCCACCACTGTGGCCACAAATGCAAGTTTTTTACAGATGAATCTCCCGCCATCATATCCGCGACGAATTCTAGTTCAAGTCCCCTCGAAGACGTCATCATGACTCACTAAACTGTAATGACACGATTAATTACTCGCTTACCTTTAGTTTTACGACTCACATGCCGCCATTTCGAGCCCCACCAGTAACGTGGTTTGTTTACAATCGTGTCGTGGCGATTACGTGAGTCATGATGACGGCTTTGAGGGGACGCGAGCTAGAGTTCGCCACGGCCACGCTGGCGGGAGATTCATCTCTAAAAACTTGCATTTGTTGTCAGAGTGGGGTCCTTGCTAACCTCCCTATGGTGAATAAATATAGTTAGATGAATCTTATTGTAGCCAGCTGGCCCAGTGGCTAACGCACTGGCCTGAACATTTCTCGATGGAAAACCGCGTTTTGACACTGGTCATAGTTAGATAATATCTCATTCATTGGTTGCTCGGAGAGTCGATAATGTAGACGTGGAGGTACTCTATGGCTGAGGTGCGGGTGACTGATGTCCAGTACTGAGGTGATTCTAGTCCCATTCCTGAGGTGCGGCAGGTCGAACCAGACGGTGTTGTTTATTGTCTCGTTATACAAAAGTGGTGTAACTATTGGCTTCTGGTAGTAATAAATAAGCACAATGAAGGAGGATCTCCTCTCAAAACTCCAGCTTCTGTTGTTGTTGATTAATTTGTTTGGTAAAAACGGTGACATTAATCTTGATAATGTGATGGACCAGATCAATGGCTCCTCACGAGTATCGTAAGAGTTTTACTTTTGTAAGATTTTTCACTGTCTGGGCTCTTGATATCACTAAGTCACTACAAATAAGCTTATTAAAAGTGGAAAAGCCCCTAGCTCTTTTCAGTTTTGATAGTGGTCAAGGGTTGTAGTTTATTTACAAAGGCAGGCCACTTAACCTAAGCCAAGTCTGACTTTAGTCAAATATGGGATCAAGGTCACTTGAAGAAACTAAGGTGAAGGAACAAGTGACTTCAGGGCAAGAATGGTTACATCAAATTAGGTTTCCACTGGCCTATAGATATGTTGAAGTTCTGGATAATTGTAATGACATCTTATTCACTTAATTCTGATGTTGCGGACCAGGATCACTGAGAAAGCAGACCTGGTCGTCTAGATCACACTGAGACAGCAGACATCGTCGTCTAGATCACACTGAGACAGCAGACATCGTCGTCTAGATCACACTGAGACAGCAGACATCGTCGTCTAGATCACACTGAGATAGCAGATCTGGTCGTCAAGATTACATTAATAGGTCAACATTACTGAGACAGAGGCAGGTCAGCGTAAATAAAAGGACTCGAAATAAACGTGAAAACATTTTTGTCAACACTCAGAGGTTAATACTCTATATGGCGACATAATTTCTTCTGGAATCTATTGTTGTCTCTCGACAGAGTAGCGAGGCACGACGTATGGAGGCAATGATTGGCTCATGACTGATTTTACAAGGTTACAGGGGTGCCCGGAGGCTGCTATACATCAGTGGTGATGACTAAGCCAAAACACACAGCCTTAGTCGTGCTGGAGTGATTACCATTTGAACATTAGTAAGTAATCACCTAGTTGTTGTTGCTCGGGTCAACTCTCAGCTCTCAACTCCTCCTCTTCCCTGTTTACGACCGGTTTCACAAGTTTCTCGCCTTATATAGTGTTTAGTACTTGCCCTTAATTCTGTGTATGGTATTTCCTTCCACCACCTCCTCGTCTAAATCATTCCAGTTCTAAGCACCCAGAGGCTGAATAAGTACTTCTTAACATCCCTTTAACCCATCTGCGTTTTTAGTACTAATTGTTTGTAGATGAATGGTTCAGAGAACCGACATGTTGATAAATTAGACACATGTGCAACTCTTGGGTATCTTTATTGAGGAAACGTTTTGCCACACAGTGGCTTCATCAGTCCATGCGTAGGAGAAACTTGAAGAACAGGAGGAGAATGAGGTAATCAGTCACACAACCTTGAGTCGATGTGTTCAGTCCATCAATCTTGAATATTCTATTCAAGATTGATGGACTGAACACATCGACTCAAGGTTGAGGGACTGATTACCTCATTCTCCTCCTGTTCTTCAAGTTTCTCCTACGTATGGACTGATGAAGCCACTGTGTGGCGAAACGTTTCCTCAATAAAGATACCCAAGAGTTGCACATGTGTCTAATTTATCAACTACTAATTGTACCCGCTTTTCCTCGATCCCCATTTATCAGACTGTTTTTGTCTGTCCTGCCATGTTCTCTGAATACTTTTAACCTCGTCATCATGTCTTTCAGGATCCTTCTTTCCATTAAGGTCGTAAGGTTCATTTTTTTTGTTTAGCCTCTTTTAGTAGGTCAGGCCTCTCAGCCCCGGACCAGCCGATCTCTGGACCACCTCTGGTTTCTTTAATTGTTTGATCAGCAAAGACTACAAACAGAAGATGTTTACTTGGAAATCAAGACACTGGTAGCAAAGAATAATTTTAATACAACGCCTCGCCCAGGGATGGGCTTCATCCAGTACGCAGGAATAAGCAAATACTTCACCTTTATAAGGTAAACGTTTGCCTTATAAGACGGTGTATTTGCTAAGTCTTGGGCAAAACTTTGGATTAAAAATATTCCCCGATAATAGTGATTTTCCCCTTCTCGGCTCTTGTTATTGTCTGTCAGAAGATATATACTCCACGACAGGTGTATCATATGTGGTATATAGTTCTATTTTTTGAGGTTCCTGAAAGCTGCTCTTAGCTTTGCTAGCTTGTATATACCACAAAGGTAATTATGCTAATGTTTGACTAGAGTGACGCGTTAGATACTATGTTTATCCTACGGTGCTGCTTGTTCGAGGTTAGCAGTCTCTGGGCCTTAAAACAGTGAATGTCTTCACATTATGTTAATATGCTATGTTTAGTTTAAGTAGTGCATAAACATTAGTATTATTCTGCCTGGAATACTCAGACATGTTAGTGGCTTCTTTGTACTTAACAATGTTTTATAGCATGTAAATCATACATTGTATATTATTGTGAGGAAAAAGTTCAATAGATAGGAGTAGCGAGGGAGTATATAGTAACAATAGTTCATTGCTGGCTACTTGTTAAGGTAGGGTAAGTCCAGCTCCCGCTATTCCCCCCCTTTTTCTCCCTCCCCGAAAGTGATAGTTTGATTGCCGGCTGCTTGTTAAGGTAGGGTCAGTCTAGATCTCGCTATCCCTTCCCCTCCCTCTCCCCCCCCCCGAAAGGTGACGTGTGGGGCTCCGGTCAAACAGTAAATCACTCGACTCACAGCTCCCAACACTACTGTAAGTACACGCCTGATCATATTTTAGTGGACTTATTGGTTGAAAGCTTCACTTTTGACCAATAATTAACTTAGTCCTTTCAGTATTGATAGGTTAAATGTTTTAATAATCACCACATCTTTTGGGTATTGTACTTATCATGGAGAGTGATTTCTTAAGCAGTGGGTAATCTGTCTCTCTTTACAGCTTGAAATGACAGAGAGGGTCACCTGCCAATCAACGAGTAGAATTGAAGGAGACGGACTAACGTTCTGAGACGTCCCAAATTTTTCATCCACTTACCTGTTTGTGTATGCAAGTAGCAGGATATAACCCCTCATCATTGCAGTGGAAAAAACCTGCTTTCCTGTCATCTGGACGGATTACTGACGGCTAGAAAATCTGTGAAGAACGAGCCGGTGGGTTGTCATCAACACCTGCGACCCCACCCATCATCAGCAACGGCTACGATTTCAACAACACGCAGTGTCACCAACACCAGACACCCAAGTTTTATATATACATATATATTAGCGTTGAATTCAGTTATCATTTATATTTTTCATTTTTCATTTTCTTTAATGTAGGATTAATATTTCATATTTAAGTGTTTTATATTTTATATTTTCTATATAATAAAGTGTTTATGTTTGTCTGTTATTTCTTTTTCTATTCACTAATTTTCCTGAGGAGGAGCCAGCCTTGGTAATACTGTCTGAAGTTGTTACAGGGCTGAGTAAGCCTTCACAAGTGGCGACCTTGCCAGGATCAACTCTACTGAATCAAGATTCAATTCCATCTCGAATCTACCATTGGAACTTCAACGCCGCATACCACAGACAGTTACCACCAGCCATGAGTAATCATTCTCTATGGTAGGACTACTGTACAGGTATTTAAAAGATTTGGTGATTGTTATAGTCTCAATTTACTGTAAGTCAAGTCAGGCAGGATATAATATTTAATTCTGCCACCTTTTTGTTCGAGCTTGAAACACTTTGGAGGATTAGACTCTAGGGACCCGAGATTTTCCAGTGACAATTTGTTTCATTGAGCTCTTTATTTTATCAAGGGAATTGTCGTAGGACACTCTTGATTTGTTCGTGAGAAGATTGGATGGTCAAGTGACCCCATTCTACTTACTGTTTGCTCGGAGCCGGCATAGAACCCTTCGTTTTCATTAATACATATTGTTTAATTGAAGCAGGGATCAAGCCCTCTGGTTTATTTACCGTTTGAGCGGAGCAGGAATTGAACCCTCCGTTTTCTTTGAGACCCGTTTCATTTTCCCCCTGGTAGTTTAAGTTCTTGCAAGTATGGAGGAATACCAGTTATGGATAAACGCTGGAAGTAAGTTAGGAATAACAGGGAAAAATTTAGAATCTTTCATTAGTGCTAAGATCCAGGAAAGAATTGAAAAAGAGAGAATTGAGAGAGAAGAGAGACAGAAAGGGAAAGACAGGAGAAAAAGGAGAGAGAGAGAATTGAAAGAGAAAGCAAAGAAAGACAGTTAGAAAGAGAGTGAGAAGACGAAAAAGAGTGTGATAGACTTGATCGTGAGGAAAGAGCTAGAGAACGTGAGGAACAAGCTAAAATACGTGAGGAACAAGCTAAGATACGTGAGGAACAAGTTAAATTAAGAGAACTTGACGAAAGAGCAAAGGAACATGAGTTAATAGAGAGAGAAAAGGATCGCGAGCTCGAAAAATCTCGCCTTGAATTAGAGAATAAAAAGTTAACTTTTACACAACAACAATTAGAGGAAGGAGTAATTGAACATCATGCAGCTAGTGCACATATTCCAACACCTAATTTACCTCCCTTCACAGAGGGGGACGACATAACTTCATACATTATCAGGTTCGAAAATACTGCTACCCTCTGTGAATGGCCTGCTGACACCTGGGCTACCAGGTTAGGAATGTTATTTTCTGGTACCGCTTTGAATATCTATGCAACTTTGTCACAGGATATCATATGTAATTATAACCTACTGAAGAAGGCAATCCTTGAAGAATATCAAAAAACCACAAATTCTTACAGGAAAGATTTCAGGTATGCCACCTTACAGGCTGGCCAGAACTTTCAGCAGTTACAGGTGACACTCTTTCGTTTGTTCGACTTTTGGATAGAGAGTTCAGGAATTGATCACAGTTATGAATCTCTTAGAGACTTCATGGTTGCTGACCAGTTCCTGACAGCTCTTCCCCACCAGATAAGAACATTCATTAGAGAACGTAACCTGATTAAAGCTGAGGAAGTTGCTGAGGCCGCTGACTTGTATGCTGAGGCTCACAATTCCTATAAAGACCTAAAGGGATCGAACCCTAAGGGCAAGGGTTCATCAGACCTTAAGAAATCAAAGCCTCTAGTGGAAAGTAAAGTGACTTCTTTTATTCCTGTTTGTCATTTGTGTGGTGTTAAGGGACATAAACGTCCAGATTGTCCTTCAAAGAAGGTCCAAAAAGTTGGAAGATGTTTTAAAGACTGTAATGACCAAGCACCCTTCTGTTCAGGAACAGTTAATGGACTTAATGTATCTACCATTTTACGAGACACTGGATGCACATGTATAGTAATTTCTGATAAGCTGTTCCCTAACCTTAAAGAAACTCATTCCTCTGCTATACTTTCAGACTACTTGGGCCGTACGGACACTTTTCCTACCATCCGTTGTTACATTAGGTCTAAATGGTTCACAGGTTGGTCTGAAGCCGTACTAGCTCCCATCACTTCTTGCTCTGTACTAATAGGTAATGTAAAAGGTGCCATTCTTCCTTCTGAGGTTGACCTTTCATCACCAAAGATGGACATAAGTGTTTCAGATCCTCTTCCTGTAGAGTCAGAGAAGTCCCTCGAAAGCTCAGATGAGACAATGTCTCGTGAGATTCATGTGGGATTAAAAACCAGTGATGCTACTCTCGAAAGAACCCCTCAAGGAAGGTTCCTTGATGTTGGTGAGGGGCTCTTGATTTAGGGAATTGGATCTGTGCTCCAGTTCCCCGAATTAAGCCTGAATGCCTTCCACATCCCCCCCCAGGCGCTGTATAATCCTCTGGGTTTAGCGCTTCCCCCTTGATTATAATAATAATAATACTCTCGAAAGCGAGGTAGTAGGATCACCGGTTCACTTGTTAGATGAAAGTGAAGATATCGCCTCCGATACCATAAATGTCTTGACTAGGGCTCAGACCAAAGCCCAGGCTTCTCCTACTGTCCGTCCTTTGATTTTCCCTGACTTTAAGCCTTTAGATATATCGAAGGACTCCTTTGTCAAGTTACAACGTAATTGCCCTTCTCTTCAGAATTGCCATAATGCCGCTAAACAAAATCAAGTTATCCAAAGGAAAAACTTTTCATATAAATTTGAATATATAAAAGGTATCTTGTACAAGTCAGTATTCAAATTAAATTCAGATGAGATAAACTATTCCATCTTAGTTGTTCCAAGTCAATGCAGAGAGACTGTTCTTAAAATGGCTCATGACCTGCCAGTGGCCGGACATTTCTCGCATCATAAAACCTTAAATAAAATTAGGGAAACCTATTTTTGGCCAAAAATGTCCTCAGATGTCACTACCTATTGTAGATCGTGTAAAGTTTGCCAACTGTCATCCTCCCGAGGTACCCGGCGAGTACCTATGGTCAAAATGCCAGTCTTTACGGTACCTTTTGAAAGAGTAGCTATTGACATCGTTGGTCCTTTATCTCCACTTTCATCTGGGGACATAGATATATATTAACATTAGTTGATTATGCTTCGAGTTTCCCTGAAGCTGTACCCTTAAAGACCATAACTACTACAGAGGTGGCTGAAGCCCTTTTGTCCATCTTCTCCAGAGTGGGCATCCCTAGAGAAATTTTGTCTGACCGTGGGACACAATTCACATCTGACTTAATGCAACATCTATACCAACTTCTGGGAGTGAAGCCTCTCTTCACCACACCCTATCATCCCAGCTGTAATGGGAGGATTGAGTGCCAGCATTCGATTCTCAAGTCCATTTTAAGGAAACTTTGCTCCCTGAAACCTAAGGAGTGGTATCGTTACCTACCCTGTGCTTTGTTTGCCATGAGGGAAGTTCCCAGTGACTCTCTGGGGTTTTCACCTGTTGAACTTCTCTATGGTAGACAGGCCAGAGGTCCATTGGCCATCCTTCATGACTTATGGACTAATGAGGAGGTAAATGCTGAGGTTCAGTCTTCTTACCAGTTTCTCCTTGACCTTAGATCCAAACTTGAGGAGACCTCTGACATAGTTTCGAAAAACTTACACTTGTCAATGGACCAGTACAAAACCTATTTTGATTCCAAAAGTCAGAGGAGAAGTTTTAAAGTAGGGGATGAAGTCCTGGCACTTTTGCCTATCAAGTCAAATAAATTATTAGTAGCATGGAAAGGTCCATATAAAGTATTAAAAATTTGTGGGAAAGTTGACTACCTCATAGAAGTCAAGGGAAAACCTAAGCTTTATCATATCAACATCCTTAAGAAATATTACCGAAGAAATTCGGTTAACTGCCTTAATAACTTTGACTTAGTTTTTCCACACGAACTTGATAAAACAACTGAAGAATGTAAGGTGTGCGTAACTGACACCTCTAACTTAGACTATGATGAAGAACTACATGACTTGGTGACTCTTGACCACTCGGGCGCAACCAACATTAATATTAATGAATCTTTGGATGACCATAAGAGACATGAACTACTTCAATGTGTGAGTAACTTTTCAGATGTCTTTACTGATATTCCAGATGTTACCTCCACGGTAGTCCATAAGATTGACTTAGTGACGGACAATCCTATCAAACGGAAATTATACCCAGTTCCAGTTCACCTTAGGGATGCATTTGACCGAGAGGTAGACAAATTATTAAAACTAAAGATCATTGAACCTTCAGTATCTGCATATTGCTCACCAGTAGTCATGGTTAAGAAGGAGAATAATTCATATAGACTTGCTATTGACTTCAGAGGCCTTAATGCTATAACTCGGTGGGATGCTGAGCCTATGCCCTTAATAGATAGCGATCTACACAAATTTTATGACGCTTCCTTCTTTTCAGAGATTGATATTGCACAGGCATATCATCAAGTAATGTTAGATCCTTCTTCTAAGCAGTACACCACTTTTCCTACACACCAAGGACTGATGCAATATAGAACTATGCCCTTCGGTTTGGTAACTGCCTGTGCTACCTACGTTAGACTGATGAGAAAGGTCTTGGGTAATATGCCAAATGTTTCAGTTTATTTTGATAACATTTACATAATGACATCCACGTGGGGCGAACATATCCAAACATTAACATCGGTTTTGCGTAGGTTACACTCACATGGCCTCACTGCCAAGCCGAAGAAATGCTTCCTTGGGTATAACAAGATTAGATATCTTGGACTGATACTTTCTAATAACTCTCTGCAGCCTCTCCCCAGTAAGATCAAAGCTTTATTAGAATTTAAATTCCCCAAAACCAAGAAGCTCATGCATAGCTTTCTTGGTTCTGTAAATTTTTATGCACGGTTTATCCCGAACCTTACTGATCTTTCAGGCATCTTATCCGACTTCCTTAAAAAGTCTTTGAAGGAATCTCTTGAACTTTCCGACGTAGCTCGGGAAAAGTTTAATGAGATTAAAAATATCTTCTCGAAAGACCCTATACTTAAGATTCCAGATATTAATAAAACATTTTGTTTGAGAACTGATGCCTCCAATACTGGCTTAGGTGCTGTGCTACTACAATACCATGATGGTACTCCCTTCCCTGTATGCTTCCTAAGCCGGAAACTCCTTCCCGCAAAAACGAGATACTCCACCATAGAAAAGGAATGTTTGGCCCTTGTGTGGGGTATCTCCAAACTTAAATTTTATTTGCTGGGTAAAGAATTCATTTTAGAAACGGACCACAAACCTTTGATATACCTAGAAACTTTTAAGGGAACCAACAGTCGCCTCTTGAGGTGGACATTGGCACTCCAGGCTTTTAAGTTCCATATTGTATATATCAATGGTTCATCCAATTATTACTCTGACTGGTTAAGTCGTGACAGTCAGTAGAAGATTTGTTGCCTTACGCGACTTCCACATGTTAGAACTTTTTCCTCGCCTATTCTTCTTATACTCCTTGACTATAAGTCTTGGTATGGGGGAGTGTGAGGAAAAAGTTCAATAGATAGGAGTAGCGAGGGAGTATATAGTAACAATAGTTTCATTGCTGGCTGCTTGTTAAGGTAGGGTAAGTCCAGCTCCAGCTATTCCCCCCCCCTTTTTACCCCTCCCCGAAAGTGATAGTTTGATTGCCGGCTGCTTGTTAAGGTAGGGTCAGTCTAGCTCCCGCTATCCCTTCCCCTCCCTCTCTCCCCCCGAAAGGTGACGTGTGGGGTTCCGGTCAAACACTCAATCACTCGACTCACAGCTCCCAACACTGCTGTAAGTACACACCTGATCATATTTTAGTGGACTTATTGGTTGAAAGCTTCACTTTTGACCAATAATTAACTTAGTCCTTTCAGTCTTGATAGGTTAAATGTTTTAATAATCACCACATCTTTTGGGTATTGTACTTATCATGGAGAGTGATTTCTTAAGCAGTGGGTAATCTGTCTCTCTTTACAGCTTGAAATGACAGAGAGGGTCACCTGCCAATCAACGAGTAGAATTGAAGGAGACGGACTAACGTTCTGAGACGTCCCAAATTTTTCATCCGCTTACCTGTTTGTGTATGCAAGTAGCAGGATATAACCCCTCATCATTGCAGTGGAAAAAACCTGCTTTCCTGTCATCTGGACGGATTATTGACGGCTAGAAAATCTGTGAAGAACGAGCCGGTGGGTTGTCACCAACACCTGCGACCCCCCCTTCCCCCATCATCAGCAACGGCTACGATTTCAACAACACGCAGTGTCACCAACACCAGACACCCAAGTTATATATATATATATATATATATATATATATATATATATATATATATATATATATATATATATATATATATTAGCGTTGAATTCAGTTATTTATATTTTTCATTTTTCATTTTCTTTAATGTAGGATTAATATTTCATATTTAAGTGTTTTATATTTTATATTTTCTATATAATAAAGTGTTTATGTTTCTCTGTTATTATTTCTTTTTCTATTCATTAATTTTCCTGAGGAGGAGCCAGCCTTGGTAATACTGTCTGAAGTTGTTACAGGGCTGAGTAAGCTTTCACAATTATGCAAAGAAATTAAAATTTAATTTAATTTAATTTGCAATCGCTAAATAAGGGTCTTTTATTAAATATTTCTGGCCCACATAATAAATACCCCAAAATCATTTTTCTTTTAACTGGCATAAACTAAAACACTCTCCATTCACAAACTAATCAATATTACAGACTCTTCAAAATAAATTTTGGTAAATTCCAAAGAAACCCCGGAAGTCTGTATTTACCGTACAGCTAAATTCCGTTGGGATCTTGTTTTCGGGCTTTGTTCAAGGTACGACTCACAAGAGTCAACTGATAGTCATCTATATATTTACTACTAAATAGCTTATCCCCTGAAGCTGATGTCGGTGAGGGGATCTTGATGCGAGGAATGGGATTATCGTCCCCTTGGATTGATCCTGAATATCACATTTCTCGGGTGCTAAATGATCCCTACTAGTTTAGCGCTTTCTCTTAATTAAAATATATGATAGTCACACACACACTCTTCAATCTTAGCCCACCCTTGAAGGATTCGAATTCTCGCTCTTTACAGCCCAGCAAGGTGCATTATGAGAATTACAGTGACTCGGTTCACACAACCAACGATTCCTTATAAAAGATTAGGTTGAAATTTTTCACCTCCGATGCTAACGTAAACCGGGAACATTCGTGATGTGTGGTTGATCACGAATACTTTCATCTTACCTCCCTGCATGCTGTCACACTCACGATAGATTCCTAAGGTGCTACATCACTATGGAAAGAGTGGTATATTAATATACATTTTGGTCTCAGCCAACATTTAAAAGATTCAAATCTGTATTCATCATACACCAGCCAGGCGGAATATCAAATTTACGGTTCCTCAGTCTACTGCACCAATGATTCTCTGTATCTAGTCAACCACACACTACGAGTGTTTCCAGGTTTGTGTTGGAATGCAAAGGTTTTAGTCGGACTTGAGTCAGAAGGGAGGATATTGGGAGTTCCTAAATTATAATCTCCCGTTCTCCTTCTGACACTAAAGCTACCATCAGTGGCAGCACTTGTTATGTATCTGGCGTCAGTGGTAGCACTTGTCATGCACCTAGCATCAGTGGAAGCATTTGTCATGCAAATAGCACCAGTGGCAGCACTTGTCATGCACCTAGCATCATTGGCAGCATTTGTCATGCAAATAGCATCAGTGGCAGCACTTGTCTCGCTCATAACGGGAATTTTTTTTTTTTATATACCAAAATTTTCTTCAAATATGTGAGGTCGCTCTTCACTTCATTCACATCCCTTAAAACTTCCTCGGAGAGCTCCACTTTCTTTGGCTGCGTCAAGTCATTGCCTAACGATCTCCTTCCTGGCTGAACCCAGAACAGTTTTTTAACGGATTGAAGCAGGCAAGTCCCGTCCAAATTGTTACTAAAGAGGCACTATTCAGTGACTTTCACAGGATGCTTGCTGCCTTCCGCGGCAATGTTTAGAGCTGACTGGGTGAGCAGAGCACGACCTGAGTGATCCAGGTAGTTGACTCGCACGATCGACCAGTATCTCGGAGTGAGGGGATTGAATCCCTCCGGAAACACATTTGCTCTTCAAGACAGTAATGAAGTTAAAACTTGTGCATTATCGACGAAACTATTTCCGTGTTTGTATTCCTTTGACTCATCACTCCTCCTCGTGTTCTTTTTTGCTCTCTTCTTTTACAAAGCTTACTCAACCAATTACAGAAACTTCTTTTCTGAGTTTTACAGTATCAATGCGCCATCTGAAAAGGGCAACTGTGGCAAATCCATTATATCAGATTCACTAAGCCCGAACCTGCCCCCAACTCTCTTCATTTAGATATTTTACATCTCCATCTATACACACATTAAAAATCCATGTGACATCACATATCCATGTTTAAGCCCAGTGTTAAGATTTTCTTACATACCCTAACTTTTGACAGTGTTACACAGGATGCCACCTATTCCTTACATCTGTAACACCAGCCACACCACTTTCCTATTTACATTACCCCATGATATTTGTTGTTCAGCCCATACATGCAACAAACAGCTCTTCTTCAATATTTATGTATCGTTCACCTATATGCTGGAATGCAGTCACTTGATGCACTGACTCCCCTTCCTTTTCTAAATCCTCCTTGTTCCTCTGTAATCATACTTTCTTTCTCATACGCTTTACCTGGCATAATCAAAAGACTGACTTCCTTTAATTCTCAAACATTCTCTCATCCCCTTTACCAGTAAACAAAAGAACTACTCATGCCCTAATACAATACGAGTGTGAAAAGGAAATATGCTTTGCACTCTAGCAGGATATCTGGCCTCTACTTTCTGTTTCAAGAACATATAAGATGGCAGGTAAATCTCACTTATCTTTACCTTCATACATGCTTCACAATAACTCTTATTCTTGTAATATTTCCTTTCTGGTTAAGGTGACCGAGGGAAGTGATGATCCAGGAACTAATAACAAATGACAGATATTCTCTGGTAACCCTTGGCTATCTTCCCTTGGATACCTTCCGTTGGGTATCATCGCTTGGATACCTTCCGTTGGGTATTTTTCCTTGGTACCTTCCCTTCGTACCTTCTCCTGACTCCTTCCCTTGGGTACTTTCCCTTGGATACCTTCCCTTGGGTATCTTTCCTTGGATACCTTCTCTTGGGCACCATCCCTGGGTACCTTCCCTTGGGTACCTTTTCTTGGGAACTTTTCCTGTGCACCTTTCCTTCTCTACGGCAAGACACTAGCTACTTTCATGGCTAGTAATTCCCTTCCGATAAGGACATAGAAGATGACGTTTTTCTGATTATTATTCCGGGAGTATTCAAAGTTAAGAATAATCCAGCAAAGCCAGACAGTGTGGCTTACTTTTGTTATTTCTGTTATTAATGAACCTCGAACCACATATACGAATACGTGTTGCTTGTGTCACGATAACCATTTTTTATACCACACACCTTTAACCTGATTGGCCAGGAACCTGGCCATGATTACTGTAGAATCACCTACACTAATTTAGCGCTTCATAAACTGATGCATTTATATATTTTTTAAGAAGATATTTGTCGTAGTGCCTTATTAAAATGAATGTTTCTGAGCTATCGATAAAGTCTTCTTACTCGATATTCATAGCATCGGTAAAGGAAGTTTAGTGTTTATATACAGCAGGTCAAGCTGCGTCCTCTGACTAGCAAAAAGAGAATAGTTTATGTTGAAACATTAGCAACATTTTTAATTGTGCCAGTGATAGCTACTTCCACACAACGTCTTCTGGATGTGTCTTACTCTTTATTAATAATAACCTCGGTGCCTTTCCAGGCCATAATATGTGATTGTTTGCCCCAGTGATTGACGTATGCATTGTTTGTGTGTGTGTATATAGATGTTCAACTTCTTGTGTTGGTATATATGTTCAACTTCTTGTCTTAGTATAGATGTTCAACTTCTTGTGTTGGTATATATGTTCAACTTCTTGTCTTAGTATAGATGTTCAACTTCTTGTGTTGGTATATATGTTCAACTTCTTGTCTTAGTATAAATGTTGAGCTTCTTGTCTTAGTATAGATGTTCAACGTCTTGTCTTAGTATAGATATTCAACTTTTCGTCTTAGTATATATGTTCAACTTCTTGTCTTAGTATAGATGTTCAACTTCTTGTGTTGGTATATATGTTCAACTTCTTGTCTTAGTATAAATGTTGAACTTCTTGTCTTAGTATAGATGTTCAACGTCTTGTCTTAGTATAGATATTCAACTTTTCGTCTTAGTATATATGTTCAACTTCTTATATTGGTATAGATGTTCAACGTCTTGTCTTAGTATAGATGTTCAACTTCTTGTCTTAGTATAAATGTTCAACTTCTTATATTGGTATAGACGTTCAACTTCTTGTGCTAGTGTAGAGGTTTATTTTTGTGTGTTAGAGGTTCAATTTCTTTTGCCTTCGCAAATATTCAATTTTTTTTAGTTCGACCTTTTTGAGCTGGCCAAATATCAAAAATTTCTGTTATATCAAAAAGTTGTCTTGAATGTTCATTTTTATGCAATAAATTTGCTTCAATTGATGTTTATTTACTTAATATTAAATAATGATATACACATGGGAGAATGAGTTGCATGTTCAGTTTCTTGAGTATCTTCTCACATTTCTTATCTCTAGAACAAATTCCTTTGTTTTTGTTTACAAACCTTAGGATATTATCTTTGTCTTGAACACACTGACTTTTTTTTGTCTGTTTTCAATTATGCTGTGTATATGTGTAGAAGACACATGTGCATCGCCTGGCGTCGCACATATACATGAAGGTACTGTCAGTTATACTGTGTATACACGAATCAGTAGTCAATTGCATTGTGTATACATGACTCACGAAATCGTAATGACACGATTGCAAACAAACCACACCACGGACGGGGCTTGAACCCTCGGTTGTAGCCAGCTGGCCCACTGGCTAATGCGCCAGTCTGGAGTTTTACGACTCTCTAACCGCGGGTTCAATCCCCCCCCCCGTGGTATGGTTTGATTGTATATACATGTAGGGATTGTCAGGTGAACTATGTATACATGGAGTCGTTGTCAATTACCTTAAATACATAGAGAAGGGCTGTCAGTTACAATATAAACCTCGAGCTGGTCTCACTGTACACTTAAACTGCTTGTACGTCAAAAGCACCGGCAGCTCGTGGTTCGTTATAGGGATCCATAATTTATTCTTTGCAGTCTTGTCACTGCTACTCGCAAGACAAACCTCTCACCTGCTGTTGCTTCTCCTTCACTGTGCTTAGCCTCGTTTTCAAGCACAATAGAATTCGCACCCAGGAACAATTATGTCGTGAACAAAAGCAAGCGAAAACATAATGTCGGCAGACGTGTCTCCGCACCACTACACGCATCGTCCTGCCTCGACTGACCTAATGAGAGCCATATATGTTGAACTTTTTGTTCAGTGGTGTTAGC
>NC_091305.1:20378484-20383484 GCF_038502225.1 Cherax quadricarinatus | reverse complement strand
TTGGGGCCAGTGACCATGTGGTTTTAAGCTTCGAATAGAGAGTAGAGCTGCAAGTGGAGGGAGAAGCAGGAAGGCCAGGACGAATGAAGCCAAACTACAAGAAAGGGGACTACACAGGAATGAGGAACTACCTGAACGGGGTTCAGTGGGACAGAGAACTGGCAGGGAAGCCAGTTAATGAGATGATGGAATAAGTAGCAACAAAATGCAAGGAGGCTGAGGAGAGGTTTGTACCCAAGGGTAACAGGAATAATGAAAAAGCCAGGATGAGCCCATGGTTTACCCAAAGGTGCAGGGAGGCAAAAACCAAGTGTGCTAGGGAATGGAAGAAATATAGAAGGCAAAGGACCCAGGAGAATAAGGAGAACAGTCGTAGAGCCAGAAACGAAAATGCACAGATAAGAAGGGAGGCCCAAAGACAATATGAAAATGACATAGCAGCGAAAGCCAAATCTGACCCGAAACTGTTGTACAGCCACATCAGGAGGAAAACAACAGTCAAGGACCAGGTAATCAGGCTAAGGAAGGAAGGAGGAGAGACAACAAGAAATGACCGTGAAGTATGTGAAGAACTCAACAAGAGATTCAAAGAAGTGTTCACAGAGGAGACAGAAGGGACTCCAGAAAGACGGAGAGGTGGGGCACACCACCAAGTGCTGGACACAGTGCACACAACCGAGGAAGAAGTGAAGAGGCTTCTGAGTGAGCTAGATACCTCAAAGGCAATGGGGCCAGATAACATCTCCCCATGGGTATTGAGAGAGGGAGCAGAGGCGCTATGTGTACCCCTAACAACAATATTCAATACATCTATCGAAACAGGGAGATTGCCTGAGGCATGGAAGACAGCAAATGTAGTCCCAATCTTTAAAAAAGGAGACAGACATGAAGCATTAAACTACAGACCAGTGTCACTGACATGTATAGTATGCAAAATCATGGAGAAGATTATCAGGAGAAGAGTGGTGGAACACCTAGAAAGGAACGATCTCATCAACAGCAGCCAACATGGTTTCAGGGACGGGAAATCCTGTGTCACAAACCTACTGGAGTTCTATGACATGGTGACAGCAGTAAGACAAGAGAGAGAGGGGTGGGTGGATTGCATTTTCTTGGACTGCAAGAAGGCGTTTGACACAGTTCCACACAAGAGATTGGTGCAAAAACTGGAGGATCAAGCAGGGATAACAGGGAAGGCACTACAATGGATCAGGGAATACTTGTCAGGAAGACAGCAGCGAGTCATGGTACGTGGCGAGGTGTCAGAGTGGGCACCTGTGACCAGCGGGGTCCCGCAGGGGTCAGTCCTAGGACCAGTGCTGTTTCTGGTATTTGTGAACGACATGACGGAAGGAATAGACTCTGAGGTGTCCCTGTTTGCAAATGACGTGAAGTTGATGAGAAGAATTCACTCGATCGAAGACCAGGCAGAACTACAAAGGAATCTGGACAGGCTGCAGACCTGGTCCAGCAATTGGCTCCTGGAGTTCAATCCCACCAAGTGCAAAGTCATGAAGATTGGGGAAGGGCAAAGAAGGCCGCAGACGGAGTACAGTCTAGGGGGTCAGAGACTACAAACCTCACTCAAGGAAAAAGATCTTGGGGTGAGTATAACACCAGGCACATCTCCTGAAGCGCACATCAACCAAATAACTGCTGCAGCATATGGGCGCCTAGCAAACCTCAGAACAGCATTCCGACATCTTAATAAGGAATCATTCAGGACCCTGTACACCGTGTAGGTTAGGCCCATATTGGAGTATGCGGCACCAGTTTGGAACCCACACCTAGCCAAGCACGTGAAGAAACTAGAGAAAGTGCAAAGGTTTGCAACAAGACTAGTCCCAGAGCTAAGAGGTATGTCCTACGAGGAGAGGTTAAGGGAAATCAACCTGACGACACTGGAGGACAGGAGAGATAGGGGGGACATGATAACGACATACAAAATACTGAGAGGAATTGACAAGGTGGACAAAGACAGGATGTTCCAGAGATTGGACACAGTAACAAGGGGACACAGTTGGAAGCTGAAGACACAGATGAATCACAGGGATGTTAGGAAGTATTTCTTCAGCCACAGAGTAGTCAGTAAGTGGAATAGTTTGGGAAGCGATGTAGTGTAGGCAGGATCCATACACAGCTTTAAGCAGAGGTATGATAAAGCTCACGGCTCAGGGAGAGTGACCTAGTAGCGATCAGTGAAGAGGCGGGGCCAGGAGCTCGGACTCGACCCCCGCAACCTCAACTAGGTGAGTACAACTAGGTGAGTACACATACACACACATACACACACACATACACACACATACATACACACTAGGTGAGTACATACACACACACACGTACACGTACACACACACACACAGAAATGAAGCATTAAATTGTAGACCAGTGTCACTGACATGTACAGTATGCAAAGTCTTGGAAAAGATTATCAGGAGGAGAGTGGTGGAGCACCTGGAGCAGAACAAGATTATAAACGACAGCCAGCACAGATTCATGGAAGGCAAATCCTGTGTCACAAACCTACTAGAGTTTTATGACAAGGTAACTGAAGTAAGAAATGAGAGGGTGGGGTGGGTTGATTGCATTTTCTTGGACTGCAAGAAGGCCTTCGACACAGTTCCTCACAAGAGATTAGTACAGAAGCTAGAGGAACAGGCACGTATAACACGAAGGGCACTGCAATGGATCAGAGAATACCTAACAGGGAGGCAACAGCGAGTCATGGTCCGTGATGACGTATCACAGTGGGCGCCAGTGACGAACGGGGTCCCACCGGGGTCAGTCCTGGGACCAGTGCTATTCTTGGTATATGTGAACGACATGACGGAAGGGATAGACTCAGAAGTGTCTCTGTTTGCAGATGAAGTGAAGTTAATGAGGAGAATTAAATCAGACGCGGACCAGACAGGTCTACAAAGAGACCTGGACAGGGTGGATGTGTGGTCCAGAATCTGGCTCCTAGAATTTAACCCCGCCAAATGCAAAGTCATGAAGATCGGAGAAGGGCAAAAAAGACCGCAGACAGAGTATAGGCTAGGAGGCCAAAGGCTGCAAACCTCACTCAAGGAGAAAGACCTAGGAGTGAGTATAATACCGAGTACATTGCCAGAAGCACACATTGACCAGATAACTGCTGCGGCATGTGGGCGCTTGGCAAACCTGAGAATAGCGTTCCGGTACCTCAGTAAGGAATCTTTCAAGATTTTATACACTGTGTACGTCAGGCCCATACTGCAGTACGCAGCACCAATTTGGAACCCACACCTGGTCAAACACGTCAAGAAATTAGAGAAAGTGCAAAGGTTTGCAACAAGGCTAGTTCCAGAGCTAAGGGGAATGTCCTATGAAGAAAGATTAAGGGAAATCGGTCTGACAACACTGGAGGACAGGAGGGTCAGGGGAGACATGATAACGACATACAAAATACTGCGTGGAATAGACAAGGTGGACATAGACAGGATGTTCCAGAGATGGGACACAGAAACAAGGGGTCACAATTGGAAGCTGAAGACTCAGATGAGTCAAAGGGATTTTAGGAAGTATTTCTTCAGTCATAGAGTAGTTAGGAAGTAGAATAGTTTGGCAAGCGATGTAGTGGAGGCAGGAACTATACATAGTTTTAAGACGAGGTATAATAAAGCTCATGGAGCAGGGGGAGAGAGGACCTAGTAGCGGTCGGTGAAGAGGCGGGGCCAGAAGCTGAATCTCGACCCCTGCAACCACAATTAGGTGAGTACACAACACACCACAGAGAACACCAGCACTCTGGTGGTGGTGTTGCGGTTATGTATGACACACAACACACCACAGTGAACACCAGTAGTGTGGTGGTGCTGCGGTTATGTATGACACACAACACACCACAGTGAACACCAGTAGTGTGGTGGTGGTGCTGCGGTTATGTATGACACACAACACACCACAGTGAACACCAGTAGTGTGGTGGTGCTGCGGTTATGTATGACACACAACACACCACAGTGAACACCAGTAGTGTGGTGGTGCTGCGGTTATGTATGACACACAACACACCACAGTGAACACCAGTAGTGTGGTGGTGGTGCTGCGGTTATGTATGACACACAACACACCACAGAGAACACCAGCAGTGTGGTGGTGCTGCGGTTATGTATGACACACAACACACCACAGTGAACACCAGTAGTGTGGTGGTGCTGCGGTTATGTATGACACACAACACACCACAGTGAACACCAGCAGTGTGGTGGTGCTGCGGTTATGTATGACACACAACACACCACAGAGAACACCAGCAGTGTGGTGGTGCTGCGGTCAGGTCTCTGGTGGGTGAGTGAGATGATGATTTCCATTTCCTTATTGCGATTTTTTTTGTCTTCTTCGTGATATCTCTTTTCGATTAAAAAAAAAATATTTATTACGTGTGATGGAGTCTCGATCTCACGGGCGAGAGAAGAGGCAGACCTCAAATACATAATTGATAATAAATACATAGTGAGGTGCGAAAGGCTCGTAAACGCCCTTACGGATGTACGTAAGTAAAGCGCAAAATATTGGACGCTGGAATACGCCAACTTGAGTTTAGGCAGAAAGTTAACAACATCTGCGAAGGCAGGAAGCAGCAACACCTGTCTTCTCCCATGTCACGTAATGCTGAAAAAAAAACACAAAAGGAAGATGAAAGTTTCTGGATGTTTTTTAATTGTGATATTACATAGAGAACCTTGCTGAATTACTGGATCATTTTCCTTTGTTTTTTTCCTGCGCTACGAAACACAATCGACAGTGGAGAGTCATACACCTTGAAGACTGTGTCCTTGAGTACTGCCGCTCTGACAGTACATGTAGCCGCCAAGTGTATGCATATGAAAGTACACACAGTACCAACATGTATATACACGACGGCAAGCACAACAACACGGCATATACGCATTACATTACACACAGCAGCACTGTGCATATACGCAGCACCAAGATCTGTAGATATGGCGTTACACATAGTAACAAAAAAATGT
>NC_091305.1:20255984-20373484 GCF_038502225.1 Cherax quadricarinatus | reverse complement strand
CTGAATTTAGTCAAATTAATACAGTGCGTGGTAATTTAATCCCTACTTTTCCACACTGATGTTTCCGGTGTCTTTTTTTTTTCATTTCTTGTTTCTCCTGCCCTCTCCAGTACATTAGTGAAACTGGCACCACTCTTCGTGATGGACTTATTAAAGAATTCAAAAGAAGTGCTCGCCTTGCTGACGCTACAATGATCTTTTCTCTCATGTACGTATATAGATCTCAGACTGCCTATTAAACTGGTCCTCTGCTTTAACAATCTACCCTTCTTCCAGCTTCTATGGACGCCTTGTTGTTGTTGAATCACCCCCTTGTACACAACATGACTCTTAAATCCAGTTTACTTTCAGTAGAGTCCTGCTTTTCTCAGTACAGATTCAGAACACTCATGATTTAACCAGACCTTTACTTTCTCTCTTTATCTCTTAATCTGCCTTCTGTCTTTCACTTTTCTTGTCTTTTGACTTTCTCTTTATCTGCTTTTTGTTTCTTACCTAGCGATGGCCAGTAAGCCTACTGTAGTGCTCCTCTCCTCCTTTCTTTAGACCTGGCGTATGTTATTTAAAGTGCCCGAAATGCCTATTGAGATTCCTGAAGGCCGCTCTCAGATATGACAGGCAAGCATTCACAACAACAGTTATTCACTTGATATGAGCTTCTGGCGATATGCTAGGCACTATGTTCTCTCCTAGATCTTTCTCCTTGAGTGAAGTCTGCAGCGTCTGTCCCCCGAGTCTATACTTCGTGTCCGGTGTTCTGGCCCCTTCCTCAATCTTCATAACTGCGCATTTGCTGGGGTTGAATTCCGGCAACTACTGTAGTTATCTGACCAACCCAGAAGTTTGTCCAGATCCATTTGCACTCTCTTACTGTCCCCGTCTCTGTATGTGTATGTGTGTGTGTGTGTGTGTGTGTGTGTGTGTGTGTGTGTGTGTGAGAGAGAGATATCAGCAGCTGGTGAGGGGAGACAGTATCTGACCCAGAATGACCCTCGTGGCCTCCTCAGCCTCACAGACTCATCATGCCTATTCTCCTTGATGACCCACCTCAATGACCCATCTCAACAGTCCACCTCAATGACCCATTTCAGTGACCCAACTCTTAGTGAGGGAGGCAGTTTGTCGGTGATTGTTCAGCATCACACGAGCGTGTGGTTGTGTACTTGTAGGTGTGCAGACATTACGATGTACGGGCGGGCAGATATGCGGTGGAGATGAGTAGTAATAATATCGAGTGTATGGTTCACAGCAGTGGCTGCCATGATGGTGGCTGAGTGATGGTGTTAGAGCCATGATGGTAGCTGAGTGATGGTGATGTTACAGTCCTGATGATGGCTGAGTGATGGTGTTAGAGCCATGATGGTAGCTGAGTGTAACAGTGTTATAGCTCATCTGTTTATCTTAGCAAGCAAATGGTATATCATGTCTCATACCACCTCCTTCATTTCACTTACAAATCGCCTGTATAAAAGTCACTCATTTCAGTGCCACTAAGATTCATGATTTTGGATGTTCATATACAGTAGAGAGAACCATTCGTTCTTTTTTTTTTTAACGTTTCTTATATAAACTTGTATAATACTGAAGAAAAAGAATAAAATCGTTCTTATAAATTACTACGTAAATCCACATTTTGAAAATACTCTGTGTTGCTAGTGATCGAGATATTTAGTGTTATATATATATATATATATATATATATATATATATATATATATATATATATATATATATATATATATATATATATATATATATATATATATATATATATATATATTACAACTTTTTTTTAGTCTTTGGCCACATGAAGAGTTATAGGCGTCTACGTACTGACACTGAGTTACTCTGACAGTCTAACATAAACTGCTCACTAACTCTGGTTCCCGTGAGGTCACTTCAACTGTCAGTGTGACAGGAACATCGTGACCTCTCTCGCCGCAAGTACACCAGGAAATTTGTGTGTAATTGCAAAATCTCTTAGCTCTTACGAGCGCCATCACGACTATAACCACCCACCCAGGGGTCTTAATATTATCTTGGCAAGTCATTGCGTTAATACAGCTCATCTCATCGTGTTAATTATAACATTATTGCGATTCTTAATGTTGAACATTTACATTATTCTTGGTAAATGATGAACTTAACATTTCTTGGGTTAATTACTGGTAAGACTACCATCAATATGTTTGGTAAATGTACACATCTGCCGATGATAAGATAACATCAATGTGTCTGTATTGCCTTGACAAAACTGGTGAGCGAAATGTAGCCTCAGTAAATGTCTTATTAATTGCTCATGTGTCCATATGCCTAACACTACTGTGTTTATGAGGAAGACACGTGTTTGCTGAGAGAACATATATTGGCACAACGAACCGGTGAATTAAGATCTTTCCCCACGTTATATAGAAGATACAAACTTCACGTGTGTACGAGTTTCTTGGTAGGCGAGGTGTGGCGAGTGACCTTATTTAACCCTCAAACTGTCCAAACGTAGATCTACGTTTTTTCAACATTTGAAAGTATGTAAAAAAAGTAGTTTTTTTTTTTTTACATTTGAAAACGTGTAAAAAAACTTTGATCTACTTTTTTTTTGTTATATTTGAAAATATGTAAGAAAAACGTAGATCTACTTTTGGAGCACTACGCATGTGAAAGTAGATCTGTTTGGACAGTTTAAGGGTTATATGTGATGAATCGTGGGTCTGCGAAATATTGCAGGAAGTACAATGTGGATTATTGCAAGAGGTGAACTGGAGTATTGCAGGAGATATAATGTGGAGTACTGGAGGAGGCATACTGTGGAGTACTAGAGAAGGTACACTATGGGGTACCGGAGAAGGTGCACTGTAGAGTATAGCAAGTAGTATACTGCGGAGTACAGCAAGAGGTATACTGTGGAGTACAGCAAAAGGTATACTGTGGAGTACAGCAAAAGGTATACTGTGGAGTACCGTAGGAGGTATACTGGACTACTATGTTGAAATGCTGCCTAATTTCCGGACGTTATATTTGCCTTATTCCTGTATAACTTTATTGCCAAAATAAAAGTCCATGTAAAATGGCTTGTAGCCGTGGTTTACTGTATAGGTAGTTTAGGTATGGAAGGTTCCGAAGAAAGCTACAGGTATGTTACAGTCACTTATGTCAATGACGTCGAGTCTTCCTGTCTTTTGTCCGGTTCTGTGTTAGCAGATTTCTTCTTTGGCGTTCGTTGACTTCGGAAACTAACATTATATGTTCAGTCGTACGTTCATCCAAGATTAGGTCCCATTTGTCAAGCTTTACGAAAAGCTTCCTCGATGTTATTGTAAAGTATGGCGGCATACTCTTCAAGGTAACACTGGAGTGGTAAAGGAGGAACGAAGGTACCAATTTTAATACATTTTGTAGAAAATGGTGTCTAGTGCAAAAACTACAAACTTTCATAAATAGTGGGTCGCATCTTCTGAATAAAGGCTTCATGTTGCATCAGCGTCTGACAAATTGAATTCAAATGGCAATCAGCCAAGAATAGTGAAGAAATGACACGTTTTCAGAAAGACTTTTATTGGGACTACCTTCTGATGTGTTAAGATCTTTATCAAGTAATGCAGAGGATACAAATTGCAAATATATTTCATAGTGACAGGAGACTGGAGGTAAGGCAGGTGAAATCTTTGGAATGTGATGAGTCGTGGGTGTGTGGAGAACTGCAGAAATTACTGGACCACTGTGTGGAAATGTTCTTCACGGTGTTGATCCTAATATTATTATCATTTGTGTGATTAATTATAGCGTTGGTTACAGTTACAATATTCTCATAGTACTGATCATAACATTACTGTGTTTCACATTCTTTATTATAATATTATTAAAATGATTATTATAGCTCATGATGGAAATTAGACAACTGTTGGTAAGAACTATACGATCCGTGAACCGTGTCAAAAGGTTTTGGAATACCACGAGGACCTGAGGTATCCCATAGCGGTGACTGGTATGCCAGGAGGATCTGAGGTATCCCACAGCAGTGACTGATATGCCAGGCGGATCTGAGGTATCCCGCAGCAGCGACTGATATGCCACGAGGACCTGAGATATCCCGCAGCGATGACTGATATGCCACGAGGACCTGAGGTATCCCGCAGCGGTGACTGATATGCCACGAGGACCTGAGGTATCCCGCAGCGGTGACTGATATGCCACGAGGACCTGAGGTATCCCGCAGCGGTGACTGATATGCCACGAAGATCAGCACCAGGTAGAAACACACCAAGACATGACGAAGTCACTTGTGTGTACATTAGTAATGATGCTCATCATAAATCTACGAGCTTTACTAAAAGCGTACAATGAGAGTATGTTTTTTTAAGGGAAGAATACAGTGACAAGAGTACAGTAACAGTTTGTGTTTTGTAAGAAGACTATGGTGATAGATTATGGCTCCTGACAAGAGTACATTCGCAGTAACAGCGACATATGGAAGGCGCTACATATGATGTCCCAATGTGAATTAACACTTTCCCAAAACAATGCCACGCGCAGAACAGCCACTGAGTGATGATACAGAAATGACTTTCGGTGTTGTTCGTTAATGAACGAGAATTTCTTACAGATAAGTATGATTGCTGAGGAATTTATATTCGTCTTGGTTACGTCAGGATCCATAAGCTTTAAGTGAGTAAAAGAAATAACTGGTTGTCTTTCCAAGATGCCTCAGTGCATGAGCTGGTCCACAGAAGCTAGTACACAGGAGTTGGTCCACAGGAGTTGGTCCACAGGAGTTGGTCCACAGGAGTTGGTCCACAGGAGTTGGTCCACAGGAGTTGGTCCACAGGAGTTGGTCCACAGGAGTTGGTCCACAGGAGTTGGTCCACAGGAGTTGGTCCACAGGAGTTGGTCCACAGGAGTTGGTCCACAGGAGTTGGTCCACAGGAGTTGGTCCACAGGAGTTGGTCCACAGGAGTTGGTCCACAGGAGTTGGTCCACAGGAGTGGTCCACAAGAGCTGGTCAACAGGAACTGCTTCACAAGAGTCAGCGTTCATATATCACTTCAACACCGAAAAATTACAAATACTAAGGCAGAAATTAGCATAGGTGTGTGTGATTTCAGCCGTTCTGTTACTGGCTATCTCTATGTAAAGTTAAAACAAAGCTATTGTCATCTTTTGAAGTTATACTGGTACCAAGTATTACTGGTGATGATGATGATTTTGAGTCTGGTGAAGGGGGAAGGGGGTATGGGGACATACTGGGTAGTCCATTAGGTGTCCTGCTCTAGAGAGCAGACTACTGGGAGCAGCGCTCATGTGAGTACTGCACAAGCCGTCGTGGCCGCTAAATTGAACAACGAATCACATAATTCCACACTGTCGACAGGAAACTACAGACGCAGGCTTCGGTCCGCCATGGACCGTTGTGAGGAAAAGTTCGCTTGTATATATTAATTCCAAAGTAAAGGAGTGAATGACTTGGTATAGATAGTTTGGTCGGGGTGATTCGTTTGTTTGAAAAAGTATGTTTACAGTATCCTGCCTGTGGAACACCCCAGGAACTACCCTGGTGGATGTTAAGTCACGTGGTAGCTAGGGAGCAGCTTAGCTTCACTTGATTTCTGCTGCCCTGGGATACTTGGTTTGTTGAGGACGTAATGGTTATAATCATAATCATAATTTTTAAAGGGGTGAACCGGTAATCCAGCGGAAGACCTCAGTCACATGACCAAAAGCTCCATCAGCGGGTCATCATATGACTAAGACCCGCGTGAGTAAACACTTGACTCACGAAATAGTAATGACACGATTGCAAACAAACCATACCGAGGGAAGTATGGTAGTTGTAATGGATAAAAACACACACGAAGCAACTGGAAACTTCATTGAGACTTTTTCGTATATTAATGATAAATAAAACCGACAATTAGATGAATAAGATATATGAGCGACAAGACAGATGAAGTGAACTCTTCCTGTCAAGGCTGAGAAACTAATTATCACCTCTAAGTACTTCATGTCTTCCAATATTTCCAGTAACTGTTCATTGTTTATTGTACTGAATTAATTAAACCACTAGTTGGGCAGACGTCTGCACAACAAAGATACCCAGGTGTTGCACAGGTGTTGCACAGGTGTTGCACAGGTGTCTTATAGATCAAACTTGATAAAGCTCGTTGTGCTGAACGTAGTCTTAGTCAAGTTTCCTAATGCTAGTTGTGTTTTATCAACTACAAGGTACTATAATGTAGGTTAATCTTACTCAGTCTCTTCAAGTTCAGAATAAATTTGGTTGGTATATTTTCTTGAGTTTGAATAATATTAAATGTCTGACGTTTGTACTGATTTTCGTTGAGTCATAACAATAATAATGAGGTATAAGGAACAAACTGCAAGCATAAGCAAGAAATTACAGAATCTTCTATGATATTATCACAGCCTCGCATTATAAGCTCTCACAAGGCCAAGGAAGACCTAACACAATTACTGCTACATCCCTGATGTCACACCTCCGCCGTCAGATCATATGACCTAATTCTTGAATAAATTGCTTCCTCTCCATTACTGCTGACGATGACCTTTTATTGATATCGAAATACATAGTACTCTCTCTTTATATATATATATATATATATATATATATATATATATATATATATATATATATATATATATATATATATATATATATATATATATATATATATATATATATATATATATATATATATATATATATATATATATATATATATATATATATATATATATATATATTAGAAGATAACCTGAGTCGAAGTGGAGGAAGATCAGTGTGATCATAGGTGTTAATCATGGTAATCACCAGAGTAGTCTTCGGTGTCACCTTGATTGTGAAGATTAGTAAGTAGTTAGGTTAATATTCACACAAAATAAACGCATGATACAAAGTCAGCCTTGACACAACCAGTGGTACGACACGAGCCACAGATTTCCACTGTGTGTGGTGCCATGCACACAGAGTGGCACCACACACAGAGTGGCCCCACACATAGAGTGGCACCACACACAGAGTGGCCCCGCACACAGAGTGGCACCACACACAGAGGGCCACCACACACAGAGTGCCACCACACACAGAGTGGTACCACATACTGAGTGGCAACACACACAGAGTGAGCCCACACGCAGAGTGGCCCAACTCACAGAGTGGCACCACACACTGAGTGGCACCACATACAGAGTGGTACCACACACAGAATGGCACCACCCACAGAATAGCACCACACACAGAATAGCACCTCACACAGAGTGGCACCACACACAGAGTGGCCCCGCACACAGAGTGGCACCACACACAGAGTGGCACCACACACAGAGTGGCACCACACACAGAATAGCACCTCACACAGAGTGGCACCACACATAGAATAGCACCTCACACACAGAGTGGCACCACACACAGAGTGGCACCACACACAGAATAGCACCACACACAGAGTGGCACCAAACACAGAGTGGCACCACGCACAGAGTGGCCCCACACACAGAGTAGCACCACACACAGAGTGGCCCCATACACAGGGTAGCATCACGCACAGAGTGGCATCACACATAGAGTAGCCCCACACACAGAGTGGCACCACACACAGAGTGGCTCCACACACAGAGTGACACCACACACAGAGTGGCACCACACACAGAGTGGCACCACACACAGAGTAGCACCACACACAGAGTGGCATCATACACAGAGTGGCACCACACACAGAGTGGCCCCACACACAGAGTGGCACCACACACAGAGTGGCACCACACACAGAGTGGCACCACACACAGAGTCTCACCACAAACAGAGTGGCACCACACACAGAGTGGCACCACACACAGAGTGGCACCACACACAGAGTGGCACCACACACAGAGTGGCACCACACACAGAGTCTCACCACAAACAGAGTGGCACCACACACAGAGTGGCACCACCCACAGAATAGCACTTCACACAGAGTGGCACCACACACAGAATAGCACCTCACACAGAGTAGCTCAACAAACAGAGTGGCACCACACACAGAGTGGCACCACACAGAGTGGCACCACACACAGAATAGCACCACACACAGAGTGGCACCACGCACAGAGTGGCACCACACACAATAGCACAAAACACTTAGTGGCACCACACACAGAGTGTCACCACACACTGAGTGGCACCACACACAGAATGGAACCACACACAGAGTGGCACCACACACAAAATAGCACCACACATAGAGTGGCACCACACACAGAGTGGCACCACCCACAGAGTGGAACCACACACACTGATTGGCACTGCACGCAGATGACTAGAGAGCTTTCTAATATTCACGAACTCCAGGTTACAAATAGTGACTTCACAAGTAGAGTGACTCCACAAGCAGAGTAACTTCACAAGCAGAGTGACTTCACAAGCAGAGTGAATTCACAAGAAGAGTGACTCCACAAGCAGAGTGACTCCACAAGCAGTGTGACTCCACAAGCAGAGTGACTCCACAAGCAGAGTGACTTCACAAGTAGAGTGACTTCACAAGAAGAGTGACTCCACAAGCAGAGTGACTTCACAAGCAGTGACTTCACAAGCAGAGTGACTTCACAAGCAGAGTGACTTCACAAGCAGAGTGACTTCACAAACAGAGTGGCTCCACAAGCAGAGTGACTCCACAAGCAGAGTGACTTCACAAGCAGAGTGACTCCACAAGCAGAGTGACTCCACAAGTAGAGTGACTTACCAAGCAGAGTGACTTCACAAGCAGAGTGACTCCACAAGCAGAGTGCTCCACAAGCAGAGTGATTTCACAGGCAGAGTGACTTCACAAGCAGAGTGGCTCCACAAGCAGAGTGACTCCACAAGCAGAGTGATTTCACAGGCAGAGTGACTTCACAAGCAGAGTGGCTCCACAAGCAGAGTGACTCCATAAGCAGAGTGCTCAACAAGCAGAGTGATTTCACAGGCAGAGTGACTTCACAAGCAGAGTGATTTCACAGGCAGAGTGACTTCACAAGCAGAGTGGCTCCACAAGCAGAGTGGCTCCACAAGCAGAGTGACACCACAAGCAGAGTGACTTCACAAGCAGAGTGATTTCACAGGCAGAGTGACTTCACAAGCAGAGTGGCTCCACAAGCAGAGTGACTCTACAAGCAGAGTGGCTCCACAAGCAGAGTGGCTCCACAAGCAGAGTGACTTCACAAGTAGAGTGACTCCACAAGCAGAGTGACTCCACAAGCAGAGTGACTCCACATGCAGAGTGACTCCACAAGCAGAGTAGCTACACAGGAAGAGGGACTCCACAAATAGAGTGACTTCACAAGCTGAGTGGCTCCACAAGCAGAGTGACTTCACAAGCAGAGTGACTCCACAAGCAGAGTGACTGCAAAGTGGTTACACAAGCAGAGTGACTTCACAAGCAGAGTGACTCCACAAGCAGAGTGGTTACACAAGCAGAGTGGCTCCACAAGCAGAGTGGCTCCACAAGCAGAGTGGTTACACAAGCAGAGTGGCTCCACAAGCAGAGTGACTCCACAAGCAGAGTGACTCCACAAGCAAAGTGGTTACACAAGCAGAGTGACTCCACAAGCAGAGTGGTTACACAAGCAGAGTGACTCCACAAGCAGAGTGGTTACACAAGCAGAGTGACTCCACAAGCAGAGTGGTTACACAAGCAGAGTGGCTCCACAAGCAGAGTGGTTACACAAGCAGAGTGGCTCCACAAGCAGAGTGACTCCACAAGCAGAGTGACTGCACAAGCAGAGTGGTTACACAAGCAGAGTGGCTCCACAAGCAGAGTGACTTCACAAGCAGAGTGACTCCACAAGCAGAGTGGTTACACAAGCAGAGTGGCTCCACAAGCAGAGTGACTTCACAAGCAGAGTGACTCCACAAGCAGAGTGGTTACACAAGCAGAGTGGCTCCACAAGCAGAGTGACTTCACAAGCAGAGTGACTCCACAAGCAGAGTGGTTACACAAGCAGAGTGGCTCCACAAGCAGAGTGACTTCACAAGCAGAGTGACTCCACAAGCAGAGTGGTTACACAAGCAGAGTGGCTCCACAAGCAGAGTGACTTCACATGCAGAGTGACTCCACAAGCAGAGTGGTTACACAAGCAGAGTGGCTCCACAAGCAGAGTGGCCCCACAAGCAGAGTGACTTCACAAGCAGAGTGACTCCACAAGCAGAGTGGTTACACAAGCAGAGTGGCTCCACAAGCAGAGTGACTTCACATGCAGAGTGACTCCACAAGCAGAGTGGTTACACAAGCAGAGTGGCTCCACAAGCAGAGTGACTTCACAAGCAGAGTCAGTGGTCTAATATTCACAAACTCCTCGAAATGCTTGTATGTTTTTCAAATGTTTCACTAACAAATGTATTTTACAAAATCCCAAATTAAGTGTCGCTCCTCCATGTCTCTTAGACACAACTACTTCTATACAGAAGATACTTTTTTTTTGGGGGGGGGGGGAGGGAATCAGAAAACTTACACTGACAGAGACGAACAGTAGCAACAAAAGCAGAAAGAAGAACAAGAACAGAAACGAGAACAACAACGTCACCCTTCTTCACTCTGCTCAGCCGTCATTATTCTGGGTCACTGAGACATCTTCAGTTGTCTTGGGTCATCCTCTGGTTCTCTTCCTTCCTTCCGTTATTACTTGTGAAGCAACGTTACTGGCGGCCACAATGTGCATTGTCTCTGTGTACACTTATATAAGGGAGCCACAAAGTATTGCAATTGCTGCGCTAGTCAGTAGCAGTGACACATTTATCACGCATTCTGAAGTCAAATTTTACCATAGATCGACGTTTTCAAAACTTGTTATCGTAACTCAGTGAACCTGAATATGGAGAAGTCATTACGGCGTCAAAATATAATGCGACGCTGATCGCAACAATGGAAATGAGTATCTTATTCGGGGAAGCTACACATTCCTGACAATGTGAACACGAACACGAGTGGATGGAGATTCACATGTGGGTTGTGAAAGGCAACAGCGATGACTAGGGGTTTACTGACGCCTCCGTCCATTGTGAAACTAGTTTCAATGTTGCTATTTTCGAAGACGACTAGCAGCGAGGCGGAAATCATATATTCCCATGAGTTTGTTAAATGTGCGGCCTTAATGGGGGGTTGTGGTGGGTCGGGGTGGGTGTTCTCGGAGAGAAAAAAAATTACGTCCGCCCCGAGTTACTGTAGCGAATAATTCCACTATGGCGTCACCGCCACCCACACACTTCCATAATTACGATAAATAATTTAACGAGAGTACTGGTTATCATAATTATATGGCTGCTAGGTAAATACTGATGGAATAATGTCTTTAACATAATAATACAAATTCTTTACGCCTTTCATAAAAGAGAAATAATCCAAGTTGAGGTTATAACTTTTTATTTTATGTGACTTAATAATATAATGATAATAATAATTACAATTTATTATTATCAGTCTCTAACATTCTTCTTACACATTCCTAACACTTTTCAGTGATCTTTTCTTTCATATTCTGGCAGCATTGCACCTGGGCTAACTTGGGACTCTTCTTGGTATTCTACTTTGAATTTCTAACCTGGTTTCCAAACCCTGGCACTCGGTGTTGCCATCTGGCACCATCTTAACACTCCTGAGTCAGTTGTAATACTCCATCTGTATACTGTAAATCTTTTAATTGTTTAGGACATCCCTGACATCGTTGCCATGTACTATTGACGCTCAGCTGACACTTGTACTACTTATGGCACATGCTGCCATCCTCTCATAATTCATATATGGTACTGTCCTGGCACACATAAGAACATAAGAAAGGAGGAACACTGCAGGAGGCCTGTTGGCCCATACTAGGCAGGTCCTTTACAATTCATCCCACTAACAAAACATTTGCCCAACCCAATTTTCAATGCCACCCAAGAAATAAGCTCTGATGTGAAAGTCCCACTCAAATCCAACCCCTCCCACTCATGTACTTATCCAACCTAAATTTGAAACTACCCAAAGTCCTAGCCTCAATAACCCAACTAGGTAGACTGTTCCACTCATCAACTACCCTATTTCCAAACCAATACTTTCCTATGTCCTTTCTAAATCTAAACTTATCTAATTTAAATCCATTACTGCGGGTTCTCTCTTGGAGAGACATCCTCAAGACCTTATTAATATCCCCTTTATTAATACCTATCTTCCACTTATACACTTCGATCAGGTCTCCCCTCATTCTTCGTCTAACAAGTGAATGTAACTTAAGAGTCTTCAATCTTTCTTCATAAGGAAGATTTCTAGTGCTATGTATTAATTTAGTCATCCTACGCTGAATGTTTTCTAACGAATTTATGTCCATTCTGTAATATGGAGACCAGAACTGAGCTGCATAATCTAGGTGAGGCCTTACTAATGATGTATAAAGCTGCAGTATGACCTCTGGACTTCTGTTGCTTACACTTCTTGATATAAATCCCAATAATCTATTTGCCTTATTACGTACGCTTAGGCATTGCTGTCTTGGTTTAAGGTTGCTGCTCACCATAACCCCCAAGTCCTTTTCGCAATCTGTATGGCTAAGTTCTACATCATTTAACTTATAAGTACTAGGGTTATGGGCACTCCCAAGCTTCAAAACCTTGAATTTATCTACATTGAACTGCATCTGCCACTTTTCTGACCAAGAATAGAGTTTGTTTAAATCCTCCTGAAGTTCCATAACATCTACGTTTGAATCAATTATCCTACCTATCTTTGTGTCATCGGCGAATTTGCTCATATCACTAGTAATTCCCTCATCAAGATCATTGATATATATTATAAATAACAACGGGCCCAAGACTGATCCCTGTGGAACGCCACTTGTTACAGATCCCCACTCGGATTTAACCCCATTTATGGACACTCTCTGCTTCCTGTCAGTGAGCCATGACTCGATCCACGAGAGCACTTTTCCCCCAATGCCATGAGCTGCCACTTTCTTTAACAGTCTATGGTGCGGAACTCTATCAAAAGCCTTACTAAAATCTAAGTAAATAATATCAAATTCTTTATCGTGGTCAACAGCCTCAAAAGCTTTACTGAAGAAAGTTAATAAATTAGTTAGACAAGACCGGCCTCTTGTGAATCCATGCTGAGTATCATTAATCAAGCTATGCTTATCGAGATGGCTTCTTATAATCTCAGCTATAATTGACTCTAGTAATTTGCCTACAATTGAGGTCAGGCTTATTGGGCGGTAATTTGACGGTAACGACTTGTCCCCTGTTTTAAAAATAGGAATTACATTAGCCATCTTCCACATATCAGACACTACACCTGTTTGAAGAGATAAATTAAAAATATTAGTTAATGGTTCACAGAGTTCCATTTTGCATTCCTTAAGAACCCTTGAAAAAACCTCATCAGGACCCGGCGACTTATTTTGCTTCAGTCTGTCTATCTGCTTCACAACCATTTCACTAGTGACTGTGATGTTACATAATTTATCTTCTTCTAGCCCACTATAAAAATTAATTACTGGAATATTGTTAGTGTCTTCCTGTGTAAAAACTGAGAGAAAATAATTATTAAAAATCGAGCACATTTCATTCTCTTTGTCAGTAAGGTGCCCATAGTTATTTTTTAAGGGGACCTATCTTATCTCTAACTTTTGTTCTATAGACACTTGGTATTTCCCTGGTATTTATCTGGTTCCATAATGGCACTTTCTTAGTAGTCATTGTATCCATAACACGAGCAGTTTATATTAATTAAATAGTGATTAAGATACTCGTATCCCCTCAATAACAGCTGAAGCGTATACACGATTATCTGGAGTTTACCTGGAGAGAGTTCCGGGGGTCAACGCCCCCGCGGCCCGGGCTGTGACCAGGCCTCCTGGTGGATCAGAGCCTGATCAACCAGGCTGTTACTGCTGGCTGCACGCAAACCAGCGTACGAGCCACAGCCCGGCTGGTCAGGAACCGACTTTAGGTGCTTATCCAGTGCCAGCTTGAAGACTGCCAGGGGTCTGTTGGTAATCCCCCTTATGTATGCTGGGAGGCAGTTGAACAGTCTCGGGCCCCTGACACTTATTGTATGGTCTCTTAACGTGCTAGTGACACCCCTGCTTTTCATTGGGGGGATGTTGCATCGTCTGCCAAGTCTTTTGCTTTCGTAGTGAGTGATTTTCGTGTGCAAGTTCGGCACTAGTCCCTCTAGGATTTTCCAGGTGTATATAATCATGTATCTCTCCCGCCTGCATTCCAGGGAATACAGGTTCAGGAACCTCAAGCGCTCCCAGTAATTGAGGTGTTTTATCTCCGTTATGCGCGCCGTGAAGGTTCTCTGTACATTTTCTAGGTCAGCAATTTCACCTGCCTTGAAAGGTGCTGTTAGTGTGCAGCAATATTCCAGCCTAGATAGAACAAGTGACCTGAAGAGTGTCATCATGGGCCTGGCCTCCCTAGTTTTGAAGGTTCTCATTATCCATCCTGTCATTTTTCTAGCAGATGCGATTGATACAATGTTATGGTCCTTGAAGGTGAGATCCTCCGACATGATCACTCCCAGGTCTTTGACGTTGGTGTTTCGCTCTATTTTGTGGCCAGAATTTGTTTTGTACTCTGATGAAGATTTAATTTCCTCGTGTTTACCATATCTGAGTAATTGAAATTTCTCATCGTTGAACTTCATATTGTTTTCTGCAGCCCACTGAAAGATTTGGTTGATGTCCGCCTGGAGCCTTGCAGTGTCTGCAATGGAAGATACTGTCATGCAGATTCGGGTGTCATCTGCAAAGACACGGTGCTGTGGCTGACATCCTTGTCTATGTCAGATATGAGGATGAGGAACAAGATGGGAGCGAGTACTGTGCCTTGTGGAACAGAGCTTTTCACCGTAGCTGCCTCGGACTTTACTCTGTTGACTACTACTCTCTGTGTTCTGTTAGTGAGGAAATTATAGATCCATCGACCGGCTTTTCCTGTTATTCCTTTAGCACGCATTTTGTGCGCTATTACGCCATGTCGAAGGCTTTCGCAAAGTCTGTATATACTACATCTGCATTCTTTTTGTCTTCTAGTGCATCTAGGACCTTGTCGTAGTGATCCAATAGTTGAGACAGACAGGAGCGACCTGTTCTAAACCCATGTTGCCCTGGGTTGTGTAACTGATGGGTTTCTAGATGGGTGGTGATCTTGCTTCTTAGGACCCTTTCAAAGATTTTTATAATATGAGATGTTAGTGCTATCGGTCTGTAGTTCTTTGTTGTTGCTTTACTGCCCCCTTTGTGGAATGGGGCTATGTCTGTTGTTTTTAGTAACTGTGGGACGACCCCCGTGTCCATGCTCCCTCTCCATAGGATGGTAAAGGCTCGTGATAGGGACTTCTTGCAGTTCTTGATGAACACGGAGTTCCGTGATTCTGGCCCTGGGGCAGAGTGCATGGGCATGTCATTTATCGCCTGTTCGAAGTCATTTGGCGTCAGGATAACATCAGATAGGCTTGTGTTAACCAAATTCTGTGGCTCTCTCATAAAAAATAATTTTGATCTTCGACTCTCATTCTGGTTAGCGGCTTGCTAAAAACTGAGTCATATTGGGACTTGAGTAGCTCACTCATTTCCTTGCTGTCATCTGTGTAGGACTCATCTTGTTTAAGTAGGGGCCCAATACTGGACGTTGTTCTCGACTTTGATTTGGCATAGGAGAAGAAATACTTTGGGTTTCTTTCGATTTCATTTATGGCTTTTAGTTCTTCCCGCGATTCCTGACTCCTATAAGATTCCTTTAGCTTAAGTTCGATGCTTGCTATTTCTCTGACCAGTGTCTCCCTACGCATTTCAGATATATTGACCTCTTTTAGCCGCTCTGTTATTCTTTTCTGTCGCCTGTAAAGGGAGCGCCTGTCTCTTTCTATTTTACATCTACTCCTCCTTTTTCTTAGAGGAATAAGCATTGTGTATACATCGAGTGCCACCAAGTTAATCTGTTCTATTAGACAAAAAAAAAAAAAAAGCATCAGATTTAGTCAGAATTATAAACAAAGAGAAAAGAATCATTACAGAGTGTTGAGGGTGAGTCTTGCCAGAGAGAGAGAGTCTGGGGGTAATCAGGGATCCATTAGATGATCTGAATGACTGCATCGTCAAAGTGATATTGATAATTGTTTCTCTTCTCCGTTAGTCCCAGCCGCCCCTCAAGGAAGGTTCCTTGATGTTGGTGAGGGGCTCTTGATTTAGGGAATTGGATCTGTGCTCCAGTTCTGGAATGTCTTCCACATCCCCCCCAGGCGCTGTACGTTTAGCGCTTCCCCCTTGACCCTTCCAGCAGCTGTTCACCCTTCCCAGCTGTGTCGTGCACAGTAGCTGGGAGACATAGTAACTAGTCCCAGCTGTGTTATACACAGCAGTTGTGTCGTGCACAGCAGCCGTCATACACAGTTGTTAGGAGACAAATTCATTCAATTGCAAGACGAGAAAGTATGCAAAATGAGCAGCATGAAGCTTTTCAAATAACTTACGAACTTCATCTTATGGTAGGGCAGATGTCACCAAGTATCTTACGATAGCGCAGACATCCAAAGTATCTTACGGTAGCGCAGACATCCAAAGTATCTTACGGTAGCGCAGACATCGCAAAGTATCTTACGGTAGATCAAAGATATCAAGCATGATGTCTGACGCTGTTATATTCATTGTATAGTTCTTTAAACATTATGTTCAAGATAGTCTCCTTTTTCTTTAAGATATCTCTATTCTGTATAAAAAATTAAAAAATTATAACCCGGCTGAAGTCAAAAAACAAATATTTTGTTCCATCTTTCACTGGCTCCTTAACATGTACCGCGGATACAGTGTTTATATTATGTCCTTCATTTCTTTAGTGAAACTGAAGAAATGGTTACATTAATGTCTATGTTTGTATTTGATTTTCGTCACTAAATTATTGCTGGTAACTGCTACTTCTGCTGCTCCTGACATAAAGCTGCATAATGCTGTGCAGATGAGACCTCAGTGAAAGTAAATTCGCCTCCAGCTTCACTTTTTCTTACCACCACACTCGATAAGTTACTGGCAGCTGGTAGCAGTGGGTAGAAGAATACCCCAGCATACCTACCAGGTATTACCCTGCTTACTCCATCACTCGTCACCAGACTTTTCACTGTCTGCCTGGTATACAGCAGCTTAACTCTCAGATGCTCTCTGCCTGGTAGACAGCACCCTGTGCATGGTCCGTGAGACCATCCCGAGGTGGTGGCATTGAGTTGCATGACCTCGGCTTACGGGCAGAGAGCCAACGCTGGTTGAAGGTCGTAATGATAACATGAATAAAGAAGAAGACACGTAAAAAGGTTTGTTTTACTATCTGTGCCCTTGTACTTAGAAACAAAGTTCCACCACTGACATCTGTAGTTTATCGGGACCTGTCATTCGAGACACCGGTAGCTGTTCGTGACTTGCCCTGTCTCAAGACTGGTGAGGTGACCCTTGTCTCTAGACTGGTGAGGTGATCCCTGTCTCAAGACTGGTGGGGTGATCCATGTCTCAAGACGGGTGGGCTGACCCTTGTCTCAAGACTGGGGCTGACCCGTGTCTCAAGACCGATGGGCTGACCCCTGTCTCAAGACTGGTGGGCTGACCCCTGTCTCAAAACTGGTGGGGTGACCTCTGTCTCAAGACAGGTGGGCAGACCCGTGTCTTAGGACTGGTGGGGTGACCCCTGTCTTAAAACAAGTGGGCTGACCCCTGTCTCAAGACAGGTGGGCTGACTCTTGTCTCAAGACTGGTGGGCTGACCCCTGTCTCAAGACTGGTTGGCTGACCCTTGTCTCAATACTGGTGGGGTGACCCCTGTCTCAAGATTGGTGGAGTGACCCCTGTATCCAGACTGGTGGGGTGACCCTGTATCCAGACTGGTGGGGTGACCCCTGTATCCGGACTGGTGGGGTGACCTCTATATCCGGATTGGTGGGGTGACCCCTGTATCCGGACTGCAGGGGTGACCCCTGTATCCAGACTGGTGGGGTGACATCTAACAGCTTTTAAAGAACTACTAAACTGTTTTCGATACGAAATGCTTAGAATAAATGTTCAGTATTTACGTTGGAATTATTTCCTCACTAAAGCAAATGCTTTTAAATGTTCATATTTAATTCAAATCAGTGACCTCGAATCTTAGTATTGTGTGTGTGTATACTCACCTAATTATGGTTGCAGGGGTCGATTCATAGCTCCTGGCCCCGCCTCTTCACTGGTCGCTAATAGGTCCAGTCTATCCTATCTTCCTGAGCTTTATCGAACCTCTTCTTTAAGCTGTGTATAGATCCTGCCTCCACTACATCACTCTCCATAATGTTCCACTTCCTGACAACTCTATGAAGAAACACTTCCTAACATCCCTGTGACTCATCTGAGTTTTCAACCTCCAGTTGTGACCCCTTGTGCTGTGTCCCATCCTTGGAACATTCTGTCCCTATCCACCTTGTCAATTCCTCTCAGTATTTTACATGTCATTATCAAGTCCTCCCTGTCTCTCCTATCCTGTAGTATTGTCAGGGTGATTTTTCTAAATCTCTCCTCGAAGGGTGTACCCCGTAGCTCCGGGACTAGTGTTGCTGCAAACCTTTGCACTTTCTCTACTTTCTTGACGTTTGTGAGTGTGTGTGTACTCACCTAATTGTGGTTGCAGGGTCGAGACTCAGCTCCTGGCCCCTCCTCTTCACTGATCGCTACTAGGTCCCCTCCCTCTCTGCTTCCTGAGCTTTGTCATACCTCTTCTTAAAACTATGTATGGTTCCTGCCTCCACTACTTCACTTGCTAGGCTATTCCACTTCCTGACGACTCTGTGACGGAAGAAATACTTCCTAACGTCCCTGTGACTCGTCTGAGTCTTCAGCTTCCAATTGTGACCCCTCTCTGGAACATCCTGTCTCTGTCCACCTTGTCTATTCCCCGCAGTATCTTGTATGTCGTTATCATGTCTCCCCTGACCCTTCTGTCCTCCAGAGTCGTCAGTCCGATTTCCCTCAACCTTACCTCGTACGACATTCCCCTGAGATCTGGAACTAGCCTTGTTGCAAACCTTTGTACTTTCTCTAACTTCTTGACGTGCTTGACCAGGTGTGGATTCCAGACTGATGCTGCATATTCCAGTATGGGCCTAACATACACAGTGTACAGTGTCTTGAACGATTCCTTATTAAGGTATCGGAACGCTATTCTCAGGTTTGCCAGGCGCCCGTATGCTGCAGCAGTTATTTGGTTGATGTGTGCCTCCAGTGACGTGCTCGGTGTTATGCGTGTGTGTGTGTACTCACCTAATTCACTTAATTGTGGTTGCAGAGGTCGAGACATAGCTCCTGGCCCCTCCTCTTCACTGGTCGTTACTAGGTCTACTCTCTCCTTGCTCCACGAGCTTTATCTTACCTCTTCTTATAGCTACGTATGAATCCTGCCTCCACTACCTCACTGTCCAGTCTTTTCCACTTCCTGACAACTCTGTGACAGAAGAAATACTTCCTAACAGCCGTGTAACTCATCCAAGTCTTCAACTTCCAATTGTGACCCTATGTTGCTGTGTCCCATCTCTGACACATCCTGTCTCCGGCCACCTTGTAGATTCCTCTCAGTATTTTAAATGTCGTTATCATATTCCTCCTGTCCTCCAGTGATGTCAGGTAGATTTCCTTTAACCTCTCTTCGTAGGACATGCCCCTTAGCTCAGGGGCTAGTCTCGTTGCAAACCTTTGCATTTTCTCTGATTTCCTGACATGCTTAGCCAGGTGTGGGTTCCAAACTGGTGCTTCATACTCCAATATGAGCCTGACGTACACGGTGTACAGAGTCCTAAACGACTCCTTACTGAGATGACGAAATGTTCCTCTGATGTTTCCTAGTTATCCATATGTTGCAGCAGTTATTTGGTTGATGTGCGCCTTATGAGATGTGCTCGGTATTATACTTACCCCATGATCCTTTTCCTCGAGTGTGTGTGTGTGATGATGATGATACATCTCTCACCATAGGCTGTGTGCATGTATCTCCTCTCACATAACATTAGATGATGCAGTATAATACCAAGTGTAATAATATTAATGGTGACTCGGAACCAAGATTAGTAATACAATAATATATCAAATTTAACATACAGTGAAAGTCTGTGTAGTCTCACTAAGTAATGGCGGCCATATAAACTTCCTGATACAGTTCACTTCAAACAGTATTAAACTGAACACTTCCGTTTAGAAAAAAAGTCTGCAGGCTTTAGTGATTAGTTATATACAGGCTGTAGTGTAAAGTTTCCTACGAACTGTAGCACAGTTGTCTACAAGCTGTTGGGCTGAGTTTATAATGTCTTGAGTGTTGCTTCTGGCGATGTGTATGTAAAAATTCAAGTTAGAAAAACATTCTTAGATGTATGGAGTCGTACTTGTGTATCCTCACATCCGGTGAGGATACACAAGTACGGCGGAACACATCTGATGAGAGGGCGGCGGAACACATCCGGTGAGAGGGCAGCGGAACACATCCGGTGAGAGGGCGGCGGAACACATCCGGTGAGAGGGCGGCGGAACACATCTGATGAGAGGGCGGCGGAACACATCCAGTGAGAGGGCGGTGGAACACATCCGGTGAGAGGGCGGCGGAACACATCCGGTGAGAGGGCGGCGGAACATATCTGATGAGAGGGCGGCGGAACACATCCGGTGAGAGGGCAGCGGAACACATCCGGTGAGAGGGCGGCGGAACACATCTGATGAGAGGGCGGCGGAACACATCCGGTGAGAGAGCGGCGGAACACATCCGGTAAGAGGGCAGCGGAACACATCCGGTGAGAGGGCGGCGGAACACATCTGATGAGAGGGCGGCGGAACACATCCGGTGAGAGAGCGGCGGAACACATCCGGTAAGAGGGCGGCGGAACACATCCGGTATGAGGGCGGCGGAACACATCCGGTGAGAGGGCGGCGGAACACATCCGGTGAGAGGGCGGCGGAACACATCCGGTAAGAGGGCGGCGGAACACATCCGGTAAGAGGGCGGCGGAACACATCCGGTAAGAGGGCGGCGGAACACATCCGGTAAGAGGGCGGCGGAACACATCCGGTAAGAGGGCGGCGGAACACATCCGGTGAGAGAGCGGCGGAACACATCCGGTGAGAGGGCGGCGGAACACATCCGGTAAGAGGGCGGCGGAACACATCCGGTAAGAGGGCGGCGGAACACATCCGGTAAGAGGGCGGCGGAACACATCCGGTAAGAGGGCGGCGGAACACATCCGGTAAGAGGGCGGCGGAACACATCCGGTAAGAGGGCGGCGGAACACATCCGGTAAGAGGGCGGCGGAACACATCCGGTAAGAGGGCGGCGGAACACATCCGGTAAGAGGGCGGAACACATCCGGTAAGAGGGCGGCGGAACACATCCGGTAAGAGGGCAGTGGAACACATCCGGTGAGAGGGCGGCGGAACACATCCGGTGAGAGGGCGGCGGAACACATCCGGTAAGAGGGCGGCGGAACACATCCGGTGAGAGGGCGGCGGAACACATCCGGTAAGAGGGCGGCGGAACACATCCCGGCCATCACCGCTCCTTACCTACTAATCATTCATTTTTCCGCGTACTTGAGGTTTTGTGGTTCCGACTATCATATTTTTTTTTCCACTTAGTAGACATAAGTGTTACTTATTTGTTTCAGATACATATATTAAACCACAAATTGAAAATCCGTAGTCATTAAATTGTGCTGCTAAAGTTCTTTCACCGGAAAATTGTTCTGACAGCTTGAGCACACGACCCGAGTATTACAGGTGAATTTATCACCTGCTGTAATTACAGGTACCTGAGTTACCAGAGAGTGATAGACACCTGCTTTATAATAGATAAACACCTGCTGTATAATAAACACCAGTTGCATGATAGACGCCTGCATGGCTACCTCCCCTTATTCTTGTCTCTCGTTGATATACTTATAATATTATTGTGCCTGTGTGTGTGTGTGTGTGTGTGTGTGTGTATGTGTGTGTGTGTGTGTGTGTGATAAGCCATCAGGAGAAATGATAATTCTCACGTGATAGTAACTCCAGTTCTATTGGAAATATATCTTTGTAGCTCCAGAAGTTCCTGAAGCCAAAGTGACATGTTTAATGACATCCTCAGGCTGACAGATTCATTACTTCATATATAAAACCCATCTTGTGTGATGGAATATGACAGTGATATATAGCTAGCTTTTTTCACAATGTAACCATCATACAGAAAATAGAATACGCACCCTGCGGAAATATCCAATTTTGATCAATAAAATCAAATATAATCCGCCCTCAGAGAGGGAATTTTTCAGATGATCTTATAATAAGCAACTAGTCTATGTAAAAATCATATTTTCTTTTAATGAAGATGTCTTTCTCATCCGGTGTAACAGTCACGTTGTTAGTACATCTGAAAATTTATTGAATCAATTGCCGCTGCAGCAGTTGTCCCTAATTACAGCGTCTCAGTTACAATGGAAACCTGACACAGTCACGGGAATGGCAGTGAGGCAGAGTTCACCTGCGGGTCATGGCGCTTCAGTCTTATATCCTTCCTCCCACACGGTTTTATTGGATTTTTATAATCTTAGGTCTTAATTATCACATTCGAAAAAAAATATTTGAAATCATTATTCGTAATCTAAACGCATGTGTCATTTTCTGTATCTTGACCTGGGTGCCTGGTCATTAGCATTTAGTAACGACTAATCCATTCACCTTTGTGAAGCTCTACATATGGATTACCTTGGTAGAAATGACTCACACGGTTTGATTTTATTGGGTTACCCTACGTTAACTCAACATAATGTTTCATTGATTCATGTCTACAGTAAGTATTTGCCTACAGAGCCATTGAAGAAATTTATTCTATTTAGGAAAATAATTTGAGTTCTCGGGAGCCAGAAACACTGCAATCTTTGAGAAAGAATGTATTACATGTTCCGTGGCAGTGAGTGGATAAACGTAACTCTTTCAGACATTTGTTCAAGCCATTCACATATTAACTGCCGGCCTCTGAAGCCACCGGCAATAGAGAAAAGGTAATCCTGGATCACTTCGAATTTAATCGAACTATTTTAACCCGCCCTTGAGGCCCAACCGGACCACTGAGCCCAGCATTGGTAAACCAGCTGTCGCTGATGCTGTGGCCCTAAAGTGGGTCATAGCAACAGCCTAACAGCACAGTACATAACGATACACCGCTTTGCTGTGGCGCCTCTGTAGGACCGACACCACTGAGCGAGTCATCCTATGACTAAGACCCAAGACATATTTTATCTTGAGGAATAAACTAACAGCATTACACTGGCCAACAATTTCAGCCCCCCATAGACATTCTCACCATTTTCCACGTCCTACTGACTCTCATACGTAAATGGTAACACTTTTCATATATTATATAAATTACTTTAACATAGTTAACAATGAGCTAAAAAAAAAATCTGCATTTAGATGACAACAAACTCATGATATTGAAAAAAGAAAACTACTACATTGTGTCTGGAAAACCATACATAAGACAAATCTTATAATACAATACACAAATTGAAAGAAAAAAAAAATATTGGCCAATAATCTGAAATTTAATACTTATATTTAGCACATATCAATGTAAGTTTAAAAGATAATGAATATTTTTCAAAATTCTTTACGTACCCTCGACGTACATGTTACTTTTATATCTTCATTATGCACCATCATACCCATGGTGGGGGCGGTAGTCAAAGGATTACAGAGGTACACAATGGGTCCAGGAGCTGAGCTCCAAACATCAGACAGGAAAAGTTACCATGGCAACAGCAGCTTCAAACTTTAAACAGACTACAACATTGTTGTCTAAATCGCTAAATATACTATATATAAGTGCTGTAGAAACATTATACTGTTAACTCTACATGTTTTAGAAGCCTGGACAACTTTACTGTGCCAGTCCTCAGACACTTCCTTGAGAGATATAACAGAGATACGCGACACTTGAGCCAAGTTCATCTTTAATGGTCCTCGTGTTTCACTGACTCTACTGTAACTATACTAATAAACAACCCAATATACAACTGTTCGAAATTTTTTTATAGCTGTGTTGCGTTCAACAAGTTGAAATAAAGACTCGAAGAACACTATGAACAGGTGCAGTTCTCTGGCTGTAGTACAGCAATATTCAACTTTTACTTTCCTGTTTCTGCATATTCTGTACCCCAACCTTAATATTATATTTTAGATTATGATTATTATTTAAAATTGAAATGTGAACTTCGACTTATATAACTTTGTTTAATTTTACGACTTCTAGTCCACCATGATGCTGCATTGTTTTTCTCACTGTCTTATTATCATTACTGATGTTGTTACTGTTTCCTAGTGTCCTTGTCTTTGTGTTAACTATATATTATTATCTGTGCTGTTATCATATCCTGGTATATTATTATATAAGACCGAAATATATTTAATATAGCTTAACTCCTGTGTATGCATCGCTTCGTGTGTTATTTTCCCGTCCTAAATAACATTACTGTTATTTATTATCAATAAAAAGTAACCTTGGTTTCGTTTTAATACATGTAATATCTTATTATAAATAAAATTTAAACCAAGATTATTTTTAACATAAAACTTTTACTAGAGCATTAATATTACTAGTACTAGAATATTTTACAATTTATTTGATATTAGTTTGTATTATCCATAATATAATAATAATACCAATAAATAAAACTATTTTCTGTTAATGCTCATTATTGCTTACACCCAAATTGTATTAAAATTATATTATTGTATATTAAAACAATATATAATCTCTTTGAGAAGTAAAACACGTAGCTTATGTCTGTCTGTAATTCTAAGCATCAGTAGAGGCTGTTCTAAATTGTTGCTAGACGTTCTGGCTACCCAGACATTGTCCACTACGCTTCCGCTTCATTAAAAGAAGATAAATAAAAGATTACATTGTAACCCCTTTATGTTTTTTTTTGAGAAGAGAAAGAGAAGTTGTTACTATTATTATTTTTTCTGCCTCTTTCTAGAGTGGGAGTTTTGCTTCCCCTCTTTGTGCCTCCTGGAGTGGCCAGTCTTCGGTCTTCCTGTCTTGAGAAAGGAAGTAAGGCAAGAAGATAGTATTAACCAGAGTAGCATCAAGGAAAAGCGATTACGGTTTCTGCCCGATTAGTCTACCTCCATCATGTCTACGTTGAATGTTTGGTCTTCCCTACCACGTCTACATTGAATGTTTGGTCTTCCCTACCACGTCAACGTTGAATGTTTAATCTACTTCCACTACTTCTACGTTGAATGTTTGGTCTACCTCCACCACGTCTACGTTTTAAAATTTGATCTATCCCCATCACGTCTACCCAGAAAATATCACATATTAATAGAATGTCTACTATTCACAATATAATTTAAAAATTGTCATATATATGTATAACTATTAACGATAGTAATATTAATTTACTTTGCCTATTCTTATCTGACCTGACCTGACCTGACCTAGCCTAGCCTAGCCAAACTTAATCTAGCCTAACCTAACCAAACCAGTCTTTACCTAATCTGACGACCAAACCTAACCTAACCACACCTTACCTAATATGAGCCAACCTAGTTGATTCCATAAGAATATAAGCCATTTCTCTATTAGACATAATCGAACGTCGATCACATGGATTAACAAGACGTCCGCACTGGTTAGAGACTAACACATTAATATTCTTGCAAGACAGTCTCACGTCCACACTACGTCTTTCCACGTCCCCCTTATGAATTCCTCTTCAACTAGCCAAGCTTTCATCCAATAATTGTGTATACTTTATATATCATTATTCTTAAAATCATTCCCTTTCACTTGTCTTCTGCCTAGCGAAATCATTTTTCGTATTATCAATCTTCCACTTGCTCTTACTCGGGCTACCGCTAAATAAGTCATACAAGTCGCTCTTGCAAAGGTCTTGAGAACAAGCTTTCACCCAACAGCCCATAGTCCAGCAGACATCTCTGGTTGCACATTTCGCAACAACTAGCATGCATAAAGGTAACCTCAAACCAAACGGAACCGTTAATTGCCTTTTGTAGACTTCTGGAGTCTTTTGGGTCACAAAGGTTGTCTAAAAGATTACAGAAGAGTATGAGTAACGGGTGTTTGGTCTTTGATGACTATAGTGTCCTCAGTGTAAGTGTATTGTAACCCCAGCACAAAGACCACAACACAGGCCACAACGAGCTCCTTCACAGCGCTAGTGAGCAACAGCAGCAGTTTCCTGGATGTGTTGATGTTTAACTATACACCTGCTAATGGAACGACAACAACACCGGAAGTGAGGTGTATGAGAGGAAGAAGCGTCTTCTCACTGGAGTTAGAAGACACTCAGTGTTGAAATAACGTCGACATTTTATACGTATATTTCTGCTTTATAGTCTTGGATACTAAAATGAAGTCGGTACTCGCAGTCAGGTTGGCATATAATCACCATTTTATTGCAATATGACAATTTATAAGCTAATCTAATAATATAATCAGCGATCACATTAGAATAAGGATGACAGGACTCAAGTGACCCAGGTCCCAGGACCTATACGTATCCAATAAAGATATTCTAAGTATGTGCATTTGTGTCCTTCCAGCCATATTTTTTGGTATCATTATACTCTTTACTCTCATACTAGAATAAATTCGAATTATACGAATGTTTGTAAGCTGGGCCACCAAACAACACCATTTAGAAAATTTCAGAATCTTTTTCGAGACTTGAACTCTAGGCTTGCATTTTGCCCGGCCAGCATGCTAAACAGTATACCATCAGCCAGATCAATAAGATTCGGAATTATTGAAGCAACTGTTTTCCATTTGCTCTGTGAAACTCCTTGGCTCCATCTGCCAATGGTTCCATCTACTAATGAACATCCTATGTGTAATCAGGAAAAATAAAGCTTCCAATACCATGGCTGGAAGAATTCACAAACAACTCACACTTCGAAGAGGAAACTGTGACGGATCATCAGCAGCATCAATCAACGTTTTACACGACAACTCTCAGCCTTCAGACATTATTAACGTGATTCATTCTATCCCAGTCACTCTGAATCAAGATTCGTTAACCTCACAATAAAGTGCAACTAAGAATGTAATATTTCAGAGTATTTGTTGAACAAATGCATAGCAAAGACTACAGTAAATGCAAGAAAACGGTTATAAGATTTATAAAAGATTGATAGTATCAGTTTCCATTGTCACTGTGAGCTGATGAAATTCGAGACACGTCATTCATTTAATTATATTTTGAATTTACATGATGGTTTCAACAAAGATGGATTGATTCTGTGGCATGGTTGCAAATTTTATTATGTTGGAAGATGGTGAAGTCTTTCTAGTGAATTCTTTACTGATCAGCTGCGTTTAATGAGTCTTGCGCTGAGTTTCCTGCTGGTTTGTCCAATGTGTGAAAGCTCACAGTCTTTACAGTGAAGAATGAATATCTTCAGCACTTTTTGGTTCATTAGTCTCTTATATACAATGTATAGTTAATAGCAATTTTTAAAGATATTTAATCACAGATTTCATTTATAAGAATATCACCTTTATATTGAGGTTTAGGCTCTCATTGTCAGCTATTATAAAAATATTTCCTTTTCTTCCTCCTGTTGGTTATTCACGTTACCTTAGTTAAAACACTGATTTCTTTTTCCTAGCAACCAGTCAGGATGGCACTAGTTCTATAACATTTTAAAGATTGTATTTAATTGTTTAATCTAAAAATTGTGACGCGCAGATAGGTAATGCTCGGGAAAAGACCAGGAACCACACATTTGTTTCACTTTCTGAGCGATGACTGATAAAGTGAAAGTAACTGTATCATAACATTAATGGTGACTGAAAGTAATTGGTCTAATGGGAAGGTTTTTCCATAAACCGAGGATTACAAGAATTCGTTCTGTTACCATTACATAGAAAAACCACAATTTCCATTGTTTTTCCCATCGTTAAGACTTTACGGGGACTTTCCGTTCACTTGAGTGCCTGTCGACTGTGTACAAACTTTAGATAAATAGCTGGTGCCTGACAAAGCTGAATTATAGCGCCAAAATATTGATGTAGTGGGAAGTTCCCTTTCGACTGCACAGTAGTAATAACATGGAATACTATAACATGTACTGACTCGGATATGTGGACGATGGTCTGACTAAACTCAAAGAACAAGGTTTATTCGATAAACTTTTTCCTGTAACCGAATGATTTGGTTCCCTGCATTAAAGTTAATCCCTTAAAGTTCACCAAACACTTGTCAAACACCTGTCCTTCTATTCATGTTGTTTCCCTGATTTTATCTTCATTCGCTCCTGACGGCTGATGTCCGTAACTGTGGGAGTCACAGTCGCTGACCTCAGTACCAACGATCCACACGGTGACGCTCCACTGGATGCAGTGTCATACTATTGACAGTACTGAAGAAAAGACATGGGTGCAGAACAAGGTTCATAGGTGTATGGAATTTTATCAATTCATTGGCTTGATAATGCTAAGCATAGAGCGAAATGTATTGTTGTTTTCTTTAAGACATTCTATCACCCCCCTTTCGTCTCTTAACCGCGCCACCTCATAATGGAGCACGAGTTCACATACAAAAAAGAAATAAGTCAGACTTAAATCCCCTTCTTCATACGAACCTCCTTTCACTTGCTCTGAAGGAGGAAGAACCAGTGCGTGCGGTGAGACCTGACGGGGCAGCAGGTGATGATGGGTCGTTGATGAACATTGTTGTGCCAAGCGTGAGGGAGAGGTACCACTCTCCTCGCTAAGGAGTGAAGGTAAACGCTCAGAATTAGAGGTAGAAACCCGGAGAGCAGCGACGAGGATGCGCAAAGGCACCCGGCAACCCACAAGATGTGACCAAGGTGACAAGATGTTGCCAACGTGACTGCATGAAGCCTCCCGGCAACCCACAAGTGATGATAGAGGTGACTCCAGGTGACCCACAAGTGCTGAAGAAGGTGACACTATGACAGTATAATAACACACCGAAGGCTCACTTCACGTCTTGTGGTAATAATTACCCTCAGGTATAGCGAGTGAAGGTGTGAGAGAGAGAGAGAGAGAGAGAGAGAGAGAGAGAGAGAGAGAGAGAGAGAGAGAGAGAGAGAGAGAGAGAGAGAGAGAGAGAGAGAGAGAGAGAGAGAGAGAGAAGATTGGGGATGGGTTGGAAGATAATTATTCGCATCACATCCTCGAGCATCATTTGAATTTACCACATAATTAAGCATAAACTTGATAAGTCATTGTCAAGGCATCCCACGCAAAGCAAACACTTTCCTTCTTTCCCTGATGCTCTGAAAGTCGTTTTTATAAACGCCGTTAAGAGAGGAAGGAATATAAATATGTAGGATTGGGTGGTCCTGTGGGTTAAGGCGTCATGTGGTTCTCGCTCACAGTGGCGGGCCAGTATAACATGGGTTCGAATCCTTGGCTAGTGCAGTGTTGTTATTGATCAATACCACTCTTTCGTGGTTACAATAATATATATATGCTGCTCGTAGGTTAGTACAACAAACAGGGATGAGAATGAAATTAGCTTGAAAAGTTCCTACACCTCCGTATGTCCTCGGACAAAGAATAACACACCTAGCTTGACTGGGCGCTTGGTTCTTGTAGGATTGGGTGGTCCTGTGGGTTAAGGCATCATGTGGTTCTCGCTCACAATGACGGGCCAGCACAACATGGGTTCGAATCCTTGGCTAGCGCAGTGTTATTATTGATCAATACCACTCGTTCGTGGTTACTATATATTTATATGTATATATATATATATATATATATATATATATATATATATATATATATATATATATATATATATATCGTGCCGAATAGGTAAAACTTGCGATTTTGGTTTCAATAGCAATGCTCTTCTTGCCGAATAAGGCAAGCAAAAGTTTGTGTATGCAATAGTTTTTCAAAAATCATTCTGAACCTACCGGAAAAAATATATTTCATTGCATTTATTTATTATTAAATTATTGTAAACTTATCTAAAATATAATTGGGTGGATTAAGCTAAATTAAATCGCGCTTGTTATAATAAGGTTAGGTAAGTTTTCTGAGGTTCTTTGTGTACAAAATTAATAATTTTTACATTAACATAAATGAAAAAATATCTTTATATATATATATATATATATATATATATATATATATATATATATATATATATATATATATATATATATATATATATATATATATATCTGGTTCCTGGATGATGGCACACTGGTGGGTACAAAGGAGTCACTTCTAGATAATCTTGACCAAGTGATGACACGGTGACAGGAAGTGGGACTCATCCTGGATCCAGCCATATATGAAATCATTTCAGTCATTCAACAAGTGATTGATGCAGTAAAATCAAGACTACCAGGATCATCAGTCATTGCCCCCACAAATAGCGTCTTGCTTGGAGTACCTCTGGGAATTGATACAATTGACTCAATTCTCAGAAAGAAACCGTACGAGTTGAAGAGGATGAAACAACGAACACGTAATCTTGACACCCACGATACCTTGTACTTTCTCACAAAGTGCTTGAGTCTGCACAGGTTAACATATTTCCTAAGATGTGCACCCTCATATGATAACCCTATGCTGCATGAATACAACAGTATCCTAAAGCATATTTTTACAAAAGTACTCAACCTTACTCTAGAAGACGGGCAGTGGGACCAAGCTACACATCCAGTTAGACTAGACTAGGAGGAATTGGTGTCCGCAGGGCATCACAAATTACACCACCTGCTTTCCTGTCCTCATGTGTTGAATCCAGTAGACTTTAGCAGCGATTCTCCCTGAACATCTAAGGGATAATATTGGAGTTCATGACCAAAAACTTGTTGACGGAGCTACGTTCTGGGATAATAATCTAATGGGCTCTGAAACCAGACCTGTTCTCCCTAACAACTGGGGATGGCCCAGTAGTGGAAAATATGGCCTCAACAATGCTTCAGAGTGTGTCAGAGAAGGATAGAGCCCGTCTCTTAGCAGTGAGAGCTCCTCATGTAGGGGCCTTCCTATTGGCTGCTCCCAACTGTTCCCTCCTCCCCACAGACCATCCGCATTTGCGTTGCCCTTCGCCTTGCCGCACTTGTTCTCGCCGAACACAGGTTTATTTGCGGCAGTGAATCGGCAGAGCGATTCGGTTACCATGGTCTTGTTTGCCGTAGCTCAGAGGGAAAGACGGCGAGGATTGCAATAACATCATCAAGAAGAGCCTGACAACAGTCGGATGCCCAGCAATAAGGGAGCCACTCCAACTATGCAGATCTGATGGTAACCAAAAGCGTCCACGTGGTTTCACCCTTCAAGGCTGGGCAGAAGCAAGCAGGTGGTGTGGGACTACACATGTGCTTAGAGATTTCCAGTGAATACTAGAAAGGACTGCCCTTCTAGCATCCAGCCTGTTACTGGGTTTTCGTAACAATTAGTCAGTATCCTTGTCAAATTATCCATTAGAATTCAATATGAATTAATAGTGCTTCAGGATTACAACTGGTAGGCTACTAACTAGAGAAATTAAAATTTAATAAATTTATTAATCATTAAGTTGTCTAGGCGTATATCAAATTAAATTAAATTAAATTAATCACAGTAATCAAAATAATATTAATCACTTCTCTGTACAGAAATATTGTGCTGTATGCACAAATCATATTTATATGTCTTAAGTACCGTCTGGTACATTGTTAACATTTAAATATATATATATATATATATATATATATATATATATATATATATATATATATATATATATATATATATATATATATATATACAAATAAGTTTGTGTGTATGTGTGTAAGTGCTTTAAGTAGTTTGCTATGTCTCACGACTCGACTAGACTTAAACAAGTGACTGACAAAGTCCTCAAATGAACTAACTTCTTGACCAACTGGCAATCAGAACAGTCCGCTTGAACAACAAAAAGAATGCTAAGCCCAATAGCAATATAAAAAGCAACTGCGACACAGAATCAGGAACAAGGAGATAATATAACGACACTAAGTAGGGACCATCAGCAGATCCTCCACAAGTCACAAAACTCCCATACTACTGAATCTAAGTTCAGCATAAGAAAATCCCCGACTGTGACAATACACAGATACCAGTACAAATTAGGTCAGAAGCTACAGCTCAGGACCTGAGTTGCTTAGTGTCCATGCGACACACAACCTCAGTACAACGTCGAAAATCACTAAGTCTATACTATGTTTGGTGAACAGAGTCCCACAGAACATACAACAATAATGTGACAAGAGACGATCTTCCAACAAGAGCCAATAAGGGAGATTTAGGCACTTGTCAGGAATACGTCAAACCACCAAGCAAGTCTAGACCAGACTGAATACTTCAGGCGAGGTGAGAACACCTCTCCCCCTCGATCACGTGATAGCTCCATGGACAATTGCTGCCCAGCAACAACGAGAAGGCGGCAGAGTAACGAGCAAAGAGCGATAATTACAGTAGTTAGACAATCAAGACTTGAACTATGAGCACATAATAATATGTTACATCCTACCTAACAAAAGTAACTAAGACAAATAATAATATAAAGTCATATATTTATGAATTAGCTATTATCGCAAATATAAACAATATAAAATTATATGAAAAGATAATATACATTATATATATATATACATCATATACAGTGTAACCCATTCAAGGGTTGCAACAATCCACATTGGTTGATACCTATCTTCAATACACCAGGGAGGAAGGAGGGGCCACTTTCAGTTTCAGGGAGTCTCAAACGTCTAGAAAATATGGAGAACTTGTCCAGCATTATATATTTGTTCCCTTAGGCTCAGAGGCCCTTGGCTCATGAGGAAAGAGTGCAACTAAGTTCCCTAAGGATCTAGGCAAAAGACTCATCAGGGTAACTAAGGATCCCAGGGCAACTAGTGTGTAACTACTTATTGATAATTAATAATACGAGGTTGAGAGGATTGGCCTCCATCTCTTAAACCCACTTCTTAATTTTCGATTCGTTTGAGTCCCTAACTAGTCTTTTTTTCATTAGTGGATGACAGTCGAGGAAATTATCTCACAAAAACTCTCTAATATTTCATAATTGAGAATAATATTAAATATGTTCTGTCGGTTATTTCACAGTACTACTAAACGGAGCTTATACGCAACAGTATACTCAGTAATCTAATACGTATGTCTTTGATTTACCTTGACTGTGCCATCATATCCTAGCACAACTGTGTGATATCCTAGCACAGCTGTGTGACATCCTAGCACAGCTATGTGTCAGCCTAGCACAGCTGTGTCAACCTTACACACTTCTGTGAGAATGGAGTTTTACGACAGGGTGACAAAGAGCCAGCAGAGAAGCGAGCGCTGAGGGGACCGTACGTCTCTGTATGCTAAGGAGACCTGGAGTTTACCTGGAGAGAGTTTCGGGGGTCAACGCCCCCGCGGCCCGGTCTGTGACCAGGCCTCCTGGTGGATCAGCGCCTGATCAACCAGGCTGTTGCTGCTGGCTGCACGCAAACCAACGTACGAGCCACAGCCCGGCTGATCAGGAACTGACTTTAGGTGCTTGTCCAGTGCCAGCTTGAAGACTGCCAGGGGTCTGTTGGTAATCCCCCTTATGTGTGCTGGGAGGCAGTTGAACAGTCTCGGGCCCCTGACACTTATTGTATGGTCTCTTAACGTGCTAGTGACACCCCTGCTTTTCATTGGGGGGATGGTGCATCGTCTACCAAGTCTTTTGCTTTCGTAGTGAGTGATTTTCGTGTGCAAGTTCGGTACTAGTCCCTCTAGGATTTTCCAGGTGTATATAATCATGTATCTCTCCCTCCTGCGTTCCAGGGAATACAGGTTTAGAAACCTCAAGCGCTCCCAGTAATTGAGGTGTTTTATCTCCGTTATGCGCGCCGTGAAAGTTCTCTGTACATTTTCTAGGTCGGCAATTTCACCTGCCTTGAAAGGTGCTGTTAGAGTGCAGCAATATTCCAGCCTAGATAGAACAAGTGACCTGAAGAGTGTCATCATGGGCTTGGCCTCCCTAGTTTTGAAGGTTCTCATTATCCATCCTGTCATTTTTCTAGCAGATGCGATTGATACAATGTTATGGTCCTTGAAGGTGAGATCCTCCGACATAATCACTCCCAGGTCTTTGACGTTGGTGTTTCGCTCTATTTTGTGGCCAGAATTTGTTTTGTACTCTGATGAAGATTTAATTTCCTCATGTTTACCATATCTGAGTAATTGAAATTTCTCATCGTTGAACTTCATATTGTTTTCTGCAGCCCACTGAAAGATTTGGTTGATGTCCGCCTGGAGCCTTGCAGTGTCTGCAATGGAAGACACTGTCATGCAGATTCGGGTGTCATCTGCAAAGGAAGACACGGTGCTGTGGCTGACATCCTTGTCTATGTTGGATATGAGGATGAGGAACAAGATGGGAGCTAGTACTGTGCCTTGTGGAACAGAGCTTTTCACCGTAGCTGCCTCGGACTTTACTCTGTTGACGACTACTCTCTGTGTTCTGTTAGTGAGGAAATTATAGATCCATCGACCGACTTTTCCTGTTATTCCTTTAGCGCGCATTTTGTGCTCTATTACGCCATGGTCACACTTGTCGAAGGCTTTTGCAAAGTCTGTATATATTACATCTGCATTCTTTTTGTCTTCTAGTGCATTTAGGACCTTGTCGTAGTGATCCAGTAGTTGAGACAGACAGGAGCGACCTGTTCTAAACCCATGTTGTCCTGGGTTGTGTAACTGATGGGTTTCTAGATGGGTGGTGATCTTGCTTCTTAGGACCCTTTCAAAGATTTTTATGATATGGGATGTTAGTGCTATTGGTCTGTAGTTCTTTGCTGTTGCTTTACTGCCCCCTTTGTGGAGTGGGGCTATGTCTGTTGTTTTTAGTAACTGAGGGACGACCCCCGTGTCCATGCTCCCTCTCCATAGGATGGAAAAGGCTCGTGATAGGGGCTTCTTGCAGTTCTTGATGAACACAGAGTTTCATGAGTCTGGCCCTGGGGCAGAGTGCATGGGCATGTCATTTATCGCCTGTTCGAAGTCATTTGGCGTCAGGATAACATCGGATAGGCTTGTGTTAATCAAATTTTGTGGCTCTCTCATAAAAAATTCATTTTGATCTTCGACTCTCAGTCTGGTTAGCGGCTTGCTAAAAACTGAGTCATATTGGGACTTGAGTAGCTCACTCATTTCCTTGCTGTCATCTGTGTAGGACCCATCTTGTTTAAGTAGGGGCCCAATACTGGACGTTGTTCTCGATTTTGATTTGGCATAGGAGAAGAAATACTTTGGGTTTCTTTCGATTTCATTTATGGCTTTTAGTTCTTCCCGCGATTCCTGACTCCTAAAGGATTCTTTTAGCTTAAGTTCGATGCTTGCTATTTCTCTGACCAGTGTCTCCCTGACCTTTTATACTGTACCAAACCAGAAAATTATCATTAACTAGAAGAGCAGGGATAACTGCAAAGGTGCTACAGTGGATCACAGTTTACCAAGAGGAAGGAGAAGGAGAATGATGATCAGGGAGGACGCATAACGATGGGAGATGTGAAAAAGTGGGGTCTCACAGGCGTCATTGCTCAGACCAATACTCTTTCCTCATATACATATCATGCCAGAAGAGAAATAAAAAAACTAGGGAAAATGTTATAAGGATACATGAGAACTTTGACAGGCTACGGGATGGTCAAACAGATGGTTAATATAATTCAACTCCAGCAAATGTGAAGCTATGAAAATCGTTGATGGATAAAGAAGACCGGAGATCGAGTGTAGATTAATGGTTGTGAGGATTACACATATTAAGAATAAGATTATATTGTTTTCCATATGTTAGTGACAATAAGAGTATGGATATATAGTTTTCACATATTTAACTGATGTTGGGATATGTTAGGGTCAGAAAGTGTTGGAGATTCCCGGCAGAGAATTCCAGATTTTGGGGCCTGTTACGAACACTGAAGTTTTACAAAGATTTAGCCGGACACGGGGTAACAGAGACTTTTGTTCCCAGTAGTATGTCTATGGGTCCTGTTGCAACTACCAAAACAGTCCTTCAGGTTGGGATTAATATTAGAATTTAATGTTTTATAAATGTAAGATGCACAGTAGTAAAAGTAAATATTTTGTATAGTGAGTAGATTTAGGTCTTCAAAGAGTAGTGGGGATGTTGTCTAGCAGTGGACTGTGTGATCATTCGTACTGCAACTTTTTGTTAAGTTATTAGTGACTTAAGGTGATTTGCTGTTGTAGATCCTCAGGCACAAATAACGTAGGTGAGGTAAGGGTAGATCATTGAATAGTATAATGTAAGCAGTGCCGATTGTGGTACATAATAACGTATCTTGGAGAGGATACCAACTGTTTTGGACACTTTTGTTATGTCTTAGATATGGGTGTTGAATTTCAAGTTGCTGTCAAGGTGAAGACCCAGAAATTTTCCCTAATTATGTTTAGTAATAAGAGTATTGTTAATCATAATGCCAGTGTTAAGTGCAAGTTCATTGGTAGTCATCCAGGTTGATATTTATAAGAAGTTGAGTGATGCTGGATATGGGTGGGAGATGACAAAAGTTGTTGTGTCAGCAAAGAGAATAGGTCTAAGTAGTTGCGATACATTTGAAAGGTCGTTGGTGTATAAAAGGAAAAGCAGGGGAGAGGGGAAAGGACGCTTCCCTGTGGAACGCCAATGTCCAGAGGTGAAGTTGATGAGTTTTTAAATGAGTGAGAATTGAGTCGAAGCAGCGTTTCTGGGGTCAACTTGAGGATTTCAGGCTTTGACTGGGGGATGCTCTACCCACTTTTCCCGGACCATTAGAGGGATTTCTTTATAGCCCGATTATAATTCTGGAACATAACAAAATTAGTTTTGTTTACCATATCTCTACTACCATTCTTTATAATCCATACTGCGAAAGAAAACGTTAATGTAATAGGATAACTAACTAACTTCTTTTGCACGTGGCTTTGTTTTCTTATACTACTACCATCCTCTGTCCTTTACCAAGGCTTCAGAAGTGATTCTAAAGAAATGTCTTTAGGTACACCGCAGGGAGGAGTTCTTAGTCCCATGCTATTTAATATTCTGATTAATGCTCTCCTAAATGCTCTACCTGCCTCACCTAAACATATAGCTATAAGCTATGCTGATGATATCATGATCCATACAACAGGACATTCTTAATGAAGTTCAAGCAATTTGTAATCGACTAGGCCTCATAATATCTTCCTCTAAAACAAAGATATTAACAAGCAAACGACATCCCCCACCCATCTATTTGCAGGGTGAAATCATTAGCTACGTTAAAACTTACAGATATCTTGGTGTAGATGTACCCTTTTACAAATCCACTATACCACAACTAAACAAGAAATGTAAAGCTAGGCTAAATGCTCTCAAAGCTGTTGCTGGCTACAATCCCAACTATGGTGCTAATGTGAGAATCGTGAGAATGATGTACATAGCCTATGTTAGGTCCTTAATTGATTATGCTGCTCCCATGTTGATATTAGCTAGAGAAAGTTCTCTCCGACCCTTGGAGTTAATGCAAAATGAAGCTCTCAGGATTATTCTTGGCTGTCCCAGATCTACAAAAGTTCTTAACATGAGGAAGGAGCTTGGTATTTCTAGTATCGGTGATAGGATTTTTGAAATTAACACTGTACTCGGTATTAGAATGTTGAGAAACGAACCAGACACTGTCACAGTGAATCTTACCAAGTGTCTAGAGGTAAATACACACAGATCTAAATGGATTGTGAAAACGTGCAATTGCATTAAGTTTTATAACCTGCATGAACTGTATCACTGTAGGCAACAAGAGCATTTCACCCCTCCATGGAAGATGTGTTCATTTAATATCACATACCTACAAGTCCCTCCCAAGAAGCTCATTGCTAGTAATCCCTTCCTTAAATCTCTTGTTAGAGCAACTGCTCAAGAAGAAATTTCTCACCTAGCTGGTAGTAATAAGTTATCACAAGTTATGTACACTGATGGATCTAAACAGGAGTCTTCTGGCAGGGCTGCATCTGCTCTTGTTGCCACCTCCCTAGTTAAGAACGATAATAAATTTGTTGAGTTAGGCATAAGAATTAACAACTGGGCGTCTACACTGCAAACTGAATTGTTTGCAATCCTAATGGCGCTAAAGCTAACCTATGACACTGAGCTTGACTCTGTCATCATTACTGATTCTATGTCATCATTGAAGGCTCTTGACTCATATAATGACTCCAACAACATGCTCATTGGGGAAGCCAGGTATAGATACTCAAAAATTAGGGACAAAGGAATTAATGTACAATTGCTATGGATCCCATCACACATTGGATTACTCCTTCATGATAAAGTTGATATGTTAGCCAAGAAGAGTACCCAGAAGGAGAATGTAGAATATAACTTTGGTATAACTGTGTCTAGCATTAGGAATAATATTAGGAGAGAAGTAAATAATGAAAATGATTGTTATAGGAATGCAGTTAGAAGCCTGAGTAGATCTATAACCCACTATGATAACATGAACGTAGATAAGTATGTTTATGGAGCAAAGTGCAATGTGAACAGACTGACTGATGTAGTGGCCAGACTTAGGCTTGGTTACAAGTACTTCTGGCAGTTTGGGAGACACACAGATGATGATCAAACTAATTGTAAATTATGTGGTCAGGCATATGGTCACTGTCTTGAACACTATGTGCTTAATTGTCCACTTATTGAAGAATACAGAGACAGATAGTATAATAACCTATGTGACATGTCAAGATATCTTATTAATGAAAATAAGATACCAGATATACTAAGCAAATTTCCTAAATTTGCTTGTAACAGATAAGTGAACTATAGATATGTAGATATAAATCCATATGTATTCCTGTTAACCCTTTGGGGCCTAGTTCCTAGGCCTTTTGTGTATCCATGTGCTCTCGCGCTACCGTCCACAGGATGGATATGGGGTGCACAATAAACTAGCCACTTCGGTGGTAAAATCTAAAATCTTCTAATAATAATTACTATATTTCTACAAGTACATGTACAAGGTATACAGTCCTAGCTGATATCAATGACATACTACTATACAGAAAGCCCTTTGTTATGCAGAGCATTTCGGGCAAATTAGGTCAGTTTTGTCCCAGGATGCGACCCACACCAGCCGACTAACTCCCAGATACTCATTTTACTGATGGGTGAACATAGACAACCAGTGTAAACAAACACGCCCAATGTTTCTACTCTCGCTGGGAATCGAACCTAGGAACTCGTCGTGTGAAGCGAGAGCTTTAACCACCAGGGCACGGGGCACAGGCTTCCACACGCCCACATTCAAATTCAATTCAAATTCAAAGTTTATTCTCAAAAAGATTACAATGCTGAGCTTACAGAATTTGGTTATTGTGTGGTTTACATGTAGTAAAATAATGATTACAGAGTGTACCACTAGAACACCTAGCATGGCTAGGCATTTCGGGCAGACTTAGCTTAATTTCTTAATTTTAAAATATTACAAATTATGAGGTAAGTTGGTATTATGGCTAAGTGACTAAATACTAGTTTGTGAGTTTAGCAATGTGAATGCTTTTGTTTTGGCACAGTACATAGTTTCAGTATTGGAGTATCACAGGATTCGTTATTTTAAGATTGAGATTAATATTTCTGTTTATGGTCAAATGGGTGAGTGAGTGTAAGTGTGAACCACCAGGTGGTATTCGTGTAGTTAGTTGACAGGGTGTATCAGGGAGATAAGATGTTTTCTAATGGTAGTTTTGAAGGTGATGAATGTGTCTGCAGTTCTAGAGTTCTCAGGTAGGGTGTTCCAGATTTTAGGGCCTTCGACATACATTGAATTTTTGTAAAGGTTTAGTCGGACATGGGGAATGTCGTAGAGATGTTTGTGTCTGGTGTTATGCCTGTGGGTTCTGTCACAACTATCAAGAAAGCGTTTTAGGTCAAGGTTGATATTGGAGTTTAAGGTCCTGTAGATGTAGATTGCACAGTAGTAAGTGTGGATGTGCTGAACTGGGAGTAAATTTTGATCTATGAAGAGTGGGGGGGGGGGTGTTGCCAAGGATGGGATTTAGTGATTATTCTTACTGCAGCTTTTTGTTGGGTTTTGGGCATGATTCTTTACACTGGTTGTCTATATTCCCCATCAGTAAAATGGACACTTAGGTGTTAGTCGACTGGTGTTAGTCGCATCCTGGGACAAAACTGACCTAATTTGCTCGAAACATTGTGACCCATTCAGGGGTTACAATAGTGTGTACTCACCTAATTCACCTAATTGTGGTTGCAGGGGTCGAGACTCAGCTCCTGGCCCCGCCTCTTCACTGATCGCTACTAGGTCCTCTCCCTCTCTGCTTCCTGAGCTTTGTCATACCTCTTCTTAAAACTATGTATGATTCCTGCCTCCACTACTTCACTTGCTAGGCTATTCCACTTCCTGACGACTCTATGACTGAAGAAATATTTCCTAACGTCCTTGTGACTCGTCTGAGTCTTCAGCTTCCAGTTTGTGACCCCTTGTTTCTGTGTCCCCTCTCTTGAACATCCTATCTCTGTCCACCTTGTTTATTCCCCGCAGTATCTTGTATGTCGTTATCATGTCTCCCCTGACCCTTCTGTCCTCCAGTGTTGTCAGTCCAATTTCCCTCAACCTTTCCTCGTACGACATTACCCTGAGCTCTGGGACTAGCCTTGTTGCAAACCTTTGTACTTTCTCTAACTTCTTGACGTGCTTGACCAGGTGTGGGTTCCAGACTGGTACTGCATATTCCAGTATGGGCCTAACGCTATTCTCAGGTTTGCCAGGCGCCCGTATGCTGCAGCAGTTATTTGGTTGATGTGTGCCTCCGGTGACCTACTCGGTGTTATGGTCACCCCAAGGTCTTTCTCCCTGAGTGAGGTCTGTAGTCTTTGTCCACCTAGCCTATACTCTCTCTGCGGTCTTCTTTACCCCTCCCCAATCTTCATGACTTTGCATTTGGCAGGGTTGAATTCGAGAAGCCAGTTTCTGGACCACATGTCTAGCCTGTCCAGGTCTCTTTGCAGTCCTGCCTCATCCTCATCCGATTTAATTCTTCTCATCAGCTTCACATCATCTGCGAATAGGGGCACTTCAGAATCTATTCCTTCCATCATGTCGTTCGCATATATCAAAAATAGCACTGGTCCTAGAACTGACCTCTGTGGGACCCCGCTCGTCACAGGCGCCCACTGTGATACCTCCTCACGTACCATGACTCGTTGTTGCCTCCTTGTCAGGTATTCCCTGATCCATTGCAGTGCCCTCCCTGTTATATGCGCCTGATCCTCCAACTTCTGCACTAATCTCTTGTGGGGAACTGTGTCAAAGGCCTTCCTGCAGTCTAGGAAAATGCAGTCAACCCACCCCTCTCTCTCGTGTCTTACTTCTGTTACCTTGTCATAAAACTCCAGAAGGTTTGTGACACAGGATTTACCTTCCATGAACCCTTGCTGGTCTTCATTTATAATCTTGTTCCGTTCCAGGTGTTCCACCACTCTCCTCCTGATAATCTTTTCCATGACTTTGCACACAATACATGTCAGAGACACAGGTCTGTAGTTTAGTGCCTCATTTCTGTTTCCTTTCTTAAATATGGGGACTACATTTGCTGTCTTCCATTTCTCAGGTAGTTGCCCAGTTTCAAGGGATGTGTTGAAGATTGAGGTTAGGGGCACACACAGCATCTCTGCTCCTTCTCTAAGGACCCACGGGGAGATGTTGTCCGGTCCCATCGCCTTTGAGGTATCATGGTCACTTAGCTGCTTCTGCACCTCCTCCTCGGTTGTTCGTATGTCATCCAACACTTGTTGGTATATTTCCTCTTGATGTTCCCTTCTGTGCTGTCTTCCCAGAGCCCTTCCTGTCTCTACTGTAAAAACTTCCTTAAATCTCCTGTTTAGCTCCTCACCTACCTCCTGATCATTTCTTGTGAGTTCTCCACTTTCTGTCCTCAGTCTGATCACCTGGTCTTTGACTGTTGTCTTCCTCCTGATGTGGCTATACAACAGTTTCGGGGCAGTCTTGATTTTCGATGCTATGTTATTTTCATACTGTCGCTGGGCCTCCCTCCTTACCTGTGCATACTCGTTCCTGGCTCTGCGACTAATCTCCCTATTTTCATGTGTTCTCTGCCTTCTGTACTTTTTCCATTCTCTATTGCACTTTGTTTTTGCCTCCTTACAACGGCGGGTAAACCAGGGGCTCGTTCTGGTTTTCCTATTGTTTCTGTTGCCCTTGGGAATAAACCTTTCCACTGCCTCCTTGCATTTTGTTGTTACATATTCCATCATTTCATTTACTGGCTTTCCTGCCAGTTCTCTGTCCCACGGAACCTCCTGCAGGAAGTTCCTCAACCCTATGTAGTCCCCTCTTTTATAGTCTGGCTTTTCCCCTTCAACTCCTGTACTCACCTAATTGTACTCACCTAATTGTGGTTGCAGGGGTCGAGACTCAGCTCCTGGCCCCGCCTCTTCACTGATCGCTACTGGATCCTCTCTCTGCTTCCTGAGCTTTGTCATACCTCTTCTTAAAACTATGTATGGTTCCTGCCTCCACTGCTTCACTTGCTAGGCTATTCCACTTGCTGACAACTCTATGACTGAAGAAATACTTCCTAACGTCCCTGTGACTCGTCTGAGTCTTCAGCTTCCAGTTGTGACCCCTTGTCCCTGTGTCCCCTCTCTGGAACATAATATCTGTCCACCTTGTCTATTCCTGTGTGTGTGTGTGTGTGTGTGTGTGTGTGTGTGTGTGTTTGTGTGTACTCACCTATTTGTACTCAGTAGGGGTCGAGTCATAGCTCCTGGCCCCGCCTCTTCACTGATTGCTACTAGGTCCTCTCTCTCCCTGCTCCATGAGCTTTATCATACCTCGCCTTAAAACTATGTATGGTTCCCGCCTCCACTACTTCACTTTCTAGGCTATTCCACGGCTTGACTACTTTATGACTGAAGAAATACTTCCTAACATCCCTTTGATTCATCTGAGTCTTCAACTTCCAATTTTGACCTCTTGTGTCTGTGTCCCATCTCTGGAACATCCTGTCTTTGTCCACCTTGTCTATTCCGCACAGTATTTTGTATGTCGTTATCATGTCTCCCCTGACCCTCCTGGCCTCCAGTGTCGTCAGGCCAATTTCCCTCAACCTTTCTTCGTAGGACAATCCCCGTAGCTCTGGGACTAGTCTTGTTGCAAACCTTTGCACTTTCTCTAATTTCTTGATGTGCTTGACTAGGTGTGGATTCCAAACTGGTGCTGCATACTCCAGTATGGGCCTGACGTAAATGGTATACAGAGTCTTGAACGACTCCTTACTGAGGTATCGGAACGCTATCCGTAGGTTTGCCAGGCGCCCGTATGCTGCAGCAGTTATCTGATTGATGTGCGCCTCAGGAGATATGCTCGGTGTTATACTCACCCCCAGATCTTTTTCCTTGAGTGAGGTTTGCAGACTTTGGCCATCTAAACTATATTGTGTCTGCGGTCTTCTTTGCCCTTCCCCAATCTTCATGACTTTGCATTTGGCGGGGTTAAACTCAAGGAGCCAGTTGCTGGACCAGGCTTGTAGCCTGTCCTGGTCTCTTTGTAGTCCTGCCTGATCCTCATCCGATTTGATTCTTCTCATTAACTTCACATCGTCCGCAAACAAGGACACTTCTGAGTCTATCCCTTCCGTTATGTCATTCACATATACCAAGAACAGCACAGGTCCAAGGACTGACCCCTGTGGAACCCCGCTTGTCACAGACGCCCACTTTGACACCTCGTCACGTACCATGACTCGTTGTTGCCTCCCTGTAAGGTATTCTCTTATCCATTGCAGTGCCTTTCCTGTTATGTGTGCCTGATCCTCTAGCTTTTGCAGTAACCTCTTGTGAGGAACTGTGTCGAAGGCCTTCTTGCAGTCCAAAAAAATGCAGTCGATCCACCCCTCTCTCTCTTGTCTTACTTCTGTCACCTTGTCATAAAACTCTAATAGGTTTGTGACACAGGATTTTCCCTCCCTGAAACCATGCTGGTTGTCAATTATACACTTGTTTCTTTCCAGGTGCTCCACCACTCTCCTCCTGATGATCTTCTCCATGACCTTGCATACTATACACGTTAGTGATACAGGTCTGTAGTTTAGTGCCTCATGTCTGTCTCCCTTTTTAAAAATTGGGACTACATTTGCCATCTTCCATACCTCGGGGAGTTGCCCAGTTTCAAATGATGTGTTGAAGATCTTTGTCAATGGTACACACAATGTCTCTGCTCCCTCTTTAAGGACCCACGGAGAGATGTTGTCTGGTCCCACCGCCTTTGAGGTGTAAAGTTCGCATAGCAGCTTCTTCACCTCCTCCTTGGTTATATGTACCTCATCCAGCACTTGCTGGTGCACCCCCCTGCTCTGATTTCCTGGAGTCCAACTGGTTTCCACTGTAAATACTTCTTTAAATCTTGTGTTGAGCTCCTGACATACCTCCCGGTCGTTTCTTGTGAATTCCCCATCACCCTTCCTCAGTCTGATTACCTGGTCCTTGACTGTTGTTTTCCTCCTGATGTGGCTGTACAACAGCTTCGGGTCAGTCTTGACTTTCGTTGCTATGTCATTTTCGTATTGCCGCTGAGCCTCCCTTCTTATCTGTGCATATTCGTTTCTGGCTCTTCGGCTAATCTCTTTATTTTCCTGAGTTCTCTGTCTTCTGTACCTTTTCCATTCTCTAGTACACCTAGTTTTTGCCTCCCTACACCTTTGGGTGAACCAAGGACTCGTTCTGTTCTTCCCATTATTTCTGTTTCCCTTGGGAACAAACCTCTCCTCTGCCTCCTTGCATTTTGTTGCCACATAGTCCATCATTTCTTGTACTGGTTTTCCTGTCAGTTCCCTCTCCCACTGAATGTCTTGAAGGAAGTTCCTCAAACCTGAGTAGTCCCCCCTTTTGTAGTTTGGTTTTTCCCACCCTATTCCTGCTGCTCTCTCCACTTGGAGCTCAAGTATGTAGTCGAAGCACAGAACCACATGATCACTAGCTCCCAGGGGCCTTTCATACATGATATCCTCGGTGTCAGAACTACTCAAGGTGAATACAAGGTCCAGTCTTGCTGGTTCATCCTCTCCTCTCTCTCTGGTAGTGTCTCTAACATGTTGATGCATGAGGTTTTCCAGTACCACATCCATCATCTTGGCTCTCCATGTTTCAGGACCCCCATGGGGCTCCAGGTTTTCCCAGTCAATCTCCTTGTGATTGAAATCACCCATAACTAGTAACTTGGCTCCCCCCATGTGTGCTCTCCTGGCCACCTCGGCTAGTGTGTCGACCATTGCTCTGTTGCTCTCATCGTATTCTTCTCTTGGCCTCCTGCAGTTCTGTGGTGGGTTGTACATTACTGCAATTATCACCTTATGTCCCTCAGACTGGATTGTTCCTACTAAGTAGTCCCTTCGCCCGTGCCATCCATTCCTTCCATTTTCTCAAACCCCCACTGGTTTTTAATGAGCAGTGCAACTCCTCCTCCCCCTCTCCTCCCTCTGTCTTTCCTGAGGATTTGATATCCGGTTGGAAAGATTGAATCTGTTATTATTCTGGTGAGTTTTGTTTCTGTGAGTGCTATTATGTCTGGGGATGTCTCCTTGATTCTTTCGTGCCACTCCTCATACTTATTTGTTATTCCATCTGCATTTGTATACCACATCTTCAACTTCTTTTCTAAGATTGTGGTCTGGGAGGTGTATTAGGGTTGGGGAAGTGGGAGACCTGATAAGGAACTATGGGTGGTTGCTGTGGGGGTGGAGCTTGTGGGGGCATTGGATGTGGCATGGGTGTTTTGGTTTAGAGTGTTTGGTTGCACTGGGGTTGACCTGGTTGGGAGGCTTCTATAGGAAGTTGTGAGGGAGGCTGCATTTGATCTTCCTGTGTCTGGGATCTCCTGTCTGTCTTCTCCATCCCCTCTCTTTCCTCCTTTCGCCTTTGTACCATCTCTCTCTGTTTCTGCCTTTGTGCTTGTGTTCTGTCGCAGTCGAGATACACCTTCCTGTATGCCGGCATGTCCCTTAATCGTGCTTTCTCCTGCAGGATCCTGTTCCGAGTCGATTCTGCCTTGAAGGTCACTTTCACTGGCCGGGTTCTTTTTTTTACATACCCCCCTATTCTCCAAAAATTTTCCAGCTGGGTCATGTCGTCTTCTCCTATTGCTTTCATGATTCTTTCAATTGCTTCTTTTTTCCCTTGTTTTCTGGCTTCATATGTTTCCCCTTCAACTTCCTGGAGCCCATACACAAAGACTGACCTCACCCTTTCATTCTCCCACTGCATATCCCTGTGTATCCTCTCATTCAATTTGATTTCCTCCATTGCAGCTTTCCTTTCTTCAGTTTCACTAGCTAATGTACTTGGGCTCAGTGGCCTATCATTTTCCCTTCTCGGCTTTCCCTGGGCTCTGCTGTGGTCTGTTAGGGCCTCCACATATAGCTTAGGTCTTTCATTTACTACATTCTCCACTGATTGAGCTTCTACATGCTGTTTTGCTTCTTCTTTCCCTACAGTCCCCTTATTTGTGACTGAGGTAGCAGTCTCTGTTGTCAATCCCAAAATGTTCTTTAGTTTTTTAGGCTGTTTCAGATTTTTCAGTTCCTCTTCTAAACTCTGTATCCTGGCCTCTGCTGCTTTGACTTGCACCTCCCACTTCCTGCTTTCCATGTCTATCCTCTCTTCCATTCTCATGCTAAGTTTCTTTTCCCATTCATGTTCCCTTTTTGTGAGCTCTGCTGCCCAATCTTCCTTTGCAGTTTCCTCCTCCTGTCCCTTGGTTTTTCTTGTCGCTCTCTGGCAACCCATTTTTGTTTTATCCTGATTGCCTCAGAGTGGGAAACCTATGTAATTCTGTATGTTAGGTTAGTATTGTGTATGTCAGAGTGTGGGGGGGGGGAGGTAGTGAAGAAACTGTGGCTATGTGGGAGAGTAGTGGGGAGGGGGAGTGGGAAGGAGAGTGAAGCAAGTGGGTGAGTGGGAGAGGGAGAGGGGGAAGGAGGGAGAGGTGGGAAGGGGGAGGGTGAAAGAGGGAGGGGAGGGATCAGGTGAAGGAGTGAGATGTCGGTGGGGGAGGGGGGAGTGTATGTGTGTGGGGGGTGTGTATGTGGGTGTGTGTGGATGTGTGTGGGGGTGTGTGGGTGTGTGTGGGGGTGTGTGGATGTGTGTGGGGGTGTGTGGGGGTGTGGGTGCGTGGGTGTGTGGGTGTGTGTGGGGGTGTGTGGATGTGTGTGGGGGTGTGTGGGGGTGTGTGGATGTGTGTGGGGGTGTGTGGGTGTGTGGGGGTGTGGGTGTGTGTGGGGGTGTGTGGATGTGTGGGGGGGTGTGGGTGTGTGTGGGTGTGTGGGGGTGTGTGGATGTGTGTGGGGGTGTGTGGATGTGTGTGGGGGTGTGTGGGGGTGTGTGGGTGTGGGGGTGTGTGGGTGTTCGTGCACACACTATGCTACGCTACTCTTGAAGATCATAAAAATTTTTTCACAATCAATTCCTTATTAATATACACTAATATATGCTATATAATATTAATTGTGTACACTTGTGTTTGTGTGTACACTTGTGTTTGTGTGTGTGTGTTTACTAGCTTGTCGTTCTTTGAAAAAGAGGGGGGGGGTCACGTTAACACTATTTGTTATTGTTGTTGTTTCACTGGTACTCTCCCGGCCCAGATCTCCGCACACTACGCTACTTTACTTTTTGAAGATTATAGGATTATTTTTTCTAACTCAATTCCTTATTAATATATACTAATGTTTATTATAATAATAATTACTGGTGCACACGTGTGTTTGTATGTGCATACTTGTTTACTAGCTTGTCGCTGTCAGGGGGGGGTCACTAGGCTACACAACTCTTCTGGAGTTTACCTGGCGATATTTAGATAATTTACTAACCACTATCTATCTCCTGGTACTGAAATAGGGAGAGAGTGATGGTATAGCATACAACCAGCAGGGCGAGACACTGAGACTTTAGACACTAACCAAAATTAACCACAAATAGGCAAGTGATGTCGTCTGCACAACAATGGAGGTTCCTGCTGGTCGGCTGCTATCAACTCCTTCAAATTTGTAACTCCTTCAGGAACTTTATCATGCATTCAAGTTTTTATTTTATTTTTCTTTTAAGACTTGGTATTCCCTCTTTTTTCTTTAGTACAGTATTATGGTCATAACAAGTCTGATGATGTTAGCTACATTCACAACACCAACAGCTGGGGATTGACTAATTTTTTCTTACTTTCAGTATTTACTTAATCACTCTTTTATGACCTTATCACTACACTGGTGTTATAACCAACTAACATATGTATTTGTTAATATTTCAGATCATACCGTTAACCCAATTAACTGTTTGGATATTTTGTGTCAACACTGCGGCCAGCAGCCTGATCAGCTGACTGCTACCCTCCCTCACTTACAATTCATTCAAATCTAAATTGTAAAAATTCTTGATCTTATCACATTATTCGCACTCTTGAAAGCTATTGCACTCTTGTAGGTATGTTCACTGATTCACTCACGTACGATGACCGCTAATAATATCTTAGGACAGCCACTAGAACGCTAAATCCTGGGAGCACTATTCAGCGATACTGCTTCACGTGTGTGTGTGTGTGTGTGTGTGTGTGTGTGTGTGTGTGTGTGTGTGTGTGTGTGTGTGTGTGTGTGTGTGTGTGTGTGTGTGTGTGTGTGTGCCTGGTACGTGTGTGCTCACGCAAACAATAATTGCATAAGAAGCGGCTTTCTATATAGTAGTATGTCATGGATGTCAGCTAGGACTGCAAACCTTGTACATGTACTTGTAGAACATGTAATTGTAGAACATGTACTTGTAGAACATGTACTTGTAGAACATGTACTTGTAGAACATGTACTTGTAGAACATGTACTTGTAGAACATGTACTTGTAGTACATGTACTTGTAGAACATGTAATTGTAGAACATGTACTTGTAGAACATGTACTTGTAGAACATGTACTTGTAGAACATGTACTTGTAGAACATGTACTTGTAGAAATAAAGATGTCATATTAGTATTTTATATTATATTTCTGGAAAATTAGGTCAGTTTTGTTCCAGGGATGCGACTCATACCAGTTAACTAATATCCAGTTACCTGTTTTACTGATTGGCGAACATGGACAATACGTGTCTTAAGGAAACACGTCTTAATGTTTCTACCCGTACCGGGGATCGAACTACAATGTATGAGTTGAATGAGCTAGCAATCGAACCAATTTAGGAAATTAGGTGGAATGATAACAAGTCCATTGCTTGATATCATTTTGTACAAATTCATAAGAAACACCTCTTAGCTAGGAATTGTTTGGGGCGAAGCCTTTTTTTTACTTTAATAATAATTCACACACTGAGAGGCAAGATGAGGGGAAATTCTTGGGGATACACTTCGACTGCAATCTGAAATTTAACACTCACATCCAAGACATCTAAGAATTTTTTTCAAACTGTGGGCATTCTAGCTGTATAGCCCTTGTGGTTTAGCGCTTCTTTTTGATTATAATAATAATAATGTGGGCATTCTATCAACAATAATATATTTTGTTCTCTAAACAACATTACTCTCTCTGTGCTGCTCTATGATCTATTCTTACCTACTTATTCACGGTGTTTGTGCTCTTTGTGCTTGGGTATCTACTACAACAAATCACTTAAAATACAATGTTACTCAGCAAAAGTCAGATTTTAGAATAATGATCCATCCAGGTTCCGGACAACACACTCTCACATTATTCAAAAGTCTCAACTTGCTGAACCTACAATATATTCACGTTTTTTTACTGTGCATATTACATTGCTCACAAGCAGAGTCCAGAATATCTTGCTGCCATGTTTGTCAAGACTGGGAACCAAAACAAGCATAGTACTAGGGGAAGGGAACACAATTTTATGTACCCACAGTAAGTGGTCAGGCTTCAAACACCTTTTATTGTACAGCAGTAAAGGAGTGAAACGGACTTCCTGTACATGTCAAAACCTGTCATAGCATGAGTCAGCTCAGAAAGAGAGCTAAAAGGCACCTCATGAATGAAGCTACAGAAAGGGAGGAGAATGATTTCCTGTATAGTTAAAATACAGGTACCTATTACTGTAACATTATTGTACCTATTACTGTAATATTAAAGTACTTATTATTGTACCTATTACTGTAATATTATTGTACTTATTACTGTAACATTATTGTACCTATTACTGTAACATTATTGTACCTATTACTGTAACATTGTTGTACCTATTACTGTAACATTATTGTACCTATTACTGTAACATTATTGTACCTATTACTGTAACATTATTGTACCTATTACTGTAACATTGTTGTACCTATTACTGTAACATTATTGTACCTATTACTGTGATTTGATCCTCTCTTTAATGTTAGTGTAAATAACTCAGCTTATCTTATTCCTAGTATAACTCTTTTTACTGTAACTACTCTTCACACAGTTGAGTTACTGAGCTGTTTTAACTTTTCAGGTTTAAATAGCAAGATATTACAAGAACACCCGTGGAACTAAGTCACTTTGTCTGACTTTTGTTTGGGTTATCCTGGGTAATCTACACACATGCTGCTACGATAACTTACGTAACTTATTTATGTGCACTTGTTCCTGAATAAACTTATTTACCTACTTACTTACATTGGTCATTGTTTCCTTGATGCAGTCACACCTGTGACTGTTAGGTAAGACACATATGCAACAGTTAGGTATCTTTATTTCGAAACGTTTCGCCTACACAGTAGGCTTCATCAGTCGAGTACAGAAAAGTTGATAGAAGCAGAAGATACTTGAAGACGATGTAATCAGTCCATCACCCTTAAAGTTTTGAGGTGGTCAGTCCCTCAGTCTGGAGAAGAGCATTGTTCCGTTGTCTGAAACAATATGAAGTTGAGGTGACAGAATGGGGCTTTATATAGTGCCAGGAGGTGAGACGTAGGTTGCTTTGGGAGGGCAGGTCCTTCTCAAACCCAGCCGTTCTCACTAGTAGATGTTGTTGAAGCTGGTGGTCTGTACCAAGATACCCTTGTGTTGCAGTGTCTGACAGAATGAACATTAAAATGGTATAAAATACCGACAGATTGTTAGGTAAGACACATATGCAACAGTTAGGTATCTTTATTTCGAAACGTTTCGCCTACACAGTAGGCTTCATCAGTCGAGTACAGAAAAGTTGATAGAAGCAGAAGATACTTGATGGACTGATTACATCGTCTTCAAGTATCTTCTGCTTCTATCAACTTTTCTGTACTCGACTGATGAAGCCTACTGTGTAGGCGAAACGTTTCGAAATAAAGATACCTAACTGTTGCATATGTGTCTTACCTAACAATCTGTCGGTATTTTATACCATTTTATTGTTCACACCTGTGACTGCATCAATGGTCTCACCATCACAACACCTGTGACTGCATCAATGGTCTCCCCATCACAACACCTGTGACTGCATCAATGGTCTCACATCAACACCTGTGACAGCATCAGTGGTCTTCCATCAGCACCTATGACTGCATCAATAGTCTCACATCAACACCTGTGACAGCATCAGTGGTCTTCCATCAGCACCTGTGACTGCATCAATAGTCTCACATCAACACCTGTGACTGCATCAATGGTCTCCCCATCACTACACCTGTGGCTGCATCAATGGTCTCCCCATCACAACACCTGTGGCTGCATCAGTGGTCTCCCCATAACAACACCTGTGGCTGCATCAATAGTCTCCCCATCACAACACCTGTGGCTGCATCAATGGTCTCCCCATCACAACACCTGTGGTTGCATCAGTGGTCTCCCCATCACAACACCTGTGGTTGCATCAGTGGTCTCACCATCACAACACCTGTGGTTGCATCAGTGGTCTCACCATCACAACACCTGTGGTTGCATCAGTGGTCTCCCCATCACAACACCTGTGGCTGCATCAGTGGTCTCCCCATCACAACACCTGTGGCTGCATCAATGGTCTCCCCACACAACTGTGGTTGCATCAGTGGTCTCCCCATCACAACACCTGTGGTTGCATCAGTGGTCTCCCCATCACAACACCTGTGGTTGCATCAGTGGTCTCCCCATCACAACACCTGTGGTTGCATCAGTGGTCTCCCCATCACAACACCTGTGGTTGCATCAGTGGTCTCCCCATCACAACACCTGTGGTTGCATCAGTGGTCTCCCCATCACAACACCTGTGGTTGCATCAGTGGTCTCCCCATCACAACACCTGTGGTTGCATCAGTGGTCTCCCCATCACAACACCTGTGGTTGCATCAGTGGTCTCCCCATCACAACACCTGTGGTTGCATCAGTGGTCTCCCCATCACAACACCTGTGGTTGCATCAGTGGTCTCCCCATCACAACACCTGTGGCTGCATCAATGGTCTCCCCATCACAACACCTGTGGTTGCATCAGTGGTCTCCCCATCACAACACCTGTGGCTGCATCAATGGTCTCCCCATCACAACACCTGTGGCTGCATCAGTGGTCTCCCCATCACAACACCTGTGGTTGCATCAGTGGTCTCCCCATCACAACACCTGTGGTTGCATCAGTGGTCTCCCCATCACAACACCTGTGGTTGCATCAGTGGTCTCCTCATCACAACACCTGTGGTTGCGTCAGTGGTCTCCCCATCACAACACCTGTGGTTGCATCAGTGGTCTCCCCATCACAACACCTGTGGTTGCATCAGTGGTCTCCCCATCACAACACCTGTGGTTGCATCAGTGGTCTCACCATCACAACACCTGTGGTTGCCCATCACAACACCTGTGGTTGCATCAGTGGTCTCCCATCATCAAGTGGTCTCACATCACAACACCTGTGGTTGCATCAGTGGTCTCCCCATCACAACACCTGTGGTTGCATCAGTGGTCTCCCCATCACAACACCTGTGGTTGCATCAGTGGTCTCCCCATGTGGTTGCATCAGTGGTCTCCCCATCACAACACCTGTGGTTGCATCAGTGGTCTCCCCATCACAACACCTGTGGTTGCATCAGTGGTCTCCCCATCACAACACCTGTGGTTGCATCAGTGGTCTCCCCATCACAACACCTGTGACTGCATCAATGGTCTCCCCATCACAACACCTGTGGTTGCATCAGTGGTCTCCCCATCACAACACCTGTGGTTGCATCAATGGTCTCCCCATCACAACACCTGTGACTGCATCAATGGTCTCCCCATCACAACACCTGTGGTTGCATCAGTGGTCTCCCCATCACAACACCTGTGGTTGCATCAGTGGTCTCCCCATCACAACACCTGTGGTTGCATCAGTGGTCTCCCCATCACAACACCTGTGGTTGCATCAGTGGTCTCCCCATCACAACACCTGTGGTTGCATCAGTGGTCTCCCCATCACAACACCTGTGGTTGCATCAGTGGTCTCCCCATCACAACACCTGTGGTTGCATCAGTGGTCTCCCCATCACAACACCTGTGGTTGCATCAGTGGTCTCCCCAAGACCTTCTAACAAAACCTCATTAACAAAAACTGCGACACTTGTTATTCAGATGCAAAGAATCGCAAATATGTGCCCAGTTATTCAAATGATAAAAATGAACCCAAATGTGTCAGTGACACATTGTTGTGGGTCACCAGCTTTTAAAGGAAGGGTGTTACAGTCACGACCATTATAAGGAGGGTAACGTTATTCGGTCACTGGTAGTGTAAGGAAGGAAGGGAACTTGCTGAGGTCACTCGCGGTTTGGAGATAAACGTGTTGGGGCCAGAGCTGGATTAAGATTTTGTAGGCCCCTGGGGTACAGGTACTGTGAGAGCCCTGGGCTACAGGTACTGTGAGGGCCCTGGGCTACAGGTACTGTGAGGACCCTGGGCTACAGGTACTGTGAGGTCCTTGGGCTACAGGTACTGTGAGGGCCCTAGGCTACAGGTACTGCGAGGGCCATGGGCTACAGGTACTGTGAAGGCCCTGGGGTACAGGTACTGTGAGGTCCTTGGGCTACAGGTACTGTGAGGGCCCTAGGCTACAGGTACTGCGAGGGCCATGGGCTACAAGTACTGTGAAGGCCTTGGTCTACAGGTACTGTGAGGGTCCTGGCCTACAGGTACTATGAGGGCCCTGGGCTACAGGTGCTGTGAGGGCCCTGGGCTACAGGTACTGTGAGGGCCCTGGGCTACAAGTACTGTGAGGACCCTGGGCTACAGGTACTGTGAGGGCCTTGAGCTACAGGTACTGTGAGAGTCCTGGGCTACATGTACTGTGAGGGGCCCTGGGCTACAGGTACTGTGAGGGCCCTGGGCTACAGGTACTGTGAGGGTCCTGGGTTGCAGGTACTGTGAGGGCCTTGAGCTACAGGTACTGTGAGAGCCCTGGGCTACAGGTACTGTGAGGGCCCTGGGCTACAGGTACTGTGAGGGTCCTGGCTTACAGGTACTGTGAGGGCCCTGGGCTACAGGTACTGTGAGGGCCCTGGGCTACAGGTACTGTGAGGGCCCTGGGCTACAGGTACTGTGAGGGCCTTGAGCTACAGGTACTGTGAGAGCCCTGGGCTACAGGTACTGTGAGGGCCCTGGGCTACAGGTACTGTGAGAGCCCTGGGTTACAGGTACTGTGAGGCCCCTTGGGTAGGGACCTTTCCCGGGTCCCTACCCCTCCCAGTAGACAGATGCCATGACAAGCCTTCATCACAAGCCTTCACCACAAGACCATCACCACCACCATCACTTTACCACCATCACCACCACAATCACTTCCACTACCACTACCATCCTACCGCCAACACCACCAACACCACCACCACCACCATTACCGCCACCGCAACTACCACTACCAGCCCACCACCGCTCAGCCACCACCACCACTCCACCACCGCCCCTCCACCACCACCACTCCACCACCGCCCCTCCACCACTACCCCTTCATCACCACCTTACTATCACCACCCAACCATCACGAGCCAACCTTATCACTATCAGCTTATTTGCTTCAAAGTGCAGTGTTAGACTGAACAATTTTTTCATAGAAAAGGTGACTCAGTGGAAGATCTTGAAGGAAATAACATTGTAGCGACCAAGCCTGGTCCGCCATGCTTGTATCCTTCTACACATCCGTCTCTATCAACTTCAAAATATTTAACAATTCTTCATTCCTATAGCTATATGTTTTCTATATATTTGAAGAGCTACACCCATGTGGGTAGTTCGGCAACATCTACTGTGGAGATTCGATCCTCCGTCATTAAATCATCCGACACACACACTATACTAATAATTATACACTTACCTCCTGGTTTACTAATTGATATCCTGGCGTAAATTAACATTTTATGGAAATGATCAATGTTGCAGCTAAACTTAGGAAATTGCCTAAACTTGCTGAAATTTGCAATGTATCTTGGTATTTTTTGCTAACCTGTTCTGTATATAATTAAATTAGCATTTCTCATTATAATTTATATGTACTAATACATGGAGGAGGAAGTTCGGGTGAGATATAAGCGACTATTGGCAGAAAGGTGGGCTAGTGCAAAGATGAGTAGTGGGGGGGTTGAAGAAGGTTGGAATAGTTTTAAAAATGCAGTATTAGAATGTGGGGCAGAAGTTTGTGGTTATAGGAGGGTGGGGGCAGGAGGAAAGAGGAGTGATTGGTGGAATGATGAAGTAAAGGGTGTGCTAAAAGAGAAAAAGGTAGCTTATGAGAGGTTTTTACAAAGCAGAAGTGTTATAAGAAGAGCAGAGTATATGGAGAGTAAAAGAAAGGTAAAGAGAGTGGTGAGAGAGTGCAAAAGGAGAGCAGATGATAGAGTGGGAGAGGCACTGTCAAGAAATTTTAATGAAAATAAGAAAAAAATTTGGAGTGAGTTAAACAAGTTAAGAAAGCCTAGGGAAAGTATGGATTTGTCAGTTAAAAACAGAAAAGGGGACTTAGCAGATGGTGAGAAGAGGTATTAGGTAGATGGCGAGAATATTTTGAGGAACTTTTAAATGTTGAGGAAGAAAGGGAGGCGGTAATTTCATGCACTGGCCAGGGAGGTATACCATCTTTTAGGAGTGAAGAAGAGCAGAATGTAAGTGTGGTGGAGGTACGTGAGGCATTACATAGAATGAAAGGGGGTAAAGCAGCTGGAACTGATGGGATCATGACAGAAATGTTAAAAGCAGGGGGGGGATATAGTGTTGTTGTTTAATAAATGTATGAAAGAGGGGAAGGTACCTAGGGATTGGCGGAGAGCATGTATAGTCCCTTTATATAAAGGGAAAGGGGACAAAAGAGATTGTAAAAATTATAGAGGAATAAGTTTACTGAGTATACCAGGAAAAGTGTACGGTAGGGTTATAATTGAAAGAATTAGAGGTAAGACAGAATGTAAGATTGCGGATGAGCAGGGAGGCTTCAGAGTGGGTAGGGGATGTGTAGATCAAGTGTTTACATTGAAGCATATATGTGAACAGTATTTAGATAAAGGTAGGGAAGTTTTTATTGCATTTATGGATTTAGAAAAGGCATATGATAGAGTGGATAGAGGAGCAATGTGCCAGATGTTGCAAGTATATGGAATAGGTGGTAAGTTACTAAATGCTGTAAAGAGTTTTTATGAGGATAGTGAGGCTCAGGTTAGGGTGTGTAGAAGAGAGGGAGACTACTTCCCGGTAAAAGTAGGTCTTAGATAGTGATGTGTAATGTCACCATGGTTGTTTAATATATTTATAGATGGGGTTGTAAAAGAAGTAAATGCTAGGGTGTTCGGGAGAGGGGTGGGATTAAATTTTGGGGAATCAAATTCAAAATGGGAATTGACACAGTTACTTTTTGCTGATGATACTGTGCTTATGGGAGATTCTAAAGAAAAATTGCAGAGGTTAGTGGGTGAGTTTGGGAATGTGTGTAAAGGTAGAAAGTTGAAAGTGAACATAGAAAAGAGTAAGGTGATGAGGGTATCAAATGATTTAGATGAAGAAAAATTGGATATCAAATTGGGGAGGAGGAGTATGGAAGAAGTGAATGTTTTCAGATGCTTGGGAGTTGACGTGTCGGCGGATGGATTTATGAAGGATGAGGTTAATCATAGAATTAATGAGGGATATGCGGAGTCAAAAAACGTTATCTATGGAGGCAAAGAAGGGAATGTATGAAAGTATAGTAGTACCAACACTCTTATATGGATGTGAAGCTTGGGTGGTAAATGCAGCAGCGAGGAGACGGTTGGAGGCAGTGGAGATGTCCTGTCTAAGGGCAATGTGCGTTGTAAATATTATGCAGAAAATTCGGAGTGTGGAAATTAGGGAAAGGTGTGGAGTTAATAAAAGTATTAGTCAGAGGGCAGAAGAGGGGTTGTTGAGGTGGTTTGGTCATTTAGAGAGAATGGATCAAAGTAGAATGACATGGAAACCATATAAATCTATAGGGGAAGGAAAGAGGGGTAGGGGTCGTCCTCGAAAGGGTTGGAGAGAGGGGGGTAAAGGAGGTTTTGTGGGCGAGGGGCTTGGACTTCCAGCAAGCGTGCGTGAGCGTGTTAGATAGGAGTGAATGGAGACGAATGACACTTGGGACCTGACGATCTGTTGGAGTGTGAGCAGGGTAATATTTAAAGAAGGGATTCAGGGAAGCCGGTTATTTTCATATAGTTGGACTTGAGTCTTGGAAATGGGAAGTACAATGCCTGCACTTTAAAGGAGGGGTTTGGGATATTGGCAGTTTGAAGGGGTATGTTGTGTATCTTTATATGTGTATGCTTCTAAACTGTTGTATTCTGAGCACCTCTGCAAAAACAGTGATAATGTGTGAGTGTGGTGAAAGTGTTGAATGATGAAAGTATTTTCTTTTTGGGGATTTTCTTTCTTTTTTGGATCACCCTGCCTCGGTGGGAGACGGCCGACTTGTTGAAAAAAAAAAACATGTATTGTATTGATGAGACGGATTTTAACAGAGGCATTCCAAAAATAAATATAATCTTAACATGTGGGAAAAAGGCTCCTCGCCGGGTATACCAATTTGACAAGTCTTAAAATAGTTTGTGTTATATTCCAGTGGTTCTCATGCTTTTTTTTTTATTACGCCTTCAATCCGTGGGATCAGACTGTTTCATTAGTGCACTCCCAAGCATCAACACTTTCTCCCTTTTTGTAATCCTGGTGGCAACCAACCAAGGCCGGATTAAGGCATGGGTATTAGATGGCGCAGCCCAGAGGCCTCTACCAGCTGGAGGCCCTCCAGCTGGTGGAGGCACTCCAGCTGGTCGAGGCCCTCCAGCTGGTGGAGGCCCACCAACTGGTGGAGGCCTTCCAGCTGGTCGAGGCCCTCCAGCTGGTGGAGGCCCTCCAGCTGGCAGAGGCCCTCCAGCTGGTGGAGGCCCTCCAACTGGTGGAGGCCCTCCAGCTGGCGGACTCCCCCCAGCTGGTGGAGGCCCTCCAGCTGGTGAAGGCTCTCCAGCTGGCGGAGGCCCTCCAACTGGTGGAGGCCTCTGGGCAGCAGCATCTAATGCCCATGCCTTAATCCGGCAGGGGCCTGGAAAGGTACCTGGGTAGGGACCTAGGTAGGAACCTGGGAAGGGACATGGGTAGGGACCTGGGAATGGACCTGGGTCGGTACCTAGGTAGAGACCTGGGTAGGGACCTAGGAAGGGACCTGGGAAGGAACCTGGGTAGGGACCTGGGAAGGTACCTAGGTAGGAACCTGGATAAGGACCAGGGTACGGACCTAGGTAGGGACCTGGTAACGGACCTGGTAAGGGACCTGGGTAGAAACCTAGAAAGGGACCTAGGTAGGGACCTGGGAAGAGACCTGGCTAAGGACCTGGAAGGGGACCTGGCTAAGGCCCAGGGAAGGGACTTGGGTAGGGACCTGTGAAGGGACCTGGGTAGGGACTTGGGTAGGGACCTGTGAAGGGACCTGGGTAGGAACCTAGGAAGGGACCCGGGTAGGGAAATGGGAAGGGACTTGGATAGGGACTTTGGAAGGGACCTGGGTAGGGACCTGGGAAGGGACTTGGTAAGGATCTGGGTAGAGACCTGGGTAGGGACCTGGGTAGGGACCTGAGTAGGGACCTGGATAGGAACCTAGGTAGCGACCTGGGAAGGGACCAGGTAGGGACCTGGGAAGGGACCTAGATAGAGACTTGGTGAAGGACCTAGGTAGGGACCTGAGAAGGGACCTGCGTAGGGACATGGGAAGGGACCAGGGTAGGGACCTGGGAGGGGACCTGAGAAAGGACCTGGGTAAGGACCTGGAAAGAGATTTGTCTAGGGACCTGGGTAGGAACCTGGAGAGGGATTTGTGTAGGGACCTGGGTAGGAACCTGGAGAGGGATTTGTCTAGGAACCTGGGTAGGAACCCTGGAAGGGAACTGGGTAGGGACCTGGGTAGGGACTTAGGTAGGGACCACGGAAGGAACCTGGGTAGGAACCTGGGAAGGGACCTGAGAAAGAACCTGGGTAGGGGATTTGGAAGGGGATTTGTCTAGGGACATGGGTAGGAACCTGGGAAGGGACCTGGGTAGGGACCTGGGGAGGGACCTGGGCAGGGACCTGGGTAGGGACCTGAAAAGGGACCTGGGTAGGGACCTGGGTAGGGACCTAGGTAATGATCTGGGAAGGAACCAGGTAGGGACCTGGGAAGGGACCTGGGAAGGGACCTAGGTAGGGACCTAGTAAAGGACCTAGGTAGGGACGTGAGAAGGGACCTGGGTAGGGACATGGAAAGATACCTAATTAGGAACCTGGGAAGGGACCTGGGAAAGTACCTGGGTAGGGACCTGGAAAGGGATTTGTCTAGGGACCTGGGTAGGAACCTTGGAAGGGACCTGTGTAGGGACCTGGTAGGGACTTGGGTAGAGACCAGGGAAGGGACCTGGGTAGGCACCTGGGAAGGTACCTGGGAAAAGACCTGGGTAGAGACCTGGAAAGAGATTTGTCTAGGGACCTGGGTAGGAACCTGGGAAGGGACCTGGGTAGGGACCTGGAAAGAGACCTGGCTAGGGACCTGGCTAGGGACTTGGAAAGGGACCTGGGTAGGGGCCTGGGAAGGGACCTGGGTAGGGACCTGGGCAGGGGCTTAGGTAGAGACCTGGAGAAAGACCTGGGTAGGGACCTGGGAAGGAACCTGGTAAGGACCTGGGAACTGACCTAGGTAGGGACCTGGGAAGGGTCCTGGTAGGGACCTTTGTAGGGACCTGGGTAGGGACCTGTGAAGGGACTTGTGTAGGAACCTGGGAAGGGACCTGGGTATTGTCCTGGGAAGGGATCTGGCTAGGGACCTGGCTAGGGACTTGGAAAGGGACCTGGGCAAGGACCTAGGAAGGGGCCTGTGTAGGGACCTGGGTTGGGACCTGGATAGGATCCTGTGAAGGGATCTGGGTAGGGACCTGGCTAAGGACCTGGGTAGGGACATGCGTAGGGACCTGGGAAGGGACCTGGCTAAGGACCTGGGTAGGGACATGGGTAGGGACCTGGCAAAGGACCTGGATAGGGACATGGGTAGGAACCTGAGAAGGGACCTGGGAAGGGACCTGGCTAAGGACCTGGGTAGGGGCATGGGTAGGGACCTGGGAAGGGACCTGGGAAGGGACCTGCGTAGGGACCTAGGTAGGGACCTGGGTAGGGACCTGAGAAGGGACCTGGGAAGCGACCTGGGTAGGGAAGGGATCAGGATGAAGCAGGAACAGGTGAAAGGATACATTCCATTTACTGAAACATCTTCAGCCCTGCGAAGTTTGACGGAAAAATACAGATACAGTATATAACTCCTGTGACAGACACATCCGTATATACAGAATCGATAATATATATGTACATAATGATGAAATATACAGGAAAAAATAAAACTTTTGTAGTTTTTTAAGTCTCACGAATTTAGTGAGCTGTTAAATGAATACCACACTTTCGTATGGTTTAATAGTGGAGATTCGTGGACCTGGCCTCAGGGACGTTGATCTCCGGAATACCCTTCAGGTAGAATACCCTCCAGGTAGAATGCCCTTCAGGTAGAATACCCTCCAGGTAGAATACCCTTCAGGTAGAATACCCTCCAGGTAGAATACCCTTCAGGTAGAATACCCTCCAGGTAGAATGCCCTTCAGGTAGAATACCCTCCAGGTAGAATACCCTTCAGGTAGAATACCCTCCAGGTAGAATGCCCTTCAGGTAGAATACCCTCCAGGTAGAATACCCTTCAGGTAGAATACCCTCCAGGTAGAATGCCCTTCAGGTAGAATACCCTCCAGGTAGAATACCCTTCAGGTAGAATACCCTCCAGGTAGAATGCCCTTCAGGTAGAATACCCTCCAGGTAGAATACCCTCCAGGTAGAATACCCTCCAGGTAGAATACCCTCCAGGTAGAATGCCCTCCAGGTAGAATGCCCTCCAGGTAGAATACCCTCCAGGTAGAATGCCCTCCAGGTAGAATACCCTCCAGGTAGAATGCCCTCCAGGTAGAATAACCTTCAGGTAGAATGCCCTTCAGGTAGAATACCCTCCAGGTAGAATGCCTTTCAGGTAGAATACCCTCCAGGTAGAATGCCCTTCAGGTAGAATACCCTCCAGGTAGAATGCCCTCCAGGTAGAATACCCTCCAGGTAGAATACCCTCCAGGTAGAATGCCCTCCAGGTAGAATACCCTCCAGGTAGAATGCCCTCCAGGTAGAATACCCTCCAGGTAGAATGCCCTCCAGGTAGAATAACCTTCAGGTAGAATGCCCTTCAGGTAGAATACCCTCCAGGTAGAATGCCCTCCAGGTAGAATACCCTCCAGGTAGAATGCCCTTCAGGTAGAATACCCTCCAGGTAGAATGCCCTCCAGGTAGAATACCCTCCAGGTAGAATACCTTCCAGGTAGAATGCCCTCCAGGTAGAATAACCTTCAGGTAGAATGCCCTCCAGGTAGAATAACCTTCAGGTAGAATGCCCTTCAGGTGGAATACCCTCCAGGTAGAATGCCCTTCAGGTAGAATACCCTCCAGGTAGAATGCCCTCCGGGTAGAATACCCTCCAGGTAGAATACCCTCCAGGTAGAATGCCCTCCAGGTAGAATAACCTTCAGGTAGAATGCCCTCCAGGTAGAATACCCTCCAGGTAGAATACCCTCCAGGTAGAATACCCTCCAGGTAGAATACCCTCCAGGTAGAATACCCTCCAGGTAGAATACCCTCCAGGTAGAATACCCTCCAGGTAGAATGCCCTCCAGGTAGAATAACTTTCAGGTAGAATGCCCTCCAGGTAGAATACCCTCCAGGTAGAATACCCTCCAGGTAGAATACCCTCCAGGTAGAATACCCTCCAGGTAGAATGCCCTCCACGTAGAATACCCTCCAGGTAGAATACCCTCCAGGTAGAATGCCCTCCAGGTAGAATAACCTTCAGGTAGAATGCCCTCCAGGTAGAATACCCTCCAGGTAGAATACCCTTCAGGTAGAATACCCTCCAGGTAGAATACCCTCCAGGTAGAATACCCTCCAGGTAGAATGCCCTCCAGGTAGAATAACCTTCAGGTAGAATGCCCTCCAGGTAGAATACCCTCCAGGTAGAATACCCTCCAGGTAGAATGCCCTCCAGGTAGAATACCCTCCAGGTAGAATGCCCTCCAGGTAGAATGCCCTCCAGGTAGAATACCCTCCAGGTAGAATACCCTCCAGGTAGAATACCCTCCAGGTAGAATACCCTCCAGGTAGAATACCCTCCAGGTAGAATACCCTCCAGGTAGAATACCCTCCAGGTAGAATACCCTCCAGGTAGAATACCCTCCAGGTAGAATACCCTCCAGGTAGAATGCCCTCCAGGTAGAATAACCTTCAGGTAGAATGCCCTCCAGGTAGAATACCCTCCAGGTAGAATACCCTCCAGGTAGAATACCCTCCAGGTAGAATACCCTCCAGGTAGAATGCCTTCCACGTAGAATACCCTCCAGGTAGAATACCCTCCAGGTAGAATGCCCTCCAGGTAGAATAACCTTCAGGTAGAATGCCCTCCAGGTAGAATACCCTCCAGGTAGAATACCCTTCAGGTAGAATACCCTCCAGGTAGAATACCCTCCAGGTAGAATACCCTCCAGGTAGAATACCCTCCAGGTAGAATGCCCTCCAGGTAGAATAACCTTCAGGTAGAATACCCTCCAGGTAGAATACCCTCCAGGTAGAATACCCTCCAGGTAGAATACCCTCCAGGTAGAATACCCTCCAGGTAGAATACCCTCCAGGTAGAATACCCTCCAGGTAGAATACCCTCCAGGTAGAATACCCTCCAAGTAGAATACCCTCCAGGTAGAATACCCTCCAAGTAGAATACCCTCCAGGTAGAATACCCTCCAGGTAGAATACCCTCCAGGTAGAATACCCTCCAGGTAGAATACCCTCCAGGTAGAATACCCTCCAGGTAGAGCAGGTTATATTGTCTGGTAATGTGCTGTTTTCTTCCTTCAAGGATTTCGTTTATAACTGAAAATATCTCATCTGATTGGCTTCAAATTTTCCTCAGTTTTTGCGTTTTAACTTGAGAAAGTTTCTTCCGATCTGCTTCGTATAGGTGCAAATTTGCCATTTTTTTAATGGTGTGGAATTTTTTCAGTGAAATAACTTCCATAAACCTCTTCAGGACGGCTGCAATCTTTAATGACTAATTACTCTAAGATAGAAAGACTAATAGTTTTTTTTTTTTGAGGGGGAAATTTTGGTTAAGTAAATTCGCAACAACACATTCAAAAATAATCAAAATTTTTACTAAGAATCATCATAACTGAAGTTTTAAAGGTGATGGGATGAGAACTTTAAAAAATTTCATGTGAAAAGCCAGTATTTAATTTTTTCTAATTTCTTCAATAAAATTGGAAAATTAGCACGTATGCACCCCAAGATCGATTTAAAAAAAAAAATCTAATTAAGATGCACCAGTATGTATGGTTTGAAGCCCATCCGAAGAAGCTTTCTCAAGTTATCGCATTGATTTAAAAAATCTGGAAAAATTTGTTTGAAATTGACAAGGCACCAGCACATGTTAACAGTTACATAAACCTTTCCCTAGTAACATTAAACCAGTGTCGAAAATTTAAAGCCGATCGGATGAGGCATTCTCAAGTTAGAAATTTAAATCTTAGAGGAAGATGTGGAAAATAAGTGTCAGCAGCTGAAGGTTCCTTCGGAGACTTAATTAACAACAAAAATTAATAGTTTGAGAAGTAAACAAAATTTCTGTAGTACTCATAGTAAAGTGTTTTTATTATATAGCAACACGGGATTGGAATATGCCACATTATTATATAAAAGCCAATTCATATTATGTTGTATATCAATTTCATACAGCAACTGCAGCCTGCATAATGAGGGAGAGACGTAGTGGGTCAGTTTGTTAACCAGATTTGAAGTCTATCTACTACTCAAAGAGTCAATAAGGCTGCCAGTCATCTGTTTACTATCACCTGTATTTTCTTGATGTTGTTAACAAAATAATGATCTGCTGAGAGTAAATAATATAAAACTGATTGTTCCTATATATTTTTGCTTAGTTTTTCATGAAATAAATAAATAAATGAATACACACACACACACACACACACACACACACACACACACACACACACACACACATACACACACACACACACACACACACACACATATATATATATATATATATATATATATATATATATATATATATATATATATATATATATATATATATATATATATATATATATATATATATATATATATATATATATATATGGGCTTAATTAATGATAAGAACCCCAATGGAAATATACTAAACTACATAGTTTAACTTCACTGTTTTGTCCCAGGTTAGTTTTTACAGAATGAATTATATAATGCATGCATGTCCACATCCTCTTTGTATCCTCAAAACCAATATACATTTTTTTTTTTTGGAAAAATAAACACATAAGCAGGATGATGTGATCCTTTATTAACAACGTTTCGCCCACACAGTGAGCTTTATCAAGTCACAAACAGATCTACCTGAGTGTGTCGGTATTTTATGATATTTACTTTCACAATTTTTTTATTATTTATAAAACCATTCGTAGATTTTATAAATAAAACTTATCTAAGGGAGGATAAAGGATGTTGTTTCCAAAGAAGATATAGGTGCAACTCTTCCTAGAGACGGTGGGAAAGAGGTGGGAGGTTGTGTAAAGTGGGGGTGGGAGTGTAAGGTTGGGGTGGGGAGTGGTAGGTGGGTGTTACCAGAGGTGACGGGAGGGTAAGAGGAGGACGAATCGAGGTGCATCCTACTACGCCCACTTTGAGGAGTCAGTGAAGAGAGGGATGAGAGGCAGTGAAGAGAGGGCTGAAGAGGCAGTGGAGAGGGAGTGGCGAGTCACAGGGTCAGCAGTGTGTGCCCTTGCCACTCCCTGTAATTGTTTCCTCATTACCATCACCATGAACACACCAGCAGATATGCTCATCCTTCCCCGCTTGTCTTGAGTTTAACAATACCGGGTTAGCGAAGCTGTATGTGTAAACTTTGCTTGTACCTCTGACGCCACTGCCTGTCTAGTTGTACCTTCTGTACGTGTTAGCTGCAAGCTTGGGATAATTACAAGATTCAAGGTCAAATACTATTACAATTTCAATTAATCTTTCAGATTTTCACTTACAATCACAATTACTTGATCACGATAATAACAAATTACAATTATAATTTCTTGATATTTTGTATTAAATTGTTTTCTTCAATTCAACTTTTACTTATTTTGAAATCATTGTTAAACGTTCAGAATAATAAGCAAACTTCATATTTTGTATTTAAATGTAAGTGCTTGAATAATGCACAGGAATACCATTAGTTGCATTTTTAATTAGAGTCAAAGAGATAGAGAACAGTACATAATATGTGCTGCACTAGATCAGCCAAAGATCCAGCATATACATTATTGTGTTCGATCTAAGACAGAATGTTGAATAATATTCTTTTTCATTCACTACAATTTGAATAAGAAAACTGCGCCCAGAACCTGAAGAAAATGAGAAGGATCGTTGAAATGAATTGTTGCAGAAAGGTGCAAGTGAGTTATTTCACAAGGTGTAAAAAACGAAAATAATATTGACTTTAATGGTTCACAACAACTTAACATAAGTTATATCCATTTTCACATATTACAGTTCATTAAGATTCAGGCAGGAAAAGTGCTCATAAATTTCTCTTTGGCACTTATTCAAAAGTTTGTGGAAAGTTGCTCAGCCCTACGGAAACTAAAAATATTTCGTGCAATGCTAAATTCTCTGACGGTACTTAAGTGGCTGTGTATCCCATCAAATCTCTTGCTCGTCACTTCACATGGAGCATCTTCGGAGGAGTATCCTTACCATAGGCCAAGGGATCTTCGAATGGAACACAGTCGTCTTGTATATATTTTTTCAAAGCTTCTTTTTGTTTATCAGTGAATGATTTCTGTTTACCTCCAGCTAAACATGTAAGTAGTTCATTACAACTGTGATTTACTTAGCTATTAAAACTTTGGAGCCCAGTTCCTGGACATATGTAAGTGAAATATTTTGACTGCCTTCCACGGTATGGGTATAGGGTGCATAATAAAGATATTAATCCAACTCCTGCTACAGAGAGCATGAACGACAAAAAGGTAGGGCCTCTTAGGTGGATGTGGATTAGACACAGATACTTCATCCTTCGAGACCATTTCACACCCTGTTTTCTCAGTCTCAGATTTTGATCCTGATCTCTGATATCATCTGTTGTGTTTTCTTTTCTAATTGAAGTCAATCAGTGGTGAAGCGAGGCTCAAATAAGACTGCTGTTATGTCAGTCATGTCCAAAAATGGATTAAGCCTTCGTTTCTCTGATTCATGCAAGATTTGGCTAAGTTTTACAATAGGACAGGTTAGAATCTAGTAACTGATACATGCATTGCTGTAGACCAATAATTACTTGTTCAGTTGTCGAGTTGGTGACCGTTTGCTCTCCTTCCATTTGTTTCATTGCTTCTTTAAATGGATTAAGAACTGTCACAACCTTCTTTAATGCTCCGATCTTCATTAAAGATAATTTCTTGTTATTATTCTCCATACCACTCAGCAAATCTACAGCCTTGCTGACATGTTCAGAGCCTCTCAGAACTGATGTCTTGTTACATTTAGAAACATTTAGACTCTTGGAGGAATGGCGCAGCAGAAGTCGACTTTGAGATTGAATTCACATGAGACGCTTTTGGAACTGTTGTAGTTAGAAAGAAAATTATTGAGCTATGAACTGGGAACTGAGTCATAAAAACATATGTTCCCATTTCTTGTTTATAACGTGAATTGTTACCTCAAGAAATGACATTTCGCGATTGTCCAAAGATCCAATGTTAGACTCGGCTAAGATCTTGGAATTCTTCTTTCACTGCAACCGCTGTTTCTTACGTATCCTGGAAGAAGTGTTTCTAATTATTGACCATGCAGGAATGACAAATTTCTGTTCAGTTTCTTGAAGAAGATCCCGGAAAGTAGTACTCTCCACAATATTCAATGGCAGCTGATCACACACAATACAACACAGATTTTTTTTTTTTTGTTAAAGATATTTGCCTTAAATTATTTCGGCTGAACATCACTAACCTCGCTGTCTAACTTTTTCAGTCATTTTATTTTTTCTGCTCATCATCTTACTTCTCATTTAAATACTCAGTATACCTTTTTTATTACAGCGTATTAAATATGTGATAACATTTGAAATAGCCTTCACAGAAGCCATAATTTTCTCCCCACAACCTAACTATGTTTCTCTCACTACCTGACTCTTCCTGGAAGAGATTAAAGTACCTCGGAAGGTGCTGTGATAATGATACTTCCACAGAACTTTCCATTTTTATTATGTTCATTACACTGTTCCTCCATGCTCCAACCTGCCAGTAAACAAAGATCCTATGATGTGAAACGAGAAGCAGAAGTTTCTGACAAGCAGAGTCTAGCTGACTGAACTAACAGACTACTTTATAAATGCCACTGACACAACATATTATTGCATTACTGGTCGTCCACAATCACCCTTAACTAATATTCAGGAATCAGGCTGTGCTGTTAAACAAAATCACTCGTATTGCAGTAGTGAAAAGTATGATTTATAAACAAGAATAGGAAGTTATAATATTGGAGATGTAGTTACCCATTCCATTACTCACTCTTCTTCCTAGCACTTTTTACTCTCATGAAACTGTATAAAATATTACAAAAATAACTCGGGGGTCATTTAAATTATAGAATTCCTCAATAGAATATACCTATTACCATATTATGAAATAAAACAAGGAATGGCTTCTCATTCATTTTATAATTTATCCAAAGACTTCAATTGAGTTAGAATTGTTCATGAAACCCATGATCAATCTATTCATAACTAGTGGCTTCATGTTTTCAAAAACAGACATTGCCCATAACGTCTAAAGATATATTTAAAATGTTATTTATTAAATTCATAAAAAAAATAAAACTTAGGACACAAAGCAAGTACAACTTAATTCTTTTCACAAAACAATGCTTCCATTCGTCAACAAGTTTCGAATCTGACTGAGGGATGAAACCAGTCACACAGCCTAGCCAAACATGACTCTGGACGTGACCCAAACAACGAGAATCACATCACAATGTAAAGTTATATAACATCTGGCCTGAACTAGCCCATCACATTGCCCCAGTTTTATGATGTAATTTAAGCTGGTATAAGCTTGACAACAGTCAATTACAATTGCTTTTTAATCTAAAAGTTCAATCACAGTTATTAAAATTTTGTTTATTAATTACATTCTGTTTAAATTACGATTAAAATTACTACATTCCTGGTTAACTGAGCGATGAGGGTCGCTGAGCATTAAGGGTCGCTGAGCACTGAGGGTCGCTGAGCATTGAAGGTCGCTGAGTATTGAGGGTCGCTGAGCATTAAGGGTCGCTGAGCACTGAGGGTCGCTGAGCATTGAAGGTCACTGAGTATTGAGGGTCGCTGAGCATTAAGGGTCGCTGAGCACTGAGGGTCGCTGAGCATTGAGGGTCGCTGAGCATTGAGGGTCGCTGAGCATTGAGGGTCGCTGAGCACTGAGGGTCCCTGAGCATTAAGGGTCGCTGAGCATTAAGGGTCGGTGAGCATTAAGGGTCCTGAGCATTGAGGGTCGCTGAGTATTGAGGTCACTGAGCATTAAGGGTCCTGAGCATTGAGGGTCGCTGAGTATTGAGGGTCGCTGAGCATTGAGGGTCGCTGAGCACTGAGGGTCGCTGAGCACTGAGGGTCGCTGAGCATTGAGGGTCGCTGAGCATTGAGGGTCGCTGAACATTGAGGGTCGCTGAGCACTGAGGGTCCCTGAGCATTAAGGGTCGCTGAGCATTAAGGGTCGGTGAGCATTAAGGGTCCTGAGCATTGAGGGTCGCTGAGTGTTGAGAGTCGCTGAGCACTGAGGGTCGCTGAGCACTGAGGGTCGCTGAGCACTGAGGGTCGCTGAGTATTGAAGGTCGCTGAGCATTGAGGTCACTGAGCATTAAGGGCCGCTGAGCATTGAGGGTCGCTGAGTATTGAAGGTCGCTGAGCATTGAGGTCACTGAGCATTAAGGGTCGCTGAGCATTGAGGGTCGCTGAGTATTGAGGGTCGCTGAGCATTGAGGGTCGCTGAGCACTGAGGGTCGCTGAGCACTGAGGGTCGCTGAGCACTGAGGGTCGCTGAGCAATGAGGGTCGCTGAACATTGAGGGTCGCTGAGCACTGAGGGTCGCTGAGTATTGAGGGTCGCTGAGCATTGAGGTCACTGAGCATTAAGGGTCGCTGAGCATTGAGGGTCGCTGAGTATTGAGGGTCGCTGAGCACTGAGGGTCGCTGAGCACTGAGGGTCGCTGAGCACTGAGGGTCGCTGAGCACTGAGGGTCGCTGAGCAATGAGGGTCGCTGAACATTGAGGGTCGCTGAGCATTGAGGGTCGCTGAGTATTGAGGGTCGCTGAGTATTGAGGGTCGCTGAGCATTGAGGGTCGCTGAGCACTGAGGGTCGCTGAGCACTGAGGGTCGCTGAGCACTGAGGGTCGCTGAGCAATGAGGGTCGCTGAGCACTGAGGGTCTCTGAGCAATGAGGGTCGCTGAGCATTGAGGGTCGCTGAGCAATGAGGGTCGCTGAGCACAGAGGGTCGCTGAGCACTGAGGGTCGCTGAGCAATGAGGGTAGCTGAGCACAGAGGGTCGCATCCATCAAAACATTGCTGTGCAAGTACTTAAGAAAACCAGAGTCCTGCTGGAAGTATTCCAGTGCTGGGTAAGAGTCCTGCTGGAAGTATTCCAGTGCTGGGTAAGAGTCCTGCTGGAAGTATTCCAGTGCTGGGTAAGAGTCCTGCTGGAAGTATTCCAGTGCTGGGTAAGAGTCCTGCTGGAAGTATTCCAGTGCTGGGTAAGAGTCCTGCTGGAAGTATTCCAGTGCTGGGTAAGAGTCCTGCTGGAAGTATTCCAGTGCTGGGTAAGAGTCCTGCTGGAAGTATTCCAGTGCTGGGTAAGAGTCCTGCTGGAAGTATTCCAGTGCTGGGTAAGAGTCCTGCTGGAAGTATTCCAGTGCTGGGTAAGAGTCCTGCTGGAAGTATTCCAGTGCTGGGTAAGAGTCCTGCTGGAAGTATTCCAGTGCTGGGTAAGAGTCCTGCTGGAAGTATTCCAGTGCTGGGTAAGAGTCCTGCTGGAAATATTCCAGTGCTGGGTAAGAGTCCTGCTGGAAATATTCCAGTGCTAGGTAAGAGTCTTGCTGGAAGTATTCCAGTGCTGGGTAAGAGTCCTGCTGGAAATATTCCAGTGCTGGGTAAGAGTCTTGCTGGAAATATTCCAGTGCTGAGTAAGAGTCTTGCTGGAAGTATTCCAGTGCTGGGTAAGAGTCCTGCTGGAAGTATTCCAGTGCTGGGTAAGAGTCCTGCTGGAAGTATTCCAGTGCTGGGTAAGAGTCCTGCTGGAAGTATTCCAGTGCTGGGTAAGAGTCCTGCTGGAAGTATTCCAGTGCTGGGTAAGAGTCCTGCTGGAAGTATTCCAGTGCTGGGTAAGAGTCCTGCTGGAAGTATTCCAGTGCTGGGTAAGAGTCCTGCTGGAAGTATTCCAGTGCTGGGTAAGAGTCCTGCTGGAAGTATTCCAGTGCTGGGTAAGAGTCCTGCTGGAAATATTCCAGTGCTAGGTAAGAGTCTTGCTGGAAGTATTCCAGTGCTGGGTAAGAGTCCTGCTGGAAGTATTCCAGTGCTGGGTAAGAGTCCTGCTGGAAGTATTCCAGTGCTGGGTAAAAGTAAGTATTCCAGTGCTTGGTAAGAGTCCTGCTGGAAGTATTCCAGTGCTGGGTAAGAGTCCTGCTGGAAGTATTCCAGTGCTGGGTAAGAGTCCTGCTGGAAGTATTCCAGTGCTGGGTAAGAGTCCTGCTGGAAGTATTCCAGTGCTGGGTAAGAGTCCTGCTGGAAGTATTCCAGTGCTGGGTAAGAAGTCCTGCTGGAAGTATTCCAGTGCTGGGTAAGAGTCCTGCTGGAAGTATTCCAGTGCTGGGTAAGAGTCCTGCTGGAAGTATTCCAGTGCTGGGTAAGAGTCCTGCTGGAAGTATTCCAGTGCTGGGTAAGAGTCCTGCTGGAAGTATTCCAGTGCTGGGTAAGAGTCCTGCTGGAAGTATTCCAGTGCTGGGTAAGAGTCCTGCTGGAAGTATTCCAGTGCTGGGTAAGAGTCCTGCTGGAAGTATTCCAGTGCTGGGTAAGAGTCCTGCTGGAAGTATTCCAGTGCTGGGTAAGAGTCCTGCTGGAAGTATTCCAGTGCTGGGTAAGAGTCCTGCTGGAAGTATTCCAGTGCTGGGTAAGAGTCCTGCTGGAAGTATTCCAGTGCTGGGTAAGAGTCCTGCTGGAAGTATTCCAGTGCTGGGTAAGAGTCCTGCTGGAAGTATTCCAGTGCTGGGTAAGAGTCCTGCTGGAAGTATTCCAGTGCTGGGTAAGAGTCCTGCTGGAAGTATTCCAGTGCTGGGTAAGAGTCCTGCTGGAAGTATTCCAGTGCTGGGTAAGAGTCCTGCTGGAAGTATTCCAGTGCTGGGTAAGAGTCCTGCTGGAAGTATTCCAGTGCTGGGTAAGAGTCCTGCTGGAAGTATTCCAGTGCTGGGTAAGAGTCCTGCTGGAAGTATTCCAGTGCTGGGTAAGAGTCCTGCTGGAAGTATTCCAGTGCTGGGTAAGAGTCCTGCTGGAAGTATTCCAGTGCTGGGTAAGAGTCCTGCTGGAAGTATTCCAGTGCTGGGTAAGAGAGTCCTGCTGGAAATATTCCAGTGCTGGGTAAGAGTCCTGCTGGAAGTATTCCAGTGCTGGGTAAGAGTCCTGCTGGAAGTATTCCAGTGCTGGGTAAGAGTCCTGCTGGAAGTATTCCAGTGCTGGGTAAGAGTCCTGCTGGAAATATTCCAGTGCTGGGTAAGAGTCCTGCTGGAAGTATTCCAGTGCTGGGTAAGAGTCCTGCTGGAAGTATTCCAGTGCTGGGTAAGAGTCCTGCTGGAAGTATTCCAGTGCTGGGTAAGAGTCCTGCTGGAAGTATTCCAGTGCTGGGTAAGAGTCCTGCTGGAAGTATTCCAGTGCTGGGTAAGAGTCCTGCTGGAAGTATTCCAGTGCTGGGTAAGAGTCCTGCTGGAAGTATTCCAGTGCTGGATTCCAGTGCTGGGTAAGAGTCCTGCTGGAAGTATTCCAGTGCTGGGTAAGAGTCCTGCTGGAAGTATTCCAGTGCTGGGTAAGAGTCCTGCTGGAAGTATTCCAGTGCTGGGTAAGAGTCCTGCTGGAAGTATTCCAGTGCTGGGTAAGAGTCCTGCTGGAAGTATTCCAGTGCTGGGTAAGAGTCCTGCTGGAAGTATTCCAGTGCTGGGTAAGAGTCCTGCTGGAAGTATTCCAGTGCTGGGTAAGAGTCCTGCTGGAAGTATTCCAGTGCTGGGTAAGAGTCCTGCTGGAAGTATTCCAGTGCTGGGTAAGAGTCCTGCTGGAAGTATTCCAGTGCTGGGTAAGAGTCCTGCTGGAAGTATTCCAGTGCTGGGTAAGAGTCCTGCTGGAAGTATTCCAGTGCTGGGTAAGAGTCCTGCTGGAAGTATTCCAGTGCTGGGTAAGAGTCCTGCTGGAAGTATTCCAGTGCTGGGTAAGAGTCCTGCTGGAAGTATTCCAGTGCTGGGTAAGAGTCCTGCTGGAAGTATTCCAGTGCTGGGTAAGAGTCCTGCTGGAAGTATTCCAGTGCTGGGTAAGAGTCCTGCTGGAAGTATTCCAGTGCTGGGTAAGAGTCCTGCTGGAAGTATTCCAGTGCTGGGTAAGAGTCCTGCTGGAAGTATTCCAGTGCTGGGTAAGAGTCCTGCTGGAAGTATTCCAGTGCTGGGTAAGAGTCCTGCTGGAAGTATTCCAGTGCTGGGTAAAAGTCCTGCTGGAAGTATTCCAGTGCTGGGTAAGAGTCCTGCTGGAAATATTCCTGTGCTGGGTAAGAGTCCTGCTGGAAGTATTCCAGTGCTGGGTAAGAGTCCTGCTGGAAATATTCCAGTGCTGGGTAAGAGTCCTGCTGGAAATATTCCAGAGCTGGGTAAGAGTCCTGCTGGAAGATTCCAGTGCTGGGTAAGAGTCCTGCTGGAATTATTCCAGTGCTGGGTAAGAGTCCTGCTGGAAGTATTCCAGTGCTGGGTAAGAGTCCTGCTGGAAATATTCCAGTGCTGGGTAAGAGTCCTGCTGGAAGTATTCCAGTGCTGGGTAAGAGTCCTGCTGGAAGTATTCCAGTGCTGGGTAAGAGTCCTGCTGGAAGTATTCCAGTGCTGGGTAAGAGTCCTGCTGGAAATATTCCAGTGCTGGGTAAGAGTCCTGCTGGAAATATTCCAGTGCTGGGTAAGAGTCCTGCTGGAAGTATTCCAGTGCTGGGTAAGAGTCCTGCTGGAAGTATTCCAGTGCTGGGTAAGAGTCCTGCTGGAAATATTCCAGTGCTGGGTAAGAGTCCTGCTGGAAGTATTCCAGTGCTGGGTAAGAGTCCTGCTGGAAGTATTCCAGTGCTGGGTAAGAGTCCTGCTGGAAGTATTCCAGTGCTGGGTAAGAGTCCTGCTGGAAGTATTCCAGTGCTGGGTAAGAGTCCTGCTGGAAGTATTCCAGTGCTGGGTAAGAGTCCTGCTGGAAGTATTCCAGTGCTGGGTAAGAGTCCTGCTGGAAGTATTCCAGTGCTGGGTAAGAGTCCTGCTGGAAGTATTCCAGTGCTGGGTAAGAGTCCTGCTGGAAGTATTCCAGTGTTGGGTAAGAGTCCTGCTGGAAGTATTCCAGTGCTGGGTAAGAGTCCTACAGGAAATATTCCAGTGCTGGGTAAGAGTCCTGCTGGAAGTATTCCAGTGCTGGGTAAGAGTCCTGCTGGAAGTATTCCAGTGCTGGGTAAGAGTCCTGCTGGAAGTATTCCAGTGCTGGGTAAGAGTCCTGCTGGAAATATTCCAGTGCTGGGTAAGAGTCCTGCTGGAAATATTCCAGTGCTAGGTAAGAGTCTTGCTGGAAGTATTCCAGTGCTGGGTAAGAGTCCTGCTGGAAGTATTCCAGTGCTGGGTAAGAGTCCTGCTGGAAGTATTCCAGTGCTGGGTAAGAGTCCTGCTGGAAATATTCCAGTGCTGGGTAAGAGTCCTGCTGGAAGTATTCCAGTGCTGGGTAAGAGTCCTGCTGGAAGTATTCCAGTGCTGGGTAAGAGTCCTGTTGGAAGTATTCCAGTGCTGGGTAAGAGTCCTGCTGGAAGTATTCCAGTGCTGGGTAAGAGGTATCATGCACCGGAGAGTTTACAGTGATATTAAAAAAAATGCCTTTTCTATGAAATATCCAGATCCAGATTCGGTTCTGTATTTGTTAAATATCACCTAGAGAAATATGTGACCATACTATATTATGCTGATTATTAGTGACGTATTGTATTAAGAATGTTGTTGCTTAACACAGTGTTCACTCACATCTTGCTTACTTTCTTCACATTTTATTGTTACTACATTGTAGTCCCCTCAGGGAAGGTTCCTTAATGCTGGTGAGAGGGCTCTTGATCTAGGAAATTAAATACGTGCTTCAGTTCCCTGAATTGAATCCCTGAATTGAATACCTTCCATATCTCCCCCCAGGAACGCTGTATAATCCCTAAGAGTTTGGTACTTCCCATGTTAATAATAATAACTGCATCGTAGTTGTGTTTCCGTGTTGTTTGTAAGTTGATAGTTGTGTCTTTCTTGCATGATGATGTCCTCTTCTTTTCCACTTAAATCTGTGTATAATATGCCATCGAAAATAATACTTCACATATAACTAGCTTTTATTTTCACAATGTATCATATAGGTTAGGGTAATCACACAGAGAGGGTGTGCCTAAATTAAAAAAAATAAAAAAAAACTCTTCTGCGAAATTATCATCACTCCTTTTTTCCCTCTTTCGCGTCCCTTATGGCGTGCCTCTCCGGCACGCCATAAGGGAGGTGAGTGCGAAGGTAGTGTGGGAAAGAGTGTGTTATCTCATCAGTGAGAGCGTGACAGCCGCGGGTGTGTCGTGAAGCTGGTCGTCCGGGTGCTTGCCCGACCCCCAACTAATAACATATCTGGCCTTGGATACCCTGACACAAACATTTAAAGATTTTGTGAAATGTCTGAATCTTTACATCTAAAAAATTCTCAATGGATCTCATCCTATGTTTAGTTAGTTTAATAGCCGCATTTCGCACCCCACACCCATCATGTTGACGTTAGTCGAAATATTAGAAACATGATGGGACGGTCCCAGTGATTTGAAAGCTAAACAAATTATAATAGTAATGAACTGTTTACAAGTTCATTATGTCGTTAGAATCGTAATGATTTGTTTATAATTATATGTAGAAGTGAGTTATTTATAATACCCAATGTTTTATCAAGGCATGGTTAAAATATAGCAAGATTAAATGACTATGGTTTTGTTCATAATTTAATATATGAGTAACTTAATTACGGAACATCTAACTTTATAAGAGACATTACACATCACGATGTGACGATCCCGGAGAATTTTAACAAAATTAATTAAATAGTAGGCATATAAAGCTAACGTTTAGGTAATCATATTCACACTTGTAAGACAATGATACTATGTAAACACACGAAATTACAAGCAAAGACGCAATTACAACCTAACCCAACTGACAAACATTAACAGGCACTAACAAGCACATGCACATCCGCATAGTTGAATAACATATGAAGGTACTTGGGTCTCAGAGCTTTACACGAGTCTTATATCATGCCTATCATGCCATTATTTATTTTCCTTGGATATTTTCCATTTATTATGTTTAACACATTTTTTATCTCCAGATGACAGGTTTATTTATAATGAATTATTACATTAAAGAAACAAAATGAGTGAATGGAGGCAAGAGACACAGTATTAACTGGAAAAGACGACGAGATCCTCAATATAAATAATGTAAACGATAAAAACAAGTACATTCGATTTTATTCTTCTTATTATTATTTATCATTTGAAGCCCTAAACTAATTTGGGTCAAGCAGTCCACCATCCACTGACAGCGAGACAGACAATACGTAATTCTGCTACTTAGTAACTAAGTAGCAGAATTACGTATTGTTCTGCTACTTAGTTACTAAGTAACTTAGTTACTAAGTAGCAGAATTACGTATTGTCTGTCTCGCTGTCAGTGGATGGTGGACTGGTTGACCCAAATTAGTTTAGGGCTTGAAATGATAAATAATAATAAGAAGAATAAAATCGAATGTACTTGTTTTTATCGACTTGGGTTTACATTATTTATATTGAGGATCTCGTCGTCTTTTCCAGTTAATACTGTGATGAACTAAGTCTTAGTTCATCACTTTCAAGTAGATAATAATTGTTATAATGTATGACACAAGGATTGTAAATAAAAAAAATGGATCAACAAGATTACAGAAATAAAGAAAATATGTTGTGCTAAGTGGAATATCAGAGACACTAAATAAAAAAAATACAAGGGACATAAAAAATGTAGTGAGAAGTACACAACATAAAAAAAATATATTTAACATTTAATAAAAATTGAAAAATTGTAACAAAGACTTATTTAACATCAGGTGTTTGATAACACAGGATGAGAAAGAATCTTGAAGCAAGTACTGGAAGCTCACTGACCCAAAAACTTAATTAACGTAGACTCAACCAAGTTAGCATGAAATTACTACCCAAAGCTTCAGATTCTTTGCAACTTGCTAGGGTCACATTTAATTATTTCAGTCTTCGCTCATGATTAAGTGCCTGAAGTGCACTCAAGACTACCATGAACTTGAATACCACGAGTAGGGTGAGTATGTTATCCTCGGCAGACTGCAGGAAAAAGTAGATATGATAACTACATATTAGTTTTTAAGAAGATGCGAAAGAATTGACATGGAAGATTTCGTAACCCTGTCAACAGGTGACACAAGACTTTATAAATATAAACTAAGAAGACGAACTGCCGATAATATGCTAAAGTTTTTTTCATGATGAGTGCACACACACACACAAGCACACGCACACGCACACACACACACACACACACACACACACACACACACACACACACGCACTCACACGTGTATGTTATGTTAGGCCCATACTGGAGTATGCAGCACCAGTCTGGAACCCACACCTGGTCAAGCACGTCAAGAAGTTAGAGAAAGTGCAAAGGTTTGAAACAAGGCTAGTCCCAGAGCTCAGGGGAATGTCGTACGAGGAAAGGTTGAGGGAAATCGGACTAACGACACTGGAGGACAGAAGGGTCAGGGGAGACATGATAACGACATACAAGATACTGCGGGGAATAGACAAGGTGGACAGAGATGGGATGTTCCAGAGAGGGGACACAGAAACAAGGGGTCACAACTGGAAGCTGAAGGCTCAGACGAGTCACAGGGACGTTAGGAAGTATTTCTTCAGTCATAGAGTCGTCAGGAAGTGGAATAGCCTAGCAAGTGAAGTAGTGGAGGCAGGAACCATACATAGTTTTAAGAAGAGGTATGACAAAGCTCAGGAAGCAGAGAGGGAGAGGACCTAGTAGCGATCAGTGAAGAGGCGGGGCCAGGAGCTGAGTCTCGACCCCTACAACCACAATTAGGTGAGTACAATTAGGTGAGTACACGCCTAGGACAAAATGGTAACTAACTAACACACACACACACACACACACACACACACACACACATACACACACACACACAGTCACACAACACCCAGCTATAGAATTCCACAGTATGCTACCAGGTCTCCCACCCTCACAGGTCCCCCAAACCACAGTGTTGGAAAGGAAACTGAAGGTATGGTACACAAACGCTGATGGAATAACAAATAAGTGGGAGGAGTGGCACAAAAGAGTCAAAGAGGCATCACCGGACATCATAGCTCTCACAGAAACCAAGCTAACAGGTATGATAACAGATGCCATATTTCCAACGGGATACCAGATCCTGAGGAAAGACAGAGGTAACAGGGGGGGGGAGTGGCACTGTTGATCAAAAACCAATGGAATTTTGATGAGCTGGACGAGACAGCAGAGAAGCAAGCGATTACATAGCGGGAACACTTCACTCTGGAGGTCCCAAGGTGGTAATTGCAGTGATGTATAACCCACCACAGAACAGCAGGAGGCCAAGGCAAGAGTATGAGGAGAGCAATAGAGCGATGGTTGACACACTGGCTGCAGTGGCTAGAAGAGCTCATGCATGCAGGGCAAAGCTCCTGATCATGGGCGACTTTAACAACAACGAGATCGATTGGGAGAACTTGAAGCCACATGGGGGCCAAGACACATGGAGGGCTAAGATGATGGAGGTGGTACTGGAAAACTTCATGCACCAACACGTAAGGGACACTACAAGAGAGAGAGGAGAGGATGAACCAGCAAGACTGGACCTAGTATTCACCTTGAGTAGTGCAGATATTGAGGACATCACATATGAAAGACCCCTTGGGGCCAGCGATCATGTGGTTTTAAGCTTCGAATACACAGTAGAGCTACAAGTGGAGGGGGAAGCAGGAAGGCCAGGACGAATGAAGCCAAACTACAAGAAAGGGGACTACACGGGAATGAGGAACTTCCTGAACGGGATTCAGTGGGACATAGAATTGGCAGGGAAGTCAGTTAATGAGATGATGGAATATGTAGCAACAATGTGCAAGGAGACTGAGGAGAGATTTATACCCAAGTGTAGCAGGACTAATGAAAAAGCCAGGATGAGCCCATGGTTCACCCAAAGGTGCAGGGAGGCAAAAACCAAGTGTGCTAGGGAATGGAAGAAATATAGAAGGCAAAGGACCCAGGAGAATAAGGAGAGCAGTCGTAGAACCAGAAATGAATATGCACAGATAAGAAGGGAGGCCCAACGACAATATGAAAACGACATAGCTGCGAAAGCCAAATCTGACCCAAAACTGTTATACAGCCACATCACGAAGAAAACAACAGTCAAGGACCAGGTAATCAGGCTAAGGAAGGAAGGAGGAGAGGCAACAAGAAATGACCAAGAAGTAAGTGAGGAACTCAAGAGATTTATAGAAGTGTTCACAGAGGAGACAGAAGGGGCTCCAGAAAGACAGAGAGGTGGGGCACACCACCAAGTGCTGGACACAGTACACACAACCAAGGAAGAAGTGAAGAGGCTTCTGAGTGAGATAGATACCTCAAAGGCAATGGGGCCGGATAACATCTCTCCATGGGTCCTGAGAGAGGGAGCAGAGGAGCTATGTGTACCCCTAACAACAATATTCAATACATCTATCGAAACAGGGAGATTGCCTGAGGCATGGAAGACAGCAAATGTAGTCCCAATCTTTAAAAAAGGAGACAGACATGAAGCACTAAACTACAGACCAGTGTCACTGACATGTATAGTATGTAAAGTCATGGAGAAGATTATCAGGAGAAGAGTAGTGGAACACCTAGAAAGGAATGATCTCATCAACAGCAGCCAACATGGTTTCAGGGACGGGAAATCTTGTGTCACAAACCTACTGGAGTTCTATGACATGGTGACAGCAGTAAGACAAGAGAGAGAGGGGTGGGTGGATTGCATTTTCTTGGACTGCAAGAAGGCGTTTGACACAGTTCCACACAAGAGATTAGTGCAAAAACTGGAGGACCAAGCAGGGATAACAGGGAAGGCACTACAATGGATCAGAGAATACTTGTCAGGAAGACAGCAGCGAGTCATGGTACGTGGAGAGGTGTCAGAGTGGGAACCTGTGACCAGCGGAGTCCCACAGGGGTCAGTCCTAGGACCAGTGCTGTTTCTGGTATTTGTGAACGACATGACGGAAGGAATAGAATCTGAAGTGTCCCTGTTTGCAGATGACGTGAAGTTGATGAGAGGAATTCATTCGATCGAAGACCAGGCAGAACTACAAAGGGATCTGGACAGGCTGCAGACCTGGTCCAGTAATTGGCTACTGGAGTTCAATCCCACCAAGTGCAAAGTCATGAGGATTGGGGAAGGGCAAAGAAGACCGCAGACGGAGTACAGTCTAGGGGGCCAGAGACTACAAACCTCACTCAAGGAAAAAGATCTTGGGGTGAGTATAACACCAGGCACATCTCCTGAAGCGCACATCAACCGAATAACTGCTGCAGCATATGGGCGCCTAGCAAACCTCAGAACAGCATTCCGACATCTTAATAAGGAATCGTTCAGGACCCTGTACACCGTGTACGTTAGGCCAATATTGGAGTATGCGGCACCAGTTTGGAATCCACACCTAGCCAAGCACGTAAAGAAACTAGAGAAAGTGCAAAGGTTTGCAACAAGACTAGTCCCAGAGCTAAGAGGTATGTCCTACGAGGAGAGGTTAAGGGGAATCAATCTGACTACACTGGAGGACAGGAGAGATAGGGGGGACATGATAACGACGTACAAAATACTGAGAGGAATTGACAAGGTGGACAAAGACAGGATGTTCCAGAGATTGGACACAGTAACAAGGGGACACAGTTGGAAGTTGAAGACACATGAATCACAGGGATCTTAGGAAGTATTTCTTCAGCCACAGAGTAGTCAGTAAGTGGAATAGTTTGGGAAGCAATGTAGTGGAGGCAGGATCCATACATAGCTTTAAGCAGAGGTATGATAAAGCTCACGGTTCAGGGAGAGTGACCTAGTAGCGATCAGTGAAGAGGCGGGGCCAGGAGCTCGGACTCGACCCCTGCAACCTCAACTAGGTGAGTACAACTAGGTGAGTACACACACACACACACACACACACACACACATAAACACACACGCACACACACACACACACACACACACACACACACACATAAACACATGCACGCACACACACACACACACACAATACAATAGATAGTGAAACTGAAGGAAGGAAAGCTGCAATGGAGGAAATTAAATCGAATCAGTGGATACATAAGGATACGCAGTGGGAGAATGAAAGGGAGAGGTCAGTCTTTGTGTATGGGCTCCAGGAAGTTGAAGGGGAAACTTATGAAGCAAGAAAACAAGGGAAAAAATGAAATCGAAAGCATCATAAAAGCAACAGAAGATGACATGACCCAGCTGGAAAATTTTCGGAGAATAGGGGGGTTTGCAAGAAGAAGAACCCAGCCAGTGAAAGTGACTTTCAAGGCAGAATCGACTCGGAACAGGATCCTGCAGGAAAAACAAGACTAAGGGACATGCCGGCATACCGGAAGGTGTATCTCAACCGCGACAGAACACAAGAAGAAAGGCGAAACTGAGAGAGATGGTACAAAGGTGAAAGGAGGAAAGAGAGAAGATGGAGATGGAGATGGACAGGAGAACCCAGACTCAGGAGGAAGATGAAATACAGCCTCCCTTACAACTGCCTACAGCAGCCCCCAACCAGGACAACCCCAGTGCAACCAAACATTCTAACCCAAAACACCCATGCCATATCTAATTCCCCCACCCACCTCATTACAAACTCCACCCCCACAGCAACCAACCATAGTTCCTTATCAGGTCTCCCACTTCCCCAACACCAATGTACCCCCAGACCACAGTCTTAGAAAACAAGTTGAAGGTGTGGTATACAAATGCAGATGGAATAACAAATAAGTATGAGGAGTGGCATGAAAGAATCAAGGAGGCATCCCCAGACATAATAGCACTCACAGAAACAAAACTCACCAGGATGATAACAGATGCAAATCCTCAGGAAAGACAGGGAGGAGAGGGGGAGGAGGAGTTGCACTGCTCATTAAAAACCAGTGGGGTTTTGAGAAAATAGAAGGAATGGATGGCATGGGCGAAAGGGACTACTTAGTAGGAACAATCCAGTCTGAGGGCCATAACGTGATAATTGCAGTAATGTACAAACCTCCACACAACTGCAGGAGGCCAAGAGAAGAATTCGACGAGGTATGGAAGATGGCAAATGTAGTCCCAATTTTTAAAAAAACGGAGACAGACATGAGGCATTGAACTACAGACCTGTGTCACTAACGTGTATAGTATGCAAAGTCATGAAGAAGATCATCAGGAGGAGAGTGGTGGAGCACATGGAAAGAAACAAGTGTATATTCTACAACCAGCACGGTTTCAGGGAAGGAAAATCCTGTATCACAAACCTACTGGAGTTTTATGACAAGGTGACAGAAGTAAGACAAGAGAGAGAGGGGGGTGGATAGACTGCATTTTCTTGGACTGCAAGAAGGCCTTCGACACAGTTCCTCACAAGAGGTTACTGCAAAAGCTAGAGGATCAGGCACACATAACAGGAAAGGCAGTGCAGTGGATCAGAGAATACCTGACAGGGAGGCAACAACGAGTCATGGTAAGTGACGAAGTGTCATAGTGAGCGCCTGTGACAAGTGGGGTTCCACAGGGGTCAGTCCTAGGACGTGTGCTGTTTTTGGTATATGTGAATGACATAATGGAAGGGATAGACTCAGAAATGTCCTTGTTTGCAGATGATGTGAAGTTAATGAGGAGAATCAAATTGGTCGAGGATCATGCAGGACTACAAAGAGACCTGGACAGGCTACAAGCCTGGTCCAGCAACTGGCTCCTTGAATTTAACCCTGCCAAATGCAAAGTCATGAAGATTGGGGAAGGGCAAAGAAGACTGCAGACACAGTATAGTCTAGGTGGCCAAAGACTGCAAACCTGACTCAAGGAAAAAGATCTGGAGGTTAGTATAACACTGAACACATCTCCTGAGGCGCACATCAATCAGATAACTACTGCAGCGCACAGGCGTCTGGCAAACCTAAGGATAGCATTCCGATACCTCAGAAAGGAATCGTTCAAGATTCTGTACACCATTTACGTCAGGCCCATACTGGAGTATGCAGCACCAGTTTGGAATACACACCTGGTCAAGCACGTCAAGAAATTAGAGAAAGTGCAAAGGTTTGCAACAAGACTAGTCCCAAAGCTTAGGGGATTGTCCTACGAAGAAACGTGAAGGGAAATCGGCCTGACGACACTGGAGGACAGGAGGGTCAGGGAAGACATGATAACGACATATAAAATACTGTGCAGAATAGACAAGGTGGACAAAGACGGGATGTTCCAGAGAAGGGACACAGAAACAAGAGGTCACAATTGGAAGTTGAAGACACAGATGAATCAAAGGGATGTTAGGAAGTATTTCTTCAGTCATAGAGTTGTCAGGCAGTGGAATAGCCTATAAAGTGACGTAGTGGAGGCGGGAACCATACATAGTTTTAAGACGAGGTTTGATAAAGCTCGTGGAGCAGGGAGTGAGGACCTAGTAGCAATCAGTGAAGAGGCGGGGCCAGGAGCTATGAATCGACCCCTGCAACCACAAATAGGTGAGTACACACACACACACACACACACACACGCAAACACATATACAGGAGAATACAAACGGACGAGGATTAGGTAAACCCACTATGTGATCTGGACAGGCTGCAAGCCTGGTGTGACAAATGGCTCCTGAAGTTTAACCCCACCAAGTGCAAGGTTATGAAGCTTGGAGTAGGACAAAGAAGACCGCAGACGGAGTACAGCCTAAGATGTCAAAGGCTGTAAAACTCACTTAAGGAATGGATATTGGGGCGAGCATCATACCAAGCACATCTCCTAACGTGCACGTCAAACAAATAACTACTGCAGCATACGGGCGTTGGTAAACCTAAGAATAGCGTTTCGATATCTAAGTAAAGAGTCATTCACGACACTGTACATCTTGTACGTTAGGCCTTTACTAGAGTATGAAGAACCAGCATGGAAGCCATACCTGGTCAAATACGTCAAGAAATTAAAGAAAGTGCAAAGGCTTGCAACAAGACTAGTTCCGGAGCTGAGGGGTATGTCCTACGACTAGAGGTTAAGGGAAATTTACCTGACGACACTGGAGGACAAGAGGGATAGGGAGGATATGATAACGGCATATAAAATACTAAGAGGAATTGACAAGGTGAATTGGGACAGAATGTTTCAGAGATGGGACACAACAAGAAGTTACAACTGGAAGCTGAAAACTCAGATGAGTCACATAGACGTTAGGAAGTACTTCCTCAGTCATAGAGTTGTTAGGACGTGGAACAATCTGGAGAGTGATGCAGTGGATGGAGGATCCATACATAGTTTTAAGAAGAGGTACGATAAAGCTCATGGAGCCTGGACAGAGTGGACCTAGTAGCGACCAGCTAAAAGGCGGGGCCAGGAGCTATGACTCGACCCTTGCAACCGCAAATAGGTGAGTATAAATAGGTAAGTATATACACACACACATATTTATATATATATATATATATATAAACATATATATATATATATATACATATATATATATATATATAGTATAAATATATATATATATATATATATATATATATATATATATATATATATATATATATATATATATATATATATATATATATATATATATATATATATATATATATATATATATATATATATATATATATATATATATATATATATATATATATATATATATATATATATATATATATATATATATATATATATATATATATATATATATATATATATATATATATAAATGGTACGGTGTCCTGGTGGCTAAAGTTCTCGTTTCACACAGCGAGGGCCTGGGTTCGATTCCCAGCCAGAGAAGAAACATTGGGCGTGTTTCTTTACACCTGTTGATTGTTCCCCATCAGTGAAATGGGTACCTGGGTGTTAGTCGACTGGTGTGGGTCGCATCCTGGGACACTGACCTAGTTTGTCCGAAATGCTCAGAATAACAAGGGGCTTTCTATATAGTAGTATGTCACTGATGTCAGCTACGACTGTATACCATGTACATGTACTTGTAGTAAATAAAGATACTATTTATTATATATATATATATATATATATATATATATATATATATATATATATATATATATATATATATATATATATATATGTATATATATATATGTGTGTGTGTGTGTGCGTATTCTTGCCTATTTATACTCACTTATTTGCGGTTGCAAGGGTAGATTCATAGCTCCTGGCCCCGCCTTTTAGCTGGTCGCTACTAGGTCCACTCTCCCGGCTCCATGAGCTTTATCGTTCCTCTTCTTAAAACTAAGTATGGATCCTCCATCCACTACATATATATATATACATATATATATGTATATATATATATATATATATATATATATATAAATATATATATATATATATATATATATATATATATATATATATATATATATATATATATATATATATATATATATATACATATATATATGTGTATATATATATATATATATATATATATATATATATATATATATATATATATATATATATATATATATATATATATATATACATATATATACATATATATATATATATATATATATATATATATATATATATATATATATATATATATATATATATATATATATATATATATATAGATGTATATAGATATATATATAATGGGGTCCACCTCTGGTGTAAACTGTGGGACTCATAGCCTCTGAAAAGTGGATAAAAAGGCTTCAATGAAGAATATTTGGATTTCTTCCTGAAGCCGTCTGAATATTCCACTTCCCCTGCCACCCCTTCTTTTCATTCTTTTTTACCAATAGGTATATTTTATTACATAATATGGTACAAAAGGTTTAAGAGATACATTGTTGATATAAAGATGGCATATACAGTACATGAGATGTGAGAGATACATGTCTAGTACATGTTGTTACGTGTTTGTCACTGATTCTAATGCGAAAATCTCATCCAGCTCCTCAGAGCTGGGGCACATGCCCAAAATACAGCAGGCATTACCCCTCTGAATAGCAGCGCTGAGTCGCTGGAACTAAAAACTAGCTGCCCTGGGATTCCTAGTTACCCTGATGAGTCTTTTGCCTACCTCCTTAAGGAACTTAGATGCACTTTTTCCCCATGAGCCAAGGGTCTCTGAGTCTATGGGAACAAACATATAATGATGGGCAAGTTCTCCATATTTTCTAGGCTGTTGGGACTCCCTGAAGCTGGCGGCTGCCCCTCCTTCCTCTCTTGTGTATTGGAGATAGGTATCAGCCAAGGTAGATGCGCATGTGTAGTCCCACACCACCTGCTTACCGTCTGTCCAGGCTTGAAGTGTGATACCATCTGGACACTTCTGGCTGCCATCAGATCTGCATAGTAGGGGCGGCTCCCTTACTGATGGGTATCCGGCTGGTGCGAGGCTCCTCTTTATAATGTTATTAACCTCCTCATGTCTTGCAATCTGTCCCTCGGATTTACGGCACACAAGACCATGGTACCCGAATCGGTCAGCTGCTTCACTACCACAAATACACCTGTGTTCGGCGAGAATAGGGGCGATAAGTCGAAGGGCAACACCAATGCGGATGGTCTGTGGGTCGAGCCGTGTGCCAAGGCTGGTGTTGGGAACAGCCAACAGAAAGATATATATATATATATATATATATATATATATATATATATATATATATATATATATATATATATATATATATATATGTATATATATATATATATATATATATATATATATATATATATATATATATATATATATATATATATATATATATATATATATATATATATATATATATATATATAATGTGCTTAAACACACACGAACACATATACACACAAACCTAGACAAGGAAGCCAAGGTTATATAAGCAAAGGAGGAGACAATGCAGGCAGATAGGCATTGTGTATCCTTGTGTGCACACGGGTGGGTGAGTATAGGAGCGGTGAGACCACACTTGCCAGTGTCTAAGGAGGCAGCCGGAGCCGGCCAGTCATGAGGATGGCAGCGGCGGCAGCGGTGGTGCTGGTGTTGCTGCTGAACACAGTCTCAGCTCAAAGCTTTGCAGGTAAGACTGAACGGAACACACGTGAACCACATTTCATACTTTTTTTTATATTTAATTGATGTTCAATGCTGATCTGCCACACATTATTTTATATGTTAGCTTTGTTATGTATAATATAACCATACTTGTTATATACTGGATCCAGGGACTGAGTCCCAACATTCTCTGGGTTAAGCACGTCATTGTGCTAATGAGTTATTAACAGTGAACAGAGTTAAAGCCTCAAGTTATAATCGACATCTTCCTTGAGGGAATACCTCCTCAGTTCTATCATAAATTAAAAGATAAGCAGGAAGCCACAGACAATAATCCCCGACCGTTATTTACAATTTTGTTATTCCTATGACTTACTTCAGAGACAAGCATTCTGCAGTCGAGATTCAAGGTTAATGTGTTTAGGGATGATCCAAGATCACAATGCATGTACACATTGTGATCACAATGTACGTACATATTGTGATCACAATGCATGTACACACTGTGATCACAATGTACGTACATATTGTGATCACAATGCATGTACACACTGTGATCACAATGTACGTACATATTGTGATCATAATGTACGTGTACGTACACATTGTGATCACAATGCATGTACACATTTGATTGCTAGAAGTACAGAAAACAATTTAAGTTGGAAGGCGGAAGACCATTTGTATAAGCACCGCTCTGAGTGTGGAAGTTCTTATATATCTTGGTACTGTATCATATAAATGGTCTTTGGTGCAGGTTGTGTAGATGAGTCATTTTAAATATTGCTACAGCTATTTGATTAATTTGCATCATGAAAAAAAAAAAAAGTTTGGAGCGCGTCTTTGAGTATCGTGTAGCTACTGCAACACAGCTAAGCTTGAGGAGTCCCTCCTTCAGTGTTCAATACGTTATTTTTTTTACATCTTCATTGGAGTAGCATTTGCTAATTCCAGTTGCATCCCATTCTATTATTATAAAACTGCAGAAAAAAGTATTATGGCACTTTTTAGAAAAAACTCTCTAATAGTCTTCGGGCACTGTTTTCGTCTTTGTTTACATCTGGTGCCATTTGTTCTACCTGTTGATTGTATTAAAAAAGTCTTTCTAGTAATCCATTATCTGGTATCAAGTACAGCCTTATAAATTTTTATCCTGTCGTCTCTTCCCTGTGCAGGGGATTAAGAACGTGTTATCTATAGATCTGAAGGCAAGCAAGGACACATTCGGGGTGCTTGCATGCCTTCATCATTTTGATTGGTTCATTTTAATTCCTTGGTCAAGTCCTCTAAGTATTGTGTGGGACACTAGAGCGAGCAAGGGTGCGGAATAATCAATCATGCAGGGATTTAATGTATGAAAAATTTATCTTTGCACTTTGAACGTTCTCGTCTTTGAGATGATATGTTTCATATATCTGAGATCATTCACTTACTTTGTCCCCTCATTTATTCTCAGACCTCTCACTTTTTCAGACCTTTTATATATTCAGTCCCTTAACTTTAGTTCCTCCTCTTATTCTGCCCCTTCCCAGTGTATCGTCGTTTGTTAATGATTCTTATCATTTGTACTCATATTAATATTAAAGTTGTGACTGCTTCTTCGGGTTTAACGCTTGTTAAGTATTGTTAGGTACTGTGCTTGTCTTGGTATTATCAATAAGAAGATCGAACCCTCACCATTCATTGCCTAAACAGTCCAACACAAGTTTAGCGCTTCGCTTCAGTAAATATTGTTATATTTGAATATACTAATTGTCTAGGTTTCTAATTTCGTGACTTCGTAGGTCACTTAGATCAGTATTTCCTTGGGATCTACCGGACCGAGTAAGTCCTGTAGATGAGCAATAAGTTTTGCGCTTGGTAAGTAGGAGGATTAATTCAAGTTCACTTTGCGATGACATTGTAGACTGAGGCCACACAATCCTCACTCTTAGCCACATGTTTTCACGTTTTCCTGCTTCTGTCTGTTATTATTATTATAATCAAAAAGAAGCGCTAAACCACAAGGGCTATACAGCGCTGCATGCTTCTGTCTGTGACTTACGTTATGCTGCTGACCATAGAGCTCAGTTTTCCATGGTGTGCACCGCTTCGACATTTTTTTCTTAATTTTTTATGGTTACCTGTGTATTTGATAAGCGGAGTATGATAAACACTTATCCAATGAAATTCAACCCTACATGACGACACAAGTGTTACAACGTAACAGGAGTCACCAAAAAAATGCACTGTGAGAGGAACCTTATGACGACTTTTCGGTTGTGACGACAATGGTCCTGGAAGGACCGAAACGTTGACTTAAGGTTCCTCTCCAAAGTTCGTTTTTTAGTGAAATGTTGCAGCCACGGTATCGTGATTTCTTTATTTTGAAAATAAGAATGTTATGAATATAGGGACCTCGGAAAATGTTGTTAATTTTTATATAGTAACGAATTATTTAATTGATGCTGTTTATTTAATCTTCGTGTGCTAATATTTATTGTCCTTCACTCGTTATATTTTAATTTTTGGTTTGTTTTATCTGACGAGTGCGCGCGCGTGTGTGTGTGTTTTTGTGTGTGTATAAAGCTTTTTATTGACATGAGTGCTGGATGACCTCTTGGGCTCAAGTACTCTGTAACTTGTAACTTCTCTGTTTATCGGTTTACGAGTTCTTCTAAATGTTGAATTTGGCTTTCAAGGATCTCAAATTTTGTTATTCAAAGATGTATATGTTACTGACTATCACAGCTGCAGGATGACAATCTTACTAACTTTTAATATTGCAGGATGTCGGGTGTGCCAGGACAAGTGCGTGTCGGTATCACGCGCAGACGGATCATGCCCAGTGTGTGTGTGTGGCAGGGTGGCACTGCCTGACTGTGCCGCCAACGCCACAATGGAATGCGCACCAGGCTGCACTGTGAGTCCAGGACCTGATGGCTGTGGTGGCTGTGATTGTCCTCCTCCTGAACCCGCGGTGTGCCCCGCCCTCGCTCCCTGCCCCTCAGACTGTCAGACAATCTTGGATGATAATGGATGCCCCGGGTGTGTATGCACCTCCGCGCGAGTCTCTTGTCCCACCCCCACCTGTCACGATGGATGCACCGAGGAAGTTGGGGACGACGGGTGCCGCCGGTGCCGCTGTGACGGCCCTGGGACCTGTCCTGCCATGCCCGAGTGTCTTCGAGGATGTATTGACAGAGACGATAACAGCGGCTGCTTTTTTTGCAATTGTACTCTCCCTCCATCAAATTCAGCTGATCCTTCAGTACGTGCACCAACGTCCTTGGGAGCTCATACAACACCATTTGGATTTGGACCCTTTGTAAAGTCTCCTGCTGTAGGATTTCCATCACCTGAGCGGCCTTCGAGGGTTTCTGGAACTCAAGTCAGCCGCAAGCCCAGGTGTCGCAGCGGGTCACGTTTGCGGTGTCCTCTAGGCTGCAAAATAGCTATTGGTCCCGAGGGCTGCCGCGAGTGTTACTGTGGGGATGATGCTTACCTATGCCCTGGTGTGCCCAGATGTGTCAACCGCTGTCTATTCCTCAGCCCAGAAGACAGATGCTGCCGATGTCAATGTTCCCAACAATCTGGAGGTTCCATCTTCGGGGTTAACATTGAGGGTAATCCCTCCTTTCCTTCATTCACGCATTTCGGATCGTTTGGACACAGTAGACGGAACCATCCTACCACTGTACACACTGGATTTCCGGGACTTCCATTTTTTCCATACCTAAATTCCAAAAGCGATATAATCATTGAAATTGACCCATCTACTTCCACCAGGATGGCTTCGCCAAATCAACATTACCCTGCATCAACACGCTCTAATGCAAGGCCTAATAACGCTCTCGCTGCACCAACAAATCGTAGAGCAGGATCAAATGATCCTCTTGCTTTGGCAGCAAATCCTGTTTCAAAGGACACCGAAGCTACATTAAAAGATCCTGCTGTATCACGAGCAGATCCCCCAAATCAGCCAACAAGTCCTGTCAAATCTCCAACAGACTCTTCTGTTGCCCCAGCAGATCCTTCTAATCCACCAACAGATCGTACTAATCCAAAAACAGATCCTGCTAATTCACCACTAGATCCTGCTAACCCACAAACAGATCCTGCTAATCCACCAACAGATCCTGAAAATCCACCTACGGATCCTACTAATCCACCAACAGATCCTACTGATCCATCAACAGATCCTGCTAATTCACCACTAGATCCTGCTAATCCGCCAACAGATCCTGCTAATCCACCAACAGATCCTGAAAATCCGCCAACAGATCCTGCTAATCCACCAACAGATCCTGTTAATCTGCCAACAGATCCTGCTACTCCGCCAACAGAGCCTGCCAATCCACAAACAGATCCTGCTAATCCACCAACAGATCCTGAAAATCCACCAACAGATCCTGCTAATCCACCAACAGATCCTGCTAATCCTCCAACGGATCCTGCTACTCCACGAACAGATCCTGAAAATCCACCAACAGATCCTGCTAATCCACCAACAGATCCTGCTATTCCGCCAACAGATCCTACTAATCCACCAACAGATCCTGAAAATCCACCAACAGATCCTCCTAATCCACCAACAGATCCTGCTAATCCGCCAACAGATCCTGCTAATCCGCCAACAGATCCTACTAATCCACAAACAGATCCTGCTAATCCACCAACAGATCTTGCTAATCCGCCAACAGATCCTGCTAATCCACCAACAGATCTTGCTAATCCGCCAACAGATCCTAATAATCCACCAACAGATCCTGCTAATCCACCAACAAATCCTGAAAATCCACCAACAGATCCTGATAATCCACCAACAGATCCTGAAAATCCACCAACAGATCCTGCTAATCCACCAACAGATCCTGAAAATCCACCAACAGATCCTGCTAATTCGCCAACAGATCCTGAAAATCCACCAACAGATCCTGAAAATCCACCAACAGATCCTGAAAATCCACCAACAGATCCTGTTAATCCACCAACAGATCCTGTTAATCCACCAACAGATCCTGCTGATTCACCAACAGATCTTGCTAATCCACCCGTAGATCCTGAAAATCCACCAATAGATCCTGCCGGTGCAGTAAGAGATGTCACTGACTCACCATCAACAGAAACAGAAGTACCTCTACCAACACTTACGCAACAACAGCTAAGACAGATCCTGCCGTTGCTACAAAAGTTACAGCAGGTCCTGCCTCTGGACTAATATATCCTGCCGCTGGACTTACAGATCCTGCCTCTTGATTAACAGATTCTCCTGCTAGCATAACAGATCCTGCCACTGGGCTAACAGATTCTGAATTTGGGCTAAGAGAGCCTACGTCTGGACTAACGGATCCTTCTGCTGGACAAGAAAGATCCTTCCGCTGGACCGAAAACATCCTGCTGCTGGATTCCGCGTCTGCACTAACGGATTCCGCCCTAACTCTGACAGTTCCAGCAGATTTTGATACTGTTCTTAGACGTCTCGTCGAAGAGCTGGACGTTCAGGGCACCTTCCAGACGGCGACTCTCCGGTCGAGGCGTTATGGCTTTTCCCAAACATCCAGAGGCATCACATCACTGCTGCGCCCCACCGTCCAGAGGCACCGTTGCTGCTCCCCACCGTCCAGAGGCATCGTTGCTGCTCCCCACCGTCCAGAGGCACCGTTGCTGCTTCCCACCGTCTATTGACTTTACAAATGTTTACAAAGAAGAAGAGCATAGTCTGTCTTTAATGTGTTGCTAGTAATAATTTTTCATGTGTGGTGTCACCTACAAGGTAGCGTTGACTTTTGTTGTATTGTTAATATTGTCAAATATATTGAAAGGTGCAATATTAATATGAAATATTAATAGTTATATTCTTACATTTACGGAAATATGAAGCTTCAGTTAATGTGTGTTGTAGGATTGTGACTTGTTCCTTTTAAAAAATATTTTCGAGTTCCTCTATCATTACGATATTGATAATAAATTTTATATAAAATTCTATAGCTGGTATTAATCACTTGATGGTTTTTATTCTAAATACTAACAAATCTTGTCACGTTGCTGTGGCCTTCGTGGTTTTGACATTGTTTCAGCTTTAGACATTGGTCATGACATACAGTAGTATTCGTCAATAATATGAAGTGAAAACTAACCCACAGAAAATTGTGGGTTAATAATGTTGACTTACTCGTCGAGGAAGCTAACTGACACCGTGTCAGTGACACGGTGTATTATTGTCTTAAGATGACCTGTTCAGTGCTGAGACCTGAGGCGGGGGCACTGTAAAATGGCGTCTGACACATGTGAAGATATTGCAGCCGTTTTCTTTTCGGCGAAGCACTGCAGCATGATCACTGGCTTACCAATGCTGAACTCGGTAGTGTGTACTCACCTATTTGTCCTCACCTATTTGTGGTTGCAGGGGTCGATTCATAGCTCTTGGCCCCGCCTCTTCACTGATTGCTACTAGGTCCTCTCTCTCCCTGCTCCATGAGCTTTATCATACCTCGCCTTAAAACTATGTATGGTTCCCGCCTCCACTACTTCACTTTCTAGGCTATTCCACGGCTTGACTACTCTATGACTGAAGAAATACTTCCTAACATCCCTTTGATTAATCTGAGTCTTCAACTTCCAATTGTGACTTCTTGTGTCTGTGTCCCATCTCTGGAACATCCCGTCTTTGTCCACCTCGTCTATTCCGAGCAGTATTTTATATGTCGTTATCATGTCTCCCCTGACCCTCCTGGCCTCCAGTGTCGTCAGGCCGATTTCCCTCAACCTTTCTTCGTAGGACAATCCCCGTAGCTCTGGGACTAGTCTTGTTGCAAACCTTTGCACTTTCTCAAATTTCTTGACGTGCTTGACTAGGTGTGGATTCCAAACTGGTGTGTGTGTGTGTGTGTGTGTGTGTGTGTGTGTGTGTGTGTGTGTGTGTGTGTGTGTGTGTGTGTGTGTGTGTGTGTGTGTGTGTGTGTGTGTGTGTGTGTGTGTGTGTGTGTATGTGTGTGTGTGTGTGTGTGTGTGTGTGTGTGTGTGTGTGTGTGTGTGTGTGTGTGTGTGTGTGTGTGTGTGTGTGTGTGTGCTCTTTACCTGACTTAACCATTGCAGGTCTGTGCGTGAGTTGCCTCAGTCATGTATATAGACCAAGTCGGTATATAATCATGTATATAATCCCAGTCGGTAAGTTTGAGCTAAGAACCTAATACATGTATATTAAAAATATGGTACTAGAAGAAAAAACATTATAGTGTATAAGTTTTAACTCCAGCCACAAGGGGGTTCAGTGTTTGTAACTTGAACTCGTTGTTAATCGATAGAATCAACAGATAGATATTGATAAAGAAATTAATTAAATATATATATATATATATATATATATATATATATATATATATATATATATATATATATATATATATATATATATATATATATATATATATATATATATACATATATATATATATATATATATATATATATATATATATATATATATATATATATATATATATATATATATATATATATATATATATATATATATATATACAGTGGACCCTCGACCAGCGATGGCATCGATTAACGATAAATCTGACTAGCGATTCATTTTATCGCAAAAATTTTGCCTCGATTAGCGCTAAAAAACTCGACCAACACTATTCCTTCCGTCTGAGACGCGTCCACTTCTGGCCAGTGTTTACAAGCCAGCCAGCCACCGCGGCGCTTCCAAGCATACAATCGGAACATTTCATATTATCACAGCCTTTTTAGTGATTGCACCTGCAAAATAAGTCACCATGGGCCCCAAGACAGCTTCAAGTGCCAACCCTACAGCAAAAAGGGTGAGAATTACTATGGATATGAAGAAAGAGATCATTGCTAAGTATGAAAGTGGAGTGCATGTCTCCGAGCTGGCCAGGCTGTACACAAAACCCCAATCAACCATCGCTACTATTGTGGCCAAGAAAACGGCAATCAAGGAAGCTGTTCTTGCCAAAGGTGCAACTATGTTTTCGAAACTGAGATCGCAAGTGATAGAAGATGTTGAGAGACTGTTATTGGTATGGATAAACGAAAAACAGATAGCAGGAGATAGCATCTCTCAAGCGATCATATGTGAAAAGGCTAGGAAGTTGCATGACGATTTAATTAGAAAAATGCCAGCAACTAGTGGTGATGTGAGTGAATTTAAGGCCAGCAAAGGTTGGTTTGAGAGATTTAAGAATCGTAGTGGCATACATAGTGTGATAAGGCATGGTGAGGCTGCCAATTTGGACCAAAAAGCAGCTGAAAAATATGTGCAGGAATTCAAGGAGTACATAGACAGTGAAGGACTGAAACCTGAACAAGTGTTTAATGGTGACACTGACAATGTTGTGAAACACGTTAGGAATGTCATAAAGGAATGGGAGGTACAGGCCTCTACGGGCAGTATGTTGTGCGACAGAGGTCCAGTGACTCTCAAGCTGGTCCTAGTGGCATTAAAAGAAGGGAAGTAACCCCGAAAAAGGACTTGCCACCTCAAGTCCTAATGGAAGGGGATTCCCCTTCTAAACACTAAGACCATCAACACACTCCCCTCTTCCCATCCCATTAATCATCACCAGATCTTCAATAAAGTTAAGTGTCATGTAACGTAACTATGCATGTCTTCTTCAGTTTGTGTGTATTAAAATTATTATTTCATGTGTTAAAATTTTTTTTCAATACTTTTGGGTGTCTTGCACGGATAAATTTGATTTCCATTATTTCTTATGGGGAAAATTAACTTGACTAACGATTATTTTGACTAACGATGAGCTCTCAGGAACGGATTAATAGCGTTAGTCGAGGGTCCACTGCATATATATATATATATATATACATATATATATATATATATATATATATATATATATATATATATATATATATATATATATATATATATATATACATATATATATATATATATATATATATATATATATATATATATATATATATATATATATATATATATATATATATGTGTATATATATATATATATATATATACATATATATACAGACATGATCCATTTTTAAGCGCAGAGTTGTTGGGGTCAACGTCAGGGTTAGCTCAACCACCAGCACCACACCTCCACCACCACCACCACCAGCAACCACCACCGCCACCATCACCAGCACCAGCACCACCAGCACCACCAACAACCACCACCGTCACCAGCACCACCAGTACCAACAGCACCAGCACCATCACCATCACCACACCACCACCATCACCACCACCACCAGCACCACCACTGTCACCCCGTTCACCATCACCACCACCACCACCACCGTTACCACCACCACCATCACCACCACCATCACCACCACCATCACCACCACCACCACCACCACCACCACCACCACCACCACCACCACCACCACCACCACCACCACCGAGGCGTCGTTATAAACTGGTTGTGTTACGGTGCAGGTCAGGCATCCTAACGGAGCTTAGAAGCCCCACACGTTGGTTTGAACTCATGCGATACAGGTGAAAATATCTGTATTTGCTTTTTGGGGCTCATTCAAGCTTAGAGCATTTTTTTAAATACATGCAAAGGCATATATATCATATCTCTCTCTCTCTCTCTCTCTCTCTCTCTCTCTCTCTCTCTCTCTATATATATATATATATATATATATATATATATATATATATATATATATATATATATATATATATATATTTATATATATATATTATTGTGACCACGAACGAGTGGTATTGATCAGTAACAGCACTGCACTAGCCAAGGACTCGAGCCCATGCTGCTTTGGCCTGCCTCATTGAACTAGTACACCAAACAAGGACTAGAATGAAATTAGCCTAGAGTCATCCACACCATCGTGTGTCCTTGGGTAGCGAGTACAACATTCAGTGCCGCTTGATGCGCTACTCTTAAGGATCGTATGGTCCATTGGATAAGGGCGTCATGTGTTTTCGCCCACCATGAGGCAGGCAGGCCAAAGCAGCATGGGTTCGAGTCCTTGGCTAGAGCAGTGTTGATATATATATATATATATATATATATATATATATATATATATATATATATATATATATATATATATATATATATATATATAGGGAGGTACCACCTCTAGAACTGTCCTAGGGACCCTCATCCTCAGAGAAAAGAATAAACTTGCTTTGCTTCAGGGAGAACTCAAGGTTCTCCCTGAAGCTGTTTGAGAATTTTCTCCTACCACCCCGTATATTTCAAGTATGTTTTATTTAAAGACAAAATACATTGGCCAAACATTCACAAAAATGCAACAGAAAGTAAAACTACATAGGTAACTCATAGCTACATCTCGAATACTTCGTCCAGCTCCCCTGCGGTGGGCCGCGTGCCCAGAATGCTGCAGGCATTTCCTCTCTAAACAACCATTGTGAAAAAAATAGTGAAATTAGAATCTTGTCCACTTTTAATGTTATATTTATGTTGTTTTAATCTTAATTCAAGACTTTTCTCAGTATGACCGTAATAAACTTTATCACATATTTTGCAAGGAATCTTATAGACACATCCGTCAGCATTTTGGGGGGAATTTTTTATCAGATTTTTTTTTTTACTGTTTCGAGTTTTTTTAAATACAACTTTGATATTAAAATTCTTAGGCAGAGAAGGCATATCAACCAAGTTTTCATGGTAAGGAAGAACCAACATATTTTTAGTTGAATAAGGTTGGTTGTCCTTTCTTGAATTGTAAAAGCAATGTTATATGATTTATCAATTAAGCTTTTTTTTGGGGTATTTTAAGCCATTGGATATTTCATAAATCTTCAAGATTTCTTCATCTATTATCTCTGGGTTGCAAATTCGCAAAGCTCTCAAAAACATTGATGAGAATACGGAAAGTTTAACTTTAGTATTTTGATGTGTAGAATAATAGTGCACACAGGAACAGTTATTTGTTGGGTTTCTGTAAATTTTAAATTTAAAATCATCTAGAAAAAGCAATGAGTTATTTTGTTCAAACTCAACAGTAAAATTTATGGAATGAGCTAGACTACTTAATTTAACAAGGAAAAAGTTTATATCTATATTCTTAGGCATAAGACATAAGATATTAACATATCTATACCACTTAGCTCTATTGGGAAGTATTTTGTTAAGCAATCTTGTTTCAAAATATTCTGTATACAAATTACCAAGAACAGGTGAGAGAGGATTTTCCATTGCTATACCAAACTTCTGAGTGTAAAATTTGTCATTAAGCACAAACTTTGAATCAACAATATAAAGTTTAATAAGCTTCCCAATACCTACTATCATTAAACTTGTTAAACTTTGTAATGTTGATCCAAAGTTTGTTTCATGACATGATTTACATTCAGAAGTTTGGTATGGCAATGGGAAATCCTCTCTCACCTGTTGGTCCCTCAAGGTGACTTACAGAATCCAAAATTCGCTCCATGTCAAAGACACGTACGAGCCAAAATGCATGGGAAAAGAAACAGGGCAAAATACACGCCTCTCAGCACTGCGGAACTGCAAATTTTTTGGGTAATCAAGCTTGATCCAAGGATAAGGAGAATCTCGAGTTCTTACATCTAGAGATCTTCAACATCGTCAAAGCATCCTCTCTGAAGGGTGGTGTATATAGCGTTAAATATTCGATATAAACTGCAAAATAATCTATATAAACCTAGGAGCATTTACTAAAATTACTTCTAGTGTTTTATCTTGAGAATAAAGTTATGATAATAGAATAAAGTTGACCAGAATTCCTTCAGGTTCAAGGAGGAAAATCCTAAGTAATTATTGTCATTAAGTATGAACAGGCTTAATTGCTATAGTAAAATATTGGGAAGACGAAGCGACACTAAGATTCTAGTGCTTAAGACTTCTTATTATTTTATACACCTTTTTATACACCTTCGATGTGATGTAAGGAGGGGGGAGAATACGGAGAGAAAAATAGAAGTTAAGAGAGTGGTGCAGGAATATAAAAGGAAAGCAAATGAGAAAGTGGGTGAGATATTATCGACAAATGAGATTAATAAGTTAAGAAAGCCTAGGGAACGAGTGGATTTGACAGATAACAATAGGAGAGGAAAGTTATTAGATGGAGAGTTGGAGGTATCGGGAAGATGGAGGGAATATTTGAGGAACTGTTAAATGTTGATGAAGATCAGGAAGCTGTGATTTCGTGCATTTGGCAGGGAGGTATAACATCTTATAGGAGTGAGAAAGAGCCAGTTGAGTGTGGGGGAGGTGCATAAGGCAGTGGGTAGAATGAAAGGGGGTAAAGCAGCTGGGCTTGATGGGATAAAGACAGAAATGCTAAAAAACTGGTGAGGATATAGTTTTGGAATGGTTGGTGCTTTTATTTAATAAATGTATGGATGGGGAAGGTACCTAGAGACTGGCAGAGAGCATGCATAGTCTTTGTATATAGGCAAAGGGGACAAAACAGGGAAATAAGCCTGGTAGAGTGTATGGTAGATTTATTATTGACAGAATTAAGAGTAAGACTGAGAGCAGGATCACAGATGAATAAGGAGGCTTTAGGGAGGGTAGGGAGTGCGTATACCAAGTGTTTATAGTGATGCATATAGGTGAACAGTATTTAGATAAGCGTAAAGAGATTTTCGTTGTATTTATGGATTCGGAAAAGTCATATTATATGGTGGATAAGAGAGCAATGTGGCAGATGTATGGAACATGTGGTAGGTTACTGAAAGCAGTTAAGAGTTTTTACAAGGATAGTGAGGCTCAGGTTAGGTAGCGTAGGAGAGAAAGAGAGATTACTTTCCAGTAAAAGTAGGGCTTAGACAGCGATGTGTGATGTCACCATGGTTGTTCAATATATTTATAGATAAGGTTGTAAGAGAAGTGAATGCTCGGGTGTTGGCAAGAGGTGTGGAATTAAGAGATAAAGAATGTAACAGAAAGTGGGAGATGTCACCGTTCCTTTTTGCTGATGACACTTTGCTTTTGGGAGATTCTGGAGATAAGTTGCTAAGGTTGGTGAATGAGTTTGGAATGGTATGTACATGAAAAAAATTAAAAGTGAATGTAGGAAAGAGCAACGTGATGAGGTTAAAAAATTTAGGTAATGAAAGACTGGATACCAGATTGGAGGGAGGGAGTATGGACGAAGTGAATGTATTAAGATATTTTGGAGTGAACTTGGCAGCAGATGAGTCTATGAAAAATGAGGTGAATCATAGAATTGATGAAGGGAAAAAAGGTGATTGGAGCACTGAAGAGTCTGTGGAGACAAAGAACGTTATTCATGGAAGCAGAGAGGAGAATGCATGAGAGAGTATAGTGGTACCAACGCTCTTGTATGGATGTGAAGCATGGGTGGTGAATGTAGCAACAAGGAGAAGGCTGGACACAGTGGAGATGTCGTGTCTGAGGGCAATGTGTGATGTGAATATAATAAAGAGACTCCGTAGCTTGGAGATTACAAGGTGTTGGGTTTCTAAAAGTATTATTCAGAGGGCAGAGGAAGGGTTGTTGAGGTGGTTTGGATATTTAGAGAAGATGGAACGAAAAAGAATGACTTCAAGTGCATATAAATCTATAGTGGAAGGAAAGTGGGAAGGGGTCGTCCTAGGAAAGTTTAGAGGGAGGGGATAAAGGAGGTTTTGTGTACAATGGGCTTGAACTTCCAGCAAGAGTGCATGAGCATGTTAGATAGGAGCGAGTGGAGACGAATGGTTTTTATGACTTGAAGTGCTGTTAGAGTGTGAGCAAAGTAGCAATTATGAAGGGATTCATGGAAACCGTTTAGCCGTACTTGAGTCCTTGAGATGGGATGTACAGTGCCTGCACTCTGAAGGAGGGGTGTTTATATGCTACAGTTTTTTAAATGTAGTGTAAGCACGCCTGTGGTAAGACAGAGATGGAGTGGGTGATGTGTTATTAAAAAATAATATTTTAATAATTTTTCATTAATAAATTATTTCTTTCGGGAAGGCTCCCCGATGTGGTGCTCCAGTATTTTAATAACTTGCTCAACAGATATTGATTTACTAAAACCGAAACCTTAGTCATATGATGACCCCCCAGTGAAGCTTTAGGTCATAAGACCAAGGGCTTTCACTGGCTTGCCAGCGGTCCATCACAAGGACTACTCCACTAGTGGTACACTCTGTAATCATTATTTAACACAATAACCAAATTCTGTAAATTCAGCATTGTAATCCTTATAGAGAATAAACTTTGAATTTGAATTTGAATTTGAATTTGACACAGTTGCTGCGTCCCTACATAGTGTCAGCATTACTTTGAAAGGTCATCTAATGACAAAGGCAAGAGTCAGTTGAATTTGTGAAACTACACATATATAGGAGTATTAAGTTGAGATGCTTTGAATATGCAAGGTGCTTTGAAAAAAACTAGATACTTAGAATGAATTATTTACCTTGAATAAACTATATGCTTTAATAAACAATATGCTATGAATAATCGACATGCTGTGAATAAATGAGATGCTGTGAATAAATGAGATACTCCGAATAAATGAGATGCTCTGAACAACGAGATGGGATTAGCGAACAGAAAAGCTGGTTCCTAGTGGTTCAAGAGGTAGAACTTTCGACTCAGAGGCGAAAGGATTAGTGTCACATCCTGTGCTGGGAGAGACATGGGAAAGACTCCTCGCACCAACTGCCTTGGTTGCCTAGGAATAAATAGATGTCTAGCTGTTATTCGATTCTTGTAGGTCAAATCCTGGGGAAGGAGCTAAAGAGGACCCCAGTGAAAATAATCCACACTAAGTGGATTTCTTAAATTATTATGAGTTATTAATCCTCTGAAATTATTAATCTTAATAAAGCTTTTTATATGTGAGACGCTAAGAAATTTTCATTGCTGTACCACAATAATAAGTTGGGGACTCAATTCTTCACGTAAGTGAACATCTGTATAGAAGATAGAAACACCTACTCGAGTTCTATGACAAAGTGACAGCAGTAAGACAAGAGAGATAAGGGTGGGTAGACTGCATTTTCTTGTACTGTAAGAAGGCTTTTGACACAGTTCTATACAAGAGATTAGTGTAAAAGCTAGAGAACCAGGCAGTTATAACAGGGAAGGCACTGCAATGGATCAGAGAAAACCTGACGGGAAGACATCAGCGAGTCATGGTACTTGACGAGGCGTCGGAGTGGGCACCTGTAACGAACGGGGTTCCACAGGGGTCAGTCCTAGGGCCAGTGCTGTTTCTGGCATATGTGAATGACATGACGGAAGAAATACCTGGAGTTTACCTGGAGAGAGTTCCGGGGGTCAACGCCCCCGCGGCCCGGTCTGTGACCAGGCCTCCTGGTGGATCAGAGCCTGATCAACCAGGCTGTTACTGCTGGCTGCACGCAAACCAACGTACGAGCCACACCCCGGCTGATCAGGAACCGACTTTAGGTGCTTGTCCAGTGCCAGCTTGAAGACTGCCAGGGGTCTGTTGGTAATCCCCCTTATGTATGCTGGGAGGCAGTTGAACAGTCTCGGGCCCCTGACACTTATTGTATGGTCTCTTAACGTGCTAGTAACACCCCTGCTTTTCATTGTGGGGATGCTGCATCGTCTGCCAAGTCTTTTGCTTTCGTAGTGAGTGATTTTCGTGTGCAAGTTCGGTACTAGTCCCTCTAGGATTTTCCAGGTGTATATAATCATGTATCTCTCCCGCCTGCGTTCCAGGGAATACAGGTTCAGGAACCTCAAGCGCTCCCAGTAATTGAGGTGTTTTATCTCTGTTATGGTGGCCCGGTGGCCTGGTGGCTAAAGCTCCCGCTTCACACACGGAGGGCCCGGGTTCGATTCCCGGCGGGTGGAAACATTCGACACGTTTCCTTACACCTGTTGTCCTGTTCACCTAGCAGCAAATAGGTACCTGGGTGTTAGTCGACTGGTGTGGGTCGCATCCTGGGGGACAAGATTAAGGACCCCAATGGAAATAAGTTAGACAGTCCTCGATGACGCACTGACTTTCTTGGGTTATCCTGGGTGGCTAACCCTCCGGGGTTAAAAATCCGAACGAAATCTTATCTTATGCGCGCCGTGAAGGTTCTCTGTACATTTTCTAGGTCAGCAATTTCACCTGCCTTGAAAGGTGCTGTTAGTGTGCAGCAATATTCCAGCCTAGATAGAACAAGTGACCTGAAGAGTGTCATCATGGGCTTGGCCTCCCTAGTTTTGAAGGTTCTCATTATCCATCCTGTCATTTTTCTAGCAGATGCGATTGATACAATGTTATGGTCCTTGAAGGTGAGATCCTCCGACATGATCACTCCCAGGTCTTTGACGTTGGTGTTACGCTCTATTTTGTGGCCAGAATTTGTTTTGTACTCTGATGAAGATTTAATTTCCTCGTGTTTACCATATCTGAGTAATTGAAATTTCTCATCGTTGAACTTCATATTGTTTTCTGCAGCCCACTGAAAGAAGTGTCCCTGTTTGCAGACGATGTGAAGCTAATGAGAAGAAGTCAATCGCAGGAGGACCAGGCAGGACTACAAAGGCATTTGGACAGGCTACACGCATGTGCAAAGTCATGAAGATCGGGGAAGGGCAAAGAAGACCGCAGACAGAACACAGTCTAGATGGCCAAAACTTACAAACCTCCCTCAAGGAAAAGGATTTTGGGGTGAGTATAGTACCGAACGCATCTGAGGCGTACATCAGTCAAATAACTGATAACTGATGCGGCATATGGGCGACTAGCAAACCTGAGACTAGCATTCCGACAGCTCAGTAAGGAGTCGTTCAGGACTCCTTACTGAGATGTGGGTACCAGTTTGGTACCCACATCTGGCCAAGCACGTCAAGAAATTAGAGAAAGAGCAGAGGTTTGCAACGAGACTAGTCCTGGAGTTAAGGGACATGTCCTGCGAGGAGAGGTTAAGGGAAATTGACCTGACGACATTGAAGGACAGGAGGGACAGAGATAACAAGATAACATATAAAATATTGAGAGGAATCGACAAGGTGGACAGGGACAGGTTGTTTCAGAGACGGAACACACCAACAAGGGGTCACAGTTGGAAGTTGAAGACTCAGATGATTCACAGGGATGTTAGGAAGTATTTCTTCTGTCACAGAGTGGTCAGGAAGTGGAATAGTCTGAAAGGGAGGTGGTGGAGGCAGGATCCATGCATAGTTTTAAGAAGAGGTATGATAAATCTCGGATTATAGAGGGAGTGACCTAGTAGCGACCAGTGAAGAGGGGACCCAGTAGCTATGAATCGACCCCTGCAACCACAATTAGGTGTATTTATTATTATTATTATTATTATTAAAGATTAGCCGGTATTCTCCCGGCCCGGGCCTTTTCCAAGTGGTGGCCCGGCCTTGGCTCCCTCTTTAGGGAGTGTCTGAGACGTAAGTCTCCCATGGGAGGAGGCACAAGTACCTCCTCATCTTTGGGACCAACTGTCCCCAGGCCTAGCCACAAGCTAGGCCTCTCTGGTCTGCCATCCCCGCCCCAAGGGGGTAAATGGGAATGACAGTCTTATGAGCTAAAAGCTCGGGCTCAGGCACCTACCCTACCCTAGAAGGGTTAGGCATGGTATCGATCACAATTAGGTGTTAGTTAGTTAGTTAAAGATTAGCCGGTATTCTCCCGGCCCGGGCCTCGTCCAAGTGGTGGCCCGGCCTTGGCTCCCTCTTTAGGGAGTGTCTGAGACCTAAGTCTTCCATGGGAGGAGGCACAAGCACCTCCTCATCTTTGGGACCAACTGTCCCCAGGCCTAGCCACAAGTTAGGCCTCTCTGGTCTGCCATCCCCGCCCCAAGAGGGCTAATGGGAATGACAGTCTTATGAGCTAAAAGCTCGGGCTCAGGCACCTACCCTACCCTAGAAGGGTTAGGCATGGTGTCGATGACAATTAGGTGAGTACTGTTTCTGACTCCTGTACAATTACCTGAGGCAGTTTTATCCTTACAAAAATCTATGCTGCTACATATCTTTCCATTAAGTAACATTATTAGACTTTATTGGATTATCCTAGGTTAAATCTACATAATGTAATTTTTATATGAAAACTTCATCTATGTGACCTAAAGATTACCGTACGTATATATTTGTAAGCTATGTACACGAAGCCTAAATATAAACTAGTCTACAAAACAAAATAATAATAATAATAATACGTTTTCTTTAAAACTAACATTAAAGAAAATGGTTACCGGGCAAACAAAGGGCTAACTTCAATGAAACAAAATGCTTGAAATACAGCTTCCTCAGTTGACATGAAAAATAGGCCTTGGTTTGACTAGGCCTCAGTTCTCATGATAAAATAACCCTGAGGGAATTTACTGCTATTTTGTGCAATCTTAAACTAGATTATTATTATTATTATTATTATTATTATTATTATTATTATTATTATTATTATTATTATTATTATTATTATTTTTATTATTATTACATTCATGGGGAGCGCTAAACATATATAGAGCCATACAGCGCTTGTGGAAATGGGAGGTATTTAGGCTTGATCCAAGAATAGCGATACCAGGTCCAATTCTCTGAACCAGTTTAATGGAAGAGGCACGAAAACACTACAACTACACTTGTTAAATGAGTCAAGTAGCTAATCCTACCTGAGATTGATTTCCTGCTTTCAGTTACATAAAGAGGACTTCTGAAGTCTATATAGTAAAAATCCATCCTTAATTTGTGAGGTATTCTTTTTTTTACGTTTAATGTTCTGTTTACCTAATTCATTAACAATCAGTTTATGCAAATGATTTTTTTTAGTGATTTTAAGTTTATTAATTAAAAGTTTAGAGTTACATATTGTACACATCAATCACAATAACTGAGTAAATCTGCCTTCATGCATGTATCTGCCTTCCTTCTTAACACCAATCCTAACCTCGTTTTTAAGCTAAATCTTCTTAATGAGACAAGCACTCAAGCTCAACTCCGTGATTCGATCCCGGCATAGGCGGAAACATTGGGCATATTTCTTTACACCTGCTGCCCTTATTCACCGAGAAGCAAGTAGGTACCTTGGTGTTATTCAAATGTTGTTGTTTGCATCCTTGGAACAAGATTAAAGGATCCCAATGGAAATAAGACAGACAGTCCCCGAAGTTGCACTGACTTCATTGAGTTATCCTGGGTGGCTGATCCTCCGGGTTAAAAATCCGATTAAAATCTTGTCTTATTCTATCTTAGCCTGCTGGCCTGACTCGGGAATTGCTGCGCTGACCACCGATCTTGGAACTCTAATCCAGTTTCAGCAAGGATGACTTTGGAACAGACGCTAGTAGGAATGATTCTCGGTTTTGTTCTTCGTCTTTACAGCACGGTATTTTAAAGGGAATAGCTGTCCATTGTTACAGTCACGCCTCACTCGCCCTCTGTTGGAATAAACTTGCTTCATATTACCAAGAACTGTATATCCCAGGTAATGTACACAACTACAACATCAGGTCCTTAAGCAAACACTATGATGACCTCCTGGCACTCCTTGAATCACTAAAGACACCCTTCTCCTGCATTATTCTTACTGAGACCTGGCTTAAACAGGACACAATAGATATCTACCCTCTACCAGGATACACAGCAATCCACAACTGCAGACCGTACCAAGTTGGGGGTGGTATTGCAATCTATTACTCTAACCAATTATCTTGTATTAGCACCAATTGCTTTAGTGATGAATATGGAGAATACATTTTTGCTAATTTTACTGTAAAAAAACTTAAGACGCCTTTAACAATCGGTGCCATTTACCGGATACCCCACACAAACATCCCAAACTTCAGTGAGAAATTAAAGGCACTAATAACAAACAGAAATGAATAAGCACCACCTTCTCTTAGCTGGAGACTTCAACATCAACCTTGGCCTACTAGATGATCAGCCTGTAACTGATTTCATCAACAATATGAACAACACACTTCTCATACCAACAGTAACTAAACCAACCAGGCTCACTGAAACAAGTGCAACTATAATAGACCACATATGGACCAATATACTAGCCCCCCTTAAATCAGGGATAATCACAGATAGCACTACAGACCACTACCCTACCTTCCTCTTGACAAGCATTAGTAAACCACCACTTGAATACAACAAAGTCTCATTTAGACTCCATGATGAAGCCTCAATAAGGAAGTTCACAGCTGACCTAGAGACTGTTGACTGGCCTACAGAATTCTCCAAGGCCAATGGTATTGATGACTGGACAGACATTTTTCTTAACAAACTACTTAGGCTATACAACAAACATTGTCCTATAAAAACGAAACAGATCACAAACAAACGGCTTGGTTGCCCATGGCTAACCAGCACCATTCTGAAATCCATTGATAAGAAACACCAAATGAAAAGCAATATAGACAGGGCTTAATACACAAAGATATTCTTAAACACTATTCATCAGTCCTCACCAAAGTAATAAAGAAAGCCAAACAACTATACTACTCCAGTAGATTCACTGACACAAGAGGAGATATAAAAAAGACCTGGAAAACACTCTCAGATTCTAGGGACCCACAAACTGAAAAAAACCAAGAATATTGTCCTAACTAAACCTAATGAAACACCACTGCAACCCACTGACACAGCTAACAAGATAAACGACTTCTTCTCAACCATAGGTTCTAATCTCGCCAATAAAATCCCACATACCAATGCCCATGCCGGGGACTACCTAGATGGGAATTTCCCAAATTCCTTCTATCTTGCTCCAACTGAGCCCACGGAAGTCACCGAGATTATAAAGTCACTTAAAAATAACTCAGGGAATCTGTCTCATGTCCCACCATTATTGTACAAGAGAGTGGCCCATGTCCTCTCGCATATTATCTCATTACTTTTTAACAAGTCACTAGAAACTAGCACCTTCCCGAAATTACTCAAGACGGCAAGGGTTACACCAATACATAAAGGTGGTGACCCTACAGATTTAAACAACTATAGGCCAATATCAAACTTACCATTGCTATTCAAAATCTTTGAGAAACTCGTGCACAGGAGACTGTATTCATTTATAACGTCACAAAACATACTCAACCCCTGCCAATTTGGATTCAGGAAAAATAAAAGCACTAACGATGCAATCACAAAAATGCTAGATCTGCTTTATAAAGCATTGGAAAATAAGGAATATCCACTAGGAATTTTTATTGACCTAAGAAAAGCTTTTGACACAGTAGACCACGGCATCCTACTCCACAAACTTGACCATTATGGTATAAGAGGCCATGCGCTTGCATATTTCAAATCTTACCTTACTAATAGGTATCAGTATGTCACCATTAAAGACACAGCATCAACAACACAGCCACTTGATACTGGAGTTCCGCAGGGAAGTGTCCTTGGTCCCCTGCTCTTCCTTATATACATCAATGATCTTCCAAACGTATCTCGACACCTGAACCCCATTCTCTTTGCTGACGACACGACTTATGTCATCTCTCACCCTAATCTTGCCACCCTCAACACCATTGTTAATGAGGAGCTGATCAAAATATCGACTTGGATGACAGCCAATAAATTTACGCTTAACGTTGACAAAACCTACTACATTATGTTTGGTAGCAGAGCAGGAGATGCGCAAATTAACATTAAGATCGACAACACTCTAATTGCCAGGCATAATGAGGGCAAATTCCTAGGCCTATACCTCGACAACAACCTGAACTTCAGCACCCATATCCAACACATAACCAAAAAAGTATCCAAAACGGTTGGGATCCTCTCCAAGATACGATACTACGTGCCGCAAACTGCCCTTCTCACACTATACCATTCACTTATATATCCATACCTCACCTATGCTATCTGTGCTTGGGGTTCAACTGCAGCAACACACCTAAAGCCAATAATAACCCAACAAAAAGCCGCAGTAAGAATAATCACTAAATCCCATCCTTGGCAACACACCCCCCCACTCTTCATAGATCTAAACTTACTCCCTGTTCAGTACATCCACACTTACTACTGTGCAATCTACATCTACAGGACCTTAAATTCTAATATTAACCTTGACCTAAAACGCTTTCTTGATAGTTGTGACAGAACCCACAGGCACAACACCAGACACAAACATCTCTATGACATTCCCCGTGTCAGACTAAACCTTTACAAAAATTCAATGTATGTCAAAGGCCCTAAAATCTGGAACACCCTACCTGAAAATTCCAAAACTGCAGACACATTCATCACCTTCAAAACTACCATCAGAAAACATCTTATCTCCCTGATACACCCTGTCAACTAATAATACGAATACCACCTGGTGGTTCACACTTACACTCACTCACCCATTTGACCATAAACAGAAATATCAATCTCAATCTCAAAATAATGAATCTTAACTAGTCATAAGTTGGCCTGTGATACTCCAATACTCAAACTATGTATAATGCCAAAACAAAAGCATTCACGTTGCTAAACTCACAACTAGTATTTAGTCACTTAGCTATAATACCAACTTACCTCATAATTTTGTAATATTTTAAACTTAAGATTTAATATAAGTCTGCCCGAAATGCCTAGCATGCTAGGTGTTCTAGTGGTACACTCTGTAATTATTATTTTACTACATGTAAACAATACAATAACCAAATTCTGTAAACTCAGCATTGTAATCCTTATAGAGAATAAACTTTGAATTTGAACTGAATTGAATTGAATTGTTTCTAGGGATGGTAATTGTACTTATGTGTACTTGCACTTAAATAACTTACGTACTTACCAGGAGCGCACAGGAGAACTACATCATAATTACAGCTACTTTGAGAATTGTAATAATAATAATAATAATAATAATAATAATAATAATAATAATAATAATAATAATAATAATAATAATAATAATAACAATAATAAATCTTTATTTTTACAAGTACATGTAAAAGGTGTACAGTCCTAGCTGACATCAGTGACATACTACTATATAAATCCCCTAGTTATACAGAGCATTTCGGGCAAATTAGGTCAATTTTGTCGTCAGGATGCTACCCACACCAGTCGACTAACGACTACGTACCTGTTTTACTGATAGGTGAACATGGACAGTAGGTGTCTTAAGGAAACACGTCTTAATGTTTTCACCGTGACAGGATGGGTATGGGGTGCATAATAAACATATTAAACTAACTGTTTTCACCCGTACTGAGGATCGACCCCCCGGAGCACAGTGTGTGAGCTGAGTACGCTAGCAATCACACTACAGAACACCAACCAGAGTACTGTCAGATCAGTGAGATTTTGAGAATAGTTAAATTTAGACTGAAAGGTGCTGAAATCATTAGATCCATAAGCTGTTGTCACTAGAAACTTCTGCTAGCTTGATATCTTCATTATGTACCCAATACCTATCCAATGGGCGGTTGTCTATCATGGCACAAAGGACCCAGGACTGGGCTTCAGCATATGTGTTTGCCAAGCACGTTACAACATTAATGAACTATTTACACATTTATTGAATTTAGAATAGCAGCAATGAATTTACACAGTCTTGAATTCAGTCACTGAACATTAAGATGTAGTTAAATGTGGTTATGAGGGAGACTTTGGTTTTTTATTTTAAGCCACAGAAATTGTATAGAAAAATAAGAGGGTCTTGCTGCTAGGACCCGAAATAAAAACTGAGCATCTAATTCAGTTCACTTCAAACTTATGAGAAGATCCTGTTCTAGTATATCTTTGCAGCCTTGGGAATTCTAGTATGAACAAATAATGTTTGCAAAATGTGCTCGCTGTTAGTCAAACCTTTAAATGTATATAAAGGATGAAAGAAAATCTCGAGTAAGAGACAGCAGTTTTTTTTGTATATTTTTTTATAAGCGATACAGAGATGGTCAATTTGAGGCAGAAAACAACTACAGTAAAAGTCAGAACATGACCGAATCGAAAATAAATTAATAATAGCTGCGTATGTATATAAATAATGCTGTTTTATTTAATAAATAATAGCATAAAGAAAAAGAGTAATAATCACATTAAGCCTTGTTCATTTAACAAAATTTGCAGCTTACAAATGAAAAAAAAGAAAGTTGGTAAGTTCAGAATACAGTGTCTAAACGTATATACAATGGTTTCTAATGCACTTCAAGGTGCATAATAGATCTTAGAAACTGGGAGCCTGGTTGATTTTAGAAGTGGCGAGCCTAGTGAATCCAGGAAGCTGGGAGACTGGTAGATCTAGGAAGCTGGGAGACTGGTAGATCTAGGAAGCTGGGAGACTGGTAGATCCAGGAAGCTGGGAGACTGGTAGATCTAGGAAGCTGGGAGACTGGTAGATCTAGGAAGCTGGGAGACTGGTAGATCCAGGAAGCTGGGAGACTGGTAGATCTAGGAAGCTGGGAGACTGGTAGATCTAGGAAGCTGGGAGGCTGGTAGATCTAGGAAGCTGGGAGACTGGTAGATCCAGGAAGCTGGGAAACTGGTAGATCCAGGAAGCTGGGAGACTGGTAGATCTAGGAAGCTGGGAGGCTGGTAGATCTAGGAAGCTGGGAGACTGGTAGATCCAGGAAGCTGGGAGACTGGTAGATCCAGGAAGCTGGGAGACTGGTAGATCTAGGAAGCTGGGAGACTGGTAGATCTAGGAAGCTGGGAGGCTGGTAGATCTAGGAAGCTGGGAGACTGGTAGATCCAGGAAGCTGGGAGACTGGTAGATCCAGGAAGCTGGGAGACTGGTAGATCCAGGAAGCTGGGAGACTGGTAGATCTAGGAAGCTGGGAGGCTGGTAGATCTAGGAAGCTGGGAGACTGGTAGATCCAGGAAGCTGGGAGACTGGTAGATCTAGGAAGCTGGGAGACTGATAGATCTAGGAAGCTGGGAGACTGGTAGATCCAGGAAGCTGGGAGACTGGTAGATCTAGGAAGCTGGGAGACTGGTAGATCTAGGAAGCTGGGAGACTGGTAGATTTAGAAGTTGGGAGACTGGTAGTTCTTAGAAGCTGGGAGCCTGGTAAAGGCCGGAGGGTGAAGAAGGTTCAGGTATGACATACCCGTTAATGCCATTTCCATTGCCATTACCTCCGTTGCTAATGAGTCCGTTACCATTCCCATTAGTGTAGCCGTTGCCTCCGTTACCGTTGCCATTTCTATACCCGTTTCCATTGCCGTTACCATTTACCACACCATTCCCGTTGCCGTTAACTACACCATTTCCATTTCCGTTACCAATTTTAAAGCCGTTCACTTTACCGTTGCCATTTCTATAACCATTTCCATTACCAATAGCCACACCATTTCCGTTGCCATTTCTATAGCCGTTAACCAAACCATTTCCGTTGCCATTTCTATAGCCGTTTCCATTACCGTTAACCAAACCATTACCGTTGCCATTTATATAGCCGTTTCCATTACCGTTGACCACACCATTTCCGTTGCCATTTCTATAGCCGTTTCCATTACCGTTAACCAAACCATTACCGTTGCCATTTATATAGCCGTTTCCATTACCGTTGACCACACCATTTCCGTTGCCATTTCTATAGCCGTTTCCATTACCGTTGACCACACCATTTCCGTTGCCATTTTTAAAGCCGTTTCCATTACCGTTCACCACACCATTTCCGTTGCCATTTCTATAGCCGTTTCCATTACCGTTAACCAAACCATTACCGTTGCCATTTCTGTAGCCGTTTCCATTACCGTTGACCACACCATTTCCGTTACCATTCCTATAACCGTTTCCGTTACCGTTGATCACACCATTTCCATTGCCGTTTCCATTAATTACACCATTTCCATTGCCATTTTTATAACCGTTTCCATTACCGTTAGTTGCACCATTTCCGATGCCATATCTATAGCCATTTCCATTACCGTTGCCATTTCTATAGCCGTTTCCATTACCGTTAACGACACCGTTACCGTTCCCATTTCGATAGCCGTTTCCATTTCCGTTAACCACCCCATTTCCGTTACCGTTCCCGTTTCTATAGCCGTTTCCATTACCATTAACCACCCCATTTCCGTAGCCGTTTCCATTCCCATTACCATTAAGTAAGCCATTTCCATTACCATTTTTATAGCTGTATCCATTACCGTTGCCATTTCTATACCCATTTCCATTACCATTAACTAAACCATTTCCATTACCATTTTTATACCCGTTTCCATTACCGTTAACCACACCATTACCGTTGCCATTTCTATACCCATTTCCATTACCGTTGCCGTTAACTACACCATTTCCGTTGCCATTTTTGTAGCCGTTTCCATTACCATTAACCAGACCATTACCGTTTCCATTTCTATACCCATTTCCATTACCATTAACTAAACCATTTCCATTACCATTTTTATACCCATTTCCATTACCGTTAACCACACCATTACCGTTAACCACACCATTACCGTTGCCATTTCTATACCCATTTCCATTACCGTTGCCGTTAACTACACCATTTCCGTTGCCATTTTTGTAGCCGTTTCCATTACCATTAACCACACCATTTCCATTACCGTTTCCATTTATAACAATTCCATTACCATTACCGTAACGACCGTTACCATTTCCATTTCGAATGCCGTTTCCGTTGCCGTTAAAACCGTTGGATGGGGGTAAATAACGATTTCCTCCATTAGCAACTAAGCCGTTTCCATTTCCATTAGAATAGCCACCATTGCCGTTGATGATACCACCATTGCCATTTAAACCGTTGCCATTCAAACCGTTGCCGTTCAATCCGTTGCTGTTCAATCCGTTGCCGTTCAATCCGTTGCCGTTTAAACCGTTGCCGTTCAAACTGATGCCGTTCAAACCGTTGCCATTGCCATTTCCGTTGCCATTCAAACCGTTGCCGATGCCATTTCCAATACCTCCATTGGAATAACCTCCGTTTCCATTACCATTCCCACCGTTTCCATTGACACCATTACCGTTGCCATTAAAACCATTTGTTGGAGGCAAGTAACTCTGTAGGCCATTTCCATTCACACTAACTCCATTAGAATGGCCTCCGTTACCGTTGACATGGACTCCATTTCCATTGCCGTTGATTCCGTTCCCGTTGATACCGTTGAGCTTGGCTGGCAGGGAGACACCGATTATACCTGTTTGGATGTAGACACATTATTAAGATTATATCGTTATTAACATCTGAGTCCACTCATCACATCACAAATTGTCAAAAAAAAAAAACTTTGAGAGATGCAAGCATAGTCTGGTTTTTATCAAGTCGGTTCGTTTCTGTGGTTTTAAAACTACAAGAGGGTCACTTAAGGCTGTAAGAGAGCCATTAAGATTTCAAAAAGATTTTATTAAGGCCATTACAGGACTCTATAAGGACACAGGGTCCTTAAGACTGCGCTAGGGCCACTAAAATTGCTCGGGGATGATAAGAATTGGAAAAGGGACTCATCTATATGATTAAAACACGTGTCAGGAGGCAATGGTTCTGTCGACACTTGTTCTGTCACCTGACCAATAAAGCAACAACTCCACGAATGCTATAAAGACTGCAGGAGGGCAACTAAGACTGCAAGAACGCCACTAAGACTATACCAAGACTCCATTTCACTTGTACACATCCAGTCAAGAATCCTATAATTCGTAAAATAAAGATTATAGAAAGCTTCACTGTATATACATTGAGCAATATGCAGCTGTCAGTGTATATACCAAGCATCATCTGAATGAAACAGCCGAAATAATGTGATACAAGAAATAAACTCTGTGGAAGAGACACTGAAGCCATTCTCTAGAACTACTCAAATACAAAAAGACAAATTTTCTGTAAGCTTTCTTTAAAAATCTTCCTTAGATTTTGTTCCACACATTATTATTATACTTACGAGCACTTACATAAATGAACTTTTCTTTGTAATGTCTTCTTCAGTGTGTGAGACCAATTACATCTATGAGTAGATGTCTTTAATAGGAGACAAGTGAGATTTAATTAAGATCTTGTATGCTTGAAGACTACTTAAGTCGGTCACGTGAGTCGCCTCACCTAAATGCATCCTAGTATTCAGACATAGGAAATGCTAATTAATGTCCTGGAGAGTGAGTGTTGATATACAGCATCACACACAGACAACAACCACTGACCACCAATTAACTTAACTGAGTTGGTAAACAAACTTTGCAACATTCTGAGGGGTCATAAAATTTAGAACTTTCTACATGACTTGGTGATGTAGGAAGTCAGGTAGATATATTCATATTGAATATATCTACCTGACTTTTGTTATGATATTCTTACTATGCAAATTACAAGCTAGACGATAGATACGATATTCCTTGATTTGGAAAAAGACGTAGATAAGAGTATGTTTTAAATATTTAACAAAATACGGGTTTGTGATATAAAGTCCTATGCACTAACATGGTTGATGATTGGTTGTCTGGATGGAAGACGACGCAACAAGTGACCTGCAGAATGAGTTCAACTTGATACAGATTCTGTTTTTGACTCTTACAAATAAAATCGATAATGGGTAATAATGTACAAGCTAAAAAAAAAATGCTAAATTACGGGCCAAATCTATTCTATATGAGCATCAAGAGCTGACTTAGAGAACTTATAAAACTGGGATAACAATTTACATATATAGATAATTATTGAAAAAACAAAATTATGGATATCAAAAACAGGGAGAAGATAATCTATAAGTTGAACGTCACAAAGAAAAATGAAAATAATCTAAATGTCCTGGGAGTAATAATGGTAAATAATTTTTAAGTAAGTATACTAGAGTAACAGAACTTAAGGCTTCATTAACAGATTATTTCAGCTTCAAGCCCAGACGTCTTCATGCTGTTTAACTGCTTGATGTGCTATTTTTTTGCGAATTTTACGTTGAGTTATTGTCTGCATATATGTAGTTAAATTTGAAGATACTGATGGTGTTCAGACAATGTACGAAGACCATGAATTTTAGTTATGTAATACAACGTTGGTTGGTAGACAGCAACCGCCCAGGGAGGTACTACCGTCCTGCCATGTGAGTGTAAAACGAAAGCCTGTAATTGTTTTACATGATGGTAGGATTGCTGGTGTGTTTTGTCTGTCTCATAAACATGCAAGGTTTCAGGTACATCTTGCTACTTCTACTTACACTTAGGTCACACTAAACATACATGTACAAGCATATATATACACACACCTCTGGGTTTTCTGCTATTTTCTTCCTAGTTCTTGTTCTTGTTTATTTCCTCTTATGTCCATGGGGAAGTAGAACAGAATTCTCCTTCCATAAACCATGCGTGTTGCAAGAGGCGACTAAAATGCCGGGAGCAACTGGTTAGTAACCCCTTCTCCTGAATGCATTACTAAAGTTAAAAAGAGAAACTTTTGTTTTTTTTTCTTTTTGGGTCACCCTGTCTCGGTGGGATGCGGCAGGTTTGTTGAAAGAAGAAGAATTTAAAAATCATCAAACAACATTCGGTAAGAATCTTGACTGGGAAAAATATTTCATTGCTATTCAGCCCAACATTATTAGTAAAATAAATCATAAAATTTTGCTGAAACGATTTCAGTTCAACGAAGTTAAGTAGTTTTTATATTTAATCCACCAGATATAGATGAATAACTGACCAGAAAATAATGAAGAGTAATATTATATATACGTTTAAATTGATACTCAGAAAATGAAGAATTAGGAAGTGTTTCAATAACCAGGTTGTCTAGGATCACTCATCGCTGTTGGAGTTTCTTTGATATACTTTTACGTTTATACACTTCACTTACGCACAGATCAACCACATTCATAGTTTTCATTCTTAGCAAATTCTGAAGTGTTAAGAAAGTTACTCGGTACAACTCTTCACCCTCTACAAGGGCCGTGTAAATTCCTTTCTCGATCCTACATTAGAAATTATTGGCCTCAAGTACCAAGTTTAGTAGCATGACGCACTGTCTTGACTAACATCAGTTTAAACTATATTTTTGCATCCCAGAGCCATTTGCTAAACTCATTCCTTTATCCCTTTTGTTTTCATTACCGTAAGAGACAATCTGAGTATTTCTTCTTTGCAAACGCACTTTAGATTTAGTGTTCCTAATATACTTCTTCAGACATTTCGCTTCACCTCTTCATAATAAAATTAATCTTATTTCTTTTAGAACTGGTAGCTAACATCATCAAATTTCACCCTCAAACTCTACCCATCTCATTTCGGCTGGATCCTAGGTACAATTACTCTCAGGTTATGTGAAGTATTCGTTGCTAAACACCTCTCTGCTACTCCTATGCTAAAAAATAAAGGTGAAACAATCTATCGTGTGTATATGAGTATGAATGAGCATTAATGCACGTGAGTG